>NC_081445.1:14210827-14295780 GCF_007210705.1 Tigriopus californicus | reverse complement strand
GTGGACAACTTCTGGAATTTTCCAGATTGCTAATGTACAGCATTCTATCGACAAAGGCTGACTGACGGACAATTTTCCCATTCCCATCTGCCTCGTCAAATGAGAGATGAAGGCCAACTTGTTCAAAAAGAGCCTCCTTGGATCCAAAGTAAACCTATGGAACTCTTCGCATACATCTTATTACAAAGAGCATTGGAACTACTAAGGATAGAGCTTCTGTTTACATTTTAGCTTACTGTCAGCCTCAATCATCTTAAGATGCCATCTCTGTCCTTTTCAAACCAGTCCAAGACGTACGCCAAATTTGGCAACCCAAAATCCCCACCAGACACCAACCAAACAGAGGGGAAAAAGGCCTTTGTTTGAGGAGGTGCAAAACTAGGCCTTTGAACTGACACAGGCCCGACAGCTCGCTCTTGTAGCGAAAAAAAAGTCCGTCTATGTTGGATCGCAAAAGAATAGAAAGAACTTTGGGGATTTGATGACTCAGGCCGAAAGTTACATTCTATCAGTGTCCGAAGCCGAGACAAGGCTTTCGACGTTTCATCGCTGAAAAGCACACACATTGATGGATTATGATCAATGGATCCCATGGGTTCCATTTGATTGTCAGTTGACTGGACTTGAGCCCTAGAATGGCATCCATCCATTCTAGATTTTGAGAGAGCCGACTCTAAATGATTCATCCATGTCTCTCTCTCTCTCTCTCTCTCTATTTGTTAAAGCAATCCCTCACGTCGGACACGAATCAATCGTTGCCAAGTCATCAAAGTGGACCAGAAGGCGAAGATGGCCAAGGTCAGCAAGTGCCCTTTGGCAACGAGGATCAAGACCATCAAGATCCAGTTGTGGAAGCGAACAGCGAGTCGCCAAGAGAACAGGAAGAGGAAGGAGAAGAAGACCCTGACGAGGAGGAAGGGGAGAAGAATGGCAAAGAGAAGAAGGCCAAAGAGCGCATAGGCTTCCGAGAGCGCAAAGTGATCGAATATGAGAATAGGATCCGAAACTTTTCCACGCCAGACAAGATCTTCCGATACTTCGCCACCTACCGGAGCATTCAGAGCGATGGAGAGGTAAATATAGCCATGGCCATTGGCCCAGACTGCTTTTTCGTGTCAATGAATAGTGAAAGTTTCAAAAGCCTGTCATTCTAGTAGAACGGTAGGCAGCCCGCCGAGGTTTTGTTGCTCATTTATCTTGATAGTTGGGCAGTAAGGGTGACGATTCAATCCATTTATCTTGCATTGAGCGAATCCCATCGAAGAAGTCTAGTAAATTCATGTCTAGAACCAAGCCCCTAAAAATGCCTTTTCTATGGTTTTGTTGAAATGTAAAAACACGGATAGTCATTTGTTTATCTCGAGATGATAAAAAATCCAACAAATGTTGAAACGAGAGCGAATAAGAGACAATAGAGCTACATGTCGTTTTTGAAGCGTGGCAAGGTCTAATAATGTCGTGCTGTATTAGGAATATCCAGGAGCTAAACAATGCTAGAGTTGGTTGTGGACCATCATTGCTGTCTGAAATGGACACTTGACACTTGCAACCAGAAACTAAGATGTCAAGAAAATCAAATTTGAGAAATATCTGGCCATTCTGGCTGACACAAAGGGCAAATGCTCTAAAGTGCTCTTAAGTTACTTATGATCATTTGAGACACTTTTCATAAATATGCCACCAATCTCCAACTAGTTGTATTTAGTACAGTTGCTTACAAAGAGAATCCAATGCGATATCATTACATTTTTTTACAAATTTCTACGTGGGGCTAAATTTTTTCAACATCAACCTTGCGAAATCAACTTTGTGCTCAAGTTGCTGGAGCATATTTCCTATTTCAAGAGATGGCTGATCATGTTTTCGTAGTTTGGGGTGCTGGGGCCATCACATTACTGTACGTTTCCCAAGGGCAATTTCTTGTCTCGAATCAGACTGTTTGTCCGTCTTAGGGCCTGGATTAGTGCCTGATTGCTTCCCTGAGAAAGGTCGGGAAAGAACATCGAATTGGGGACCACTTGTACTGTCGGAAGCTGCGTTGACCATTTGCCCCATCCGCGCTAATAAGTCAAATTGGGCATAGTTGATCTTAGAAATATCTCTAAGATGGCCAAGAACAAGGTACTGTACATGAAGAACCCGGAAGGTAAAAAGCAATGTCACATTTTAGAAAGGGAAGGATTTTTTGATTCACCGAGTAAGTCAGGCGAGTGAGTCTCTTCTAGACCTGGGGAAAATGGTAAAAAGTAGCTCGCTAAAGGCAATTATAGTAAAAGGTAGCAAAATTGCCAATATAAGTAGAGCAGAATATTCAATTTTGCCTCATTTATTGGAGCACAATATTGTCATAGTAAGATGTAAAAGTGTAAAAAAAAAACGAAGCCGGGATGCAAATGAAATCCATTAGATTTAGATAACTTGTTAATTTGGTAATGAACCAAAACAAAAACAGATTGCCTATTGACCCGTAAAACTTTGGATTGCTCAAAAATTTCGTAGTATATTGACTAACGCCTCACGAAACCTCTATTTTCTCGTCTTTTTCCCGGGTCGTTCCATCGACGAGTGATCTGCATTCATTCAAGGAAATTTGCCAAAAAAGCCCCCTCCTTAGCTTCAACTACAGAAAGATGGCCCAAGTTGAAAATAAGATCGCTCTAACATGGAGGTATGACGACTATTACTTTGCCAGAATGTTATTTCCTGCAGTTTGAGCAAAAGTGGGGAATGGTTTGTCAATTTTCCCTTGATGTTGTGAAGGCAAATCGGCGAATGTACGACTCAACACAAGAAGAAAAAAAAATCGTCGGAACAAGGTTCCGTGAGACATGTTTCAAGGCATTACGAACTTCTTGAGCAAGCCGGAGTTTGGCATGTCAATATGGTAAATTACATTGCCAAAAGGAATCAGTCGAAGTGACCTTGTATAAGTAAAAAATGGAGTAACATTACATCAAAGAAATCAGTTCACATTTTTTTAAAACTTGATATCACGATGCCTGCCATGTTGCAAAAAAATAACACAAAGTGAAAAAAAGCAATACAGATATCATCTAATGATGTTTTGCCTTTACCATTTACTTTGACAAGCAACCTTTGTCTTTTGATTCTTGATGCCATCTTACTTTAAAAATATTGTTATTCCTAAGAACTGAGAGAGGTTACGGCAGTTTGCTTTTTGCCTGAGCGAGGATTTGAAAGCAAGAGAGAATCAGGGGTCCCATATTTTTAAAGAGTGTTTTTCTGATGTCAAAATTTATTGTTCACATAAATCAATAGCCACCTTGAAAGTTCATTTCTAGCAGTTAGTGATGCCCTGATTACAAAATGACCACTGTTATCAAAAGTTATCAAAAGGACATCAAAAACCGACTGACATTGATGAAATTATGATGAAAAACGCAAAGAAACGTACGATAAGTTATTTTTTTCTTTGTCCTGATCAGCCCTATTTTCAAGGGCCAGTCAAATCCGCCAACGCTGATTCGTTAGTGGATCCGATATTATGTTATGGTTGGTTGTGGTTGGCGTTTAAAAATCCCCTTTAAAAAAGGTCGGGGAGGAGAATCAAACCAAGGACCTCTCACTCCAGGAAACTGTGATAACTACTTTACCACGTCTTCTTCCTTACTAATCCCTTCCAATCTTTCATTTGAAATTATGTTGCATATATTAACACTCATCTAGATATTATAACAATCACCCATTGCACTAATACTTGTGAGCTCTCGTGTCTGGGCTAGAGCTTTACAAGACTGAGTGCTGCCCAAGTACTTGCCCAAGTTTGAGAGTATGAATATGTTTAAAGCTCAGACCCGTTTGTGATTAAAAGCAACTGCCGTTCCCATATTTCCAGATCTATATGACACCGGGTGACTTTTTAAGATCTTTGACACCTGGAGCGCTTCAACCAGTTGGTCTCGGTTTGGACCAATTCCGAAAGTTCGATCCAGCCGTAGGTGCGTCAGGTGTTGAAGATGATTTGGATCCGAGCTCAATTTTCTATCATCTGGGAGCTCACGGCTTGATCTCATTTTCGGATTATGTCTTCCTACTCACAATCCTCTCAACCTCAAGGTAAGTAATTGTACCGACCGGTGTGCATAAGAAGCAACGGTCAATACCAACAGATTTACGATTTGTGTGACATAGCTTTTGGTTGATTTTGCCCTTCATAGCTCATTTTACAAGAGTCACGAAAAACATGTCATCGATGAGTTGAAAAAGTAATATAACATTGCTTTGGACTTATTCTTCTTATTGGTTGTTGGCGATAAAAGGTCCGCAAAGGAGATTTTGGCTCCGGCTTCATACTAAGAAATTAATCCCCTCTAAGCTTCATTGGGATACAAGCAAGGCATTTAGAGTAACAGAAATGAGCTTGGGGCTTAAATATGAGACATCATGTTCATTGTGTGTCTCAAGTAAAGTTTACATGCCAATTGAGATTAGATTAGTTGGTTTCTTCTCCTCAGTATGGCATGTGATGAAAATATCTTTAGTATTTCTTTCATTTATTTTAAGAAACTAAGCACTTTGGGCCTAAAAAAAATTGGGCGTTTTATCTCGGAAGGTTGACTGCTGAACACATAGATAACGAATTAATCTCCTCAGGAGACAGTTGCTTATTTATTTTGCCAGCCCAAAGTTTTTGTGCAAGCCGATTGTTAGATTTGAAAGTTGACCGGTAGAGAGATCTGGAACACCCAACGCCCATTTAGTTCAAGTACTGTCTTTTTGTTACTGGAGTTAACATCCAGTTACGCTTACATTCTTTTGCCGTTCCCAGAATGAAAAACAATGTCAAAAATTTTCCAATTTCAATTGGGGCACATTTGCGACATCGACACATTTGGTAAAATATGTTTTTTGAACTTACATAGCTTAGCTACTGGTTCATGTTTTTCTTCGTATTTTGTTTATTTGTTTTTTTAATCCATGGAATAGCTCAATGCCAGAATTGGTAAATGGCATTGCATGCCTTTGGATCTTCAAATTGTTTAAAACCGCAAAAAATGGCCCCGCCTCCGTGCAAATGTATCCGTTTCGCACGACTGCAATCAACTCTTTGTAGGTAATCATCGATATTTTTTGTTCCGTTGGCTGTTCCTTAAATTGCACTGTTTTTGGTCTAAAAGTTAAAAGAAGAAAGGAAGTCTAATGCTTATGAAGTGCCTCGCTGAGAAGTCGGTAGGTAAGAAAAGGAATTGTCCTTTGATCCCCGCCGTCAAAACTTTGCTCAGATCCAATTTTCAAGAACCACGGCTTTCAAAGAAGAGGTCCTAAACCGCCCAAAGAGGCGAAAATTGCCTCCACGATATGACGCAGCATTGCCCTCATTGTCACTTGTCAGGACTCGTTCAGGCTTGATAAGTTTCCAACACCGCAAGGAAAGCGAAAGAGGACTTACTTAATGTGATAACTTTGTGCCGAGACCACGAATTTGCGGCTCAGGGCTCGAGGCCTTGAGGCTGAAAAGGCTTGGCAAGATTGGCGAGAAAAACAAGCTGAGTCCCTCCATTCTTGACTCGGCATATTCTGAAGGTCATCCATGTAAAGTTCCAATTCTTTCTCCTTCACGACAGTCTGAAGCAAACTTCAATCAACAAATTGTCAAGCTGTTGAAGGTGAGAAAAGTGTCAAAAAATGGTTTTTTTAATTCTCATCATAAAATGGGTAAATTGGGATTTTGTTGGTTGAATGAGTATTTAACGGATTAGTACGCTCCAACGATATATTATATATTTTTGCAAACATTACAATTTGCAACCTGGGGGAAGAAAACCAATTTTCCAGATATCATATAATAGCCATAGAGGTAGAGTAGAAACGCCTTGTTTTTAATTCTTTTTGACAAACAAGCAAGGTGTTCTTTCGTTGGAGAGGCTGCGTGAAGAACCCATCATTTCCGATGAATATTGCATAGTATAAGTTACCCAAATGTGTACAATATATGACGGCAGGTTCAAAAAGCATAAATGGTACTGATCATACTTGATCAAATAGTGTTCTTAACTTCAAACTCGGCAACACTGGTTTGGCAGCTGTCATCATGGGTACCTAAAACTGGAGGGCTAGACAAGCCCGCTACCTAAAACCATAGATATCTAACCACTAGATACCGTCCCACAGAGGCGGCAATGCCAAGAGAGTTCACGGCGAGCAAGCCGGACACTGGCATGGTTGTCCTAGTACCCTTTGTTTAAATACAGGGCACTAGGTTGCCCATATTCAGTCGAGGTAATCCTGACATCTCTTGTGTAAACCTGGATCTCTGACAGTATTTCCAAATTCTGATAATAAATAAATAAAATGAATAGAAAACCCATATGCAACCCCTTTGCGATGCAAACACTCTCTTCTGGCCCAATGCATTAAACTGGTTTGAGCAAGTTGTCCGAGCGCTTTTTTGGTCTAGCACTTGGGCTAACTTTTGGTTGGATCAAACGACACATTTCTTGACTTACCCAAAACAGTGCTACCACAAAGGGTAAAACTAACGAGAGCGCCAGCTAGGGCCATCCACAAACCAGTTATTTGAGGCATGAATGAACAGAACGTTTATGTGGCTATGATGGGGCTCAAATTGTAATTTTCATCAAGATGGTGGAAACACTCAATGGAAACGGAAGTAGCAATTCTCAGTTCAGGCTGACACCCAGAGATGTCGGGGATTACCTCAACTATGTGTAAAAGCTGCAATAAAGCAGCACAACAAACTTAATTTTGAGCAACTTGAATCGACAAGTTCGCAATGGGCAAAGACAACCCGTAGAGTGAAATCTCTCTGATGGGCCTTACTTCCTTTCAGGCGAAATTCTAGTCCTGGGGCCTGCACAAACATTTTCCTTTTATCTACCCTTATGATCATTGTCAAGAATAATGAAAAATGAATGAAGTACCGCTAGTTTGGATAGAGAACCTTTCCATAAGCCACACTGACGACAATGTTTTTTTTGTGACTCCAAATTATGTAGGTTTGCATTTACGAGAAGCTCAAACCTGATTTGATAGGTGCTGTCTTGCAATATCCCGTAGATTATTAATGAAAATTCGTTTGATTCCATTACGAGCTTGCAAGAATGAGTGATGATATTTTACCTTTTCCATGGTTCAAGAGATTGAAAGTAATTAAAGAAGTTGACGGAAAAATAACTTACGATTTTATTTGCATTGCTCTTCGAGTGATTGTCGTTCCAATCATTTTTATCCCTCTCCATGTTATTGACAAATCTTCCAGGAAATTTCTTTGATGAAATGAAAAATTTTCAAACGCGCTGGGTAGATTGGACCTTACTTCGCCAAAAGATGAGTTTTTACTCGCTGCCCAATTAACAAAACCCACTTTTGTTGCAGACGTCAATTTGAAATCGCGTTCCGCATGTTTGATCTGAATGGAGACGGGGATGTGGATGTGGAGGAGTTCGAGAAAGTCCAAGAGATCATCCGCCAAACCACTTCCAATGGCAAGAAACACAGAGACCATGGCAATACTGGAAGCACTCTCAAGAAAACTAACACCGCCCTTTCCAATTACTTTTTCGGTATGTTTGGTATGTGATGAAAGCAAAGTCCGTATTCACGGACCTGACCAACGGAAGAAATTGACTTTCATCGCAAGTATCCTGAAAGTGCTTTAGTATACAGTCCTGTAAAGTAGGATTGCTAAATACAACCTTTACAGAATAGCCTTTAGGTTCCATGGTTATTTGTAGGGACCGCAGAGGCTTAAAGTGCGGGAATTTAGGCTAGTTAAAACAGTAAAAACTTTTTCCTAGGTTCCTTCATCGTTTAATTTGCTCCTCTCTAATATTCCTAAGGAATATGTGGGCGTTTGTCAATTGGTAGATTTTAGATCAGACTTGGCAATTTTTCATTAGCATTGCCAACCATCCGTTCATGGGACTGCCAACTCTATTTCGTTGGTGAGCCAAATATTTCATCAATTTCAGGGTAGATCAGAATTAATTATTCTGTTCTAATCTATAAAGAAGTACATTCCCCGTGGTGTGAGAAAAAGTGTCCAAAATATAATATAAATTCAAATTATGATATAACGCTTTGTCAAGACTAAGAGTCGCAATAGTGATAATAATCAGTAAACAACTCAAAAAAAATCTCACCGGGATGAGCTTCAAATTGAAATATAATTTCATCCTGATGTCCTCTAGTTTCAAGTTGCACCACAAAAATGATGCTTTTTGTTGAGCTGTTTTATCCCTTTTCTTTATTGCACCTTCATTCTTTTCAAATGAAGATTGGCAGGTCTTTCATTAAGATAATAAAACCAGAAGAGGTGAAAAGATGCATCTCGAAATTTATGTCTTTCAAGTTCCTCCACCTTGGCAATAGCAAGCCTGAGCTTTAAAAAAAAGAAACTGAAAGGTGGAAATTGAATGATGAGTCGGGCATCCAGTTTCCATATTTGCAACGTAAAATTCAAGGACAAGAACTGCTGAATTCCTTTCCCGTCATTTTTTGTTGAAAAGGAACGTAACGAAGGGAACAATATTGAAATGTCTTCAAGGTTGCTTTTCACGGATTAGCAAAGTGGTTCGCCGGGTTAACCGATGAACAATAATGAAATACAATGCTTGAAATAAATATTTGACGATTCTCTAAAGTAGGAGCAACTGACTAATGACTTTGCAGTATTCATTTATTTGGTTTTCTTTTACCAATCAGATCTACGACATATTTGTTTCTGATCTCAATATGTCTTTTGCAATTTTGTTTATTGTGACACGTAGTTCATGTCATTAGGACAAATAATGCCAACAGACTGATGTGTTTATTTTGTGTCGGTAGCAAGCAATCCTTTGGATCTTGTGCCCTCACTCGGTAGTCACGACAATCATAAATTCCACTTTCAATACTTCTTTTTTAGGTTCGGACAGACAAGGAAAGTTGACCATTGATCGCTTCCTGGCCTTCCAAACTCACCTACAAAGAGATATTTTGGCTATGGAGTTTTCACGCAAAGACCCTGTTCACGAAAATGGAAACATCTCGGAGAAGCAATTTGCTGAGCTGTTGCTCACCTATGCCAATTATGCGCCCAAGAAACGCACTTCAACATTGAAGCGGGTCAAGAAAACCTTCAAGCCCACGGAGGAGTGCCAATATCCAGGAATCTCATTAGAAGAGTACATCAACATCTTCTACCTTCTAATGCACATTGAGGATGTAGAGAAGGCCTTGTGTTTCCATAATTTGGCTGGAGCGTCAATTGATCAGAGAACCCTGAAACACGTGGCCAAAGTGACAGCTGACGTGGATTTATCCGAACACGTGGTAAACGTGATTTTTACCATCTTTGATGAAGACGGCGATGGAGGGTTAAGCAATCGCGAATTTGTGGCCGTGATGAAGAATAAGTTGAAGAGAGGATTGGAAAAGCCCAAGGATACGGGATTCATGAATTTCTTCACAGCTGTCACGAAATGTGCCTTGACTGTGAAAGCCAAGGTTCCATAGGCAGAAGTGATCGTTTCTTCCACTATTATATCACGGTTTTATCAGGGATATTGTTCCACTTTTTGATCTTGTTACAAATTTCCATTGTTTCTAATTTGATGGAAACTTTAGAGACTCTGTTAGATTTTTGTCGAATTGTTAAACAGAGGGAATGTGTGACTATGCTCTCTTTCTAAGCATGGGGGAAAGTACCCGTTGAATCCGATTGTCAAACCAGATTTAAGATACTGTATTGTCCATCCAACTCCTAATAAGACATTGTGATTGATATTCATCAAATTCGAAGAATAGACTAGTGTCAACAAGCAACAATAAACAAACTGAATAACTCATTATTTCATAAACCTTTTACGGTCTAGGAGGTGACCATTTTGTCTGAGAAAAAGAGTAGAAAGTAGACTGGCTTTGACCGGGCGAAACAGAATATTAGTTCGATCACTTCATACAATTGTTTTGCATTGTGGAGTGATGAAATAGTCTTTTTTTTTTTTTTAGAGTAAACAAAAGTAGCTGTTTAGCGTTAATATATTTAATCGTTTGTTAATCATAGCTCGATTGATTGCTAATGACTGAGAATAACAGAAAGGAGATAAATTCAAACATGGGAAACAATTTGACCCTTTATAAAAAATGATCAATAGAGGCATACGTTGAAGACAGTACACCTAAATACCGTTGCTGCAACTGATGAAGACTTATTCATACGTTGATACGTTATTTGCATTTCAATTCAACCAAACGAGAAAATTTCGAACTGTATCCTAGCTAATCCTGGCCAGTATCAGGCAAATATTCACGCCCTTTTATTCACTCTCAATTGACCAATTGGAAGCCATTGCAATCAAAGGACAAAGTGTTTGTGATTACGGGTTTCGTTATTAAGGCGTCATCTTAACCCGAAACAATTTGAGGCCAACGTTTGATTCGTGGAAATCTGCTTCAAGGCCCTTTTTCAATGTGCTTTTGCATATAAATATAATCTGCACTTTTTGCATATTTTTTTTGCTTCAATAGTTCTTTTTTTAAAAATCCTAATGACGAGCAACGGCAAAAGGCTAAAATGATCCTAAAGCAATCCCTTCTATTGCCCTTTAACAAAAAACAGCTTGCATCCTGGCGAAATTTGTTCCATAACACTGCATCTGTTTGTGACTAAGTAAAGCATTAACTGCTAAGAGCGAACCAATCTTTTGCTCTTGCTATTTTTTTTATGTTCTGAAACAAAATGATTTTAATAGCTTAAAAGATGCAAATCTTGGAAAAGTTATGCAAAAAGTGAGATAACCAAGCCATTCAAAAAAAATCATTAAACCTTTAAATGACAAGCTTTTGAATTGGACAGAGGGAGAGACAGTTCAGCCTTTTTTTCTGTATTGTTATGTTTTCAAGAAAGATGGGAAAGAAATCAATAAACTAATAAAAAATAACCACTTTCTGAGTCAGGTAAAAATGCAAAAATGTAGATTAACAAAGTAATGCAAAAAAATTGGAGAATCTTAAAAACTTGCATTTGCAGGTTTTGAGCAACCCAAGTCATCAGAGATATCTCAGATTAATGAATAGTGAGAACAACACATTTCAAGAGGGGTTGGTAAGATGAAACAGGGCCTCTAAAGAGAGGAAACGACAGGGCTTTCCCCTCACCGCCAACAAAGGCCATTGCGTTGATTGAATTAAGACAGTAACTCTAGTTTCAATACAACAAGATTATCCATACCACATAGTACATTTAAGTGTTCCTTTTAATAATTAAATAATGATCTCCTTGATATACAACTCCATCCATATACTGAATGTTTCTGAATTGATTTTGAAAGTCAGAAGAATAAAGGAAAAACCCATGAACATCAAATTTATAAAAGAAATGTCTTTCAAATCAGTGAAATATTACGTGAAACTGGCTCAAAAACACACAAAGATAGAAAATCAATAACTATCATTTTACTAATTGATGAGGAACTTACACGGACAAAATATAAAAGAAATGTATGGAATAGGCAATTAAAGTACATGTACATAAATGTTAAAATATTAGAATATTTGGCATTGACAATTGATAATTTTGTTTTAGTCCAAATATTTGACAAAAAGCATCAGGCATTGGTGAAAAATGACTGAATTATCTTTTTGTCGAGTTTAAATTTCTAATTATTAGGAGCATTGCATAAAAGGCAGGCATTAGTTAAGGGGCACAGAGTAAAACCAAAGTACAGTAGAGTAGATCTCAATTTGAAGTTTGGACTCCAATAACTTGTTTTTCTCGCAAAAGCATCCAAAATACCAAAATAGTCAAATAAAACAGATGCCATATCTCTTAAGATCTATTATTTCATGATTATGAAGCATCCAAATGAGTTTAAAGAACATGATGTAGCTCAAAGCTAGAGTATGTCTACTTTTGGATTGACGACCATTCCCAGAGTGCGAACCATAGTTTCATGAAAATGCGTCAAATCACTTGAAATTTGGTCAAGATGTTTCTGAAACAATTTTCTACAAATAGTATTATTAGCCAAAGAGTATTGATTGATTGCAAATTCTTGCTTTATCAAGAAAACCTAATCTGCACTTTTCAGTTGCTGTACTTTAAGACATGTTTAAAGTCATTTTAAGTACATCTAAATGCCTGGTTTTAAGCATATACCATCAATGGTTACGAAAATGATATATGTCACATATTTTGTACAATGATTATGCCAATAATTGACATTCAAAAATTTCAGCAGTAACAGTTTAGGCCTTATTTGGCGGGAAAGGTTTGGCGATCACAAGAAAATGGCGTTTCCTTGCTAAAATTGAGTGTCCTTGGATGAAACAAAGTAATTAAGAAAATGTGATTTACAAGGAGGGCCCTTTAATCAGGTTGAAGATGCTTTTATCAGACACTTGTAAGAGAAAATGTGTGTACTTAGGAAATCATTCCTCGTTTTAGGGTCACGCCCAGTCTTTCAATGCCAGCCAGAAGAAGAGACATGAATATGCCTGTTGTGGCAACCAGGAATGGAAATATTACATTTTCGAATCCCAATGCCTGGACGTGAAATCTCGATTCAATCACTTTTTGGCTGCTCCTGCGGTTTGTGTCAAATTTTTGCTTCCAAAGTCTCATCAAGCCCATTTCCTCCATCCGATGTAAATGATAATCAAAGAGATCCTTGAATTCTGAATCCTTCTGAAGTCCGAAACCAATATTCAAGGCTACTTCATTTTCCAATGGAACAACGAGGAGATTTTCAGAGCCATTTCCAATATCCAACGCCGAACCTGAAAAGAGAATTGAATTAATCTGCCCCTTTTCCAGGAGTATTTTCAAATGAAACAATCTTATTTAACTCAAAATGATTCACCAAAGACTATGCAATGAAGGCGTAATTATTGAATGGTAGTTTTAAAGATACACTTTAGAGCATCGATTCGTTTTGACGCAGGATAACCCCAACTTGGAGTAACCCCAACTTCAAGTAGTTTATGATATTATTGGAGAACTGTTGTCCATCTATTCACGATTACAATGAGTTGGAAAATTGGTCGGGTTTTCGTTTCCGAACAATTGGTTTTTGATTTATAGTCAAAATGAATTTCGAATACCTTTCGAAAAGCAAAAATGTTATTAAAAGTGCATCAGGTATAGTTCATAGAACGGGGCAAAACACGCCTTCAAGTAGTAATCGGTTTCAGCCAAAATATGACCACACAGATTGAAATGGGCCAAATAAAGGACCTTTTTGGAAAGCGAAACATTCTCCTCAATGATAGTCCCCATCGGTGTTTTTCAAATTTAATTCCTCAGTTTCCCTATGTTCATTATACTAATCATCTTATTTACCGTGCATAACATAAATATTGAATGAAAGATGAAATTGGGAAATGATACGATCATTTGCAAGTTCATCTGATTAGAAATCTAAATCAAAATATTTGTCAAACTGTATTGATCGGTTAGTTTCACGTGTAGACGGCACAGAGATGAACTATTTGTCAAATACCAAACATTTCCGAAATAATTAGGCAAACTTTGTGACAGAATGTTTCTCGTGTAGACGCACCATAAGTTGGGGTTATCCTGCGTCAAAATGAACCACAATCAATACATTTTTCTTTGTTATAAACCATCATGGATGGAATGAGTTAAGTTCTGTGTTGGCTGTAAATGGACACCTTGGTTAGAAGGGCTGGGGAGGATGCTGTCGTCCATGAAATATTTGCTCTTTGTCTAACAATCTTTAAACTTGTTCAAATCGAGAAATGTTTGTGAAATACTTGTGAAATGGCAAACAATGTTTGTCAAATGGCTAATTATTTGCCGAATTATTTGCCGTGTAGACGCACCATAAGATGCTCACCTGGCTATGTTAAGTGAAGCAAATTCAAGAAAGAAATAGTGCGGCAACCCTGATTTCGTGCATTTTGAGGTAGACAAACATTAACCTACACTGGGCATAAACCGAATTTGTCATTTAACTCAGTTTCCCGGTTTGTGGAAGCAAACAGTATTATAATAATATTCTGATATTGATCTAAGAGTTTATTACATGACAGAACTGCACATAAAGTGACATAGTTTTGAGTTTTGAAAAACTCAATTGGATTCAATTACAAGTGCGCGTTCAAGTGGGATACAATGTTTGTCTTATTTTTTTGTTTCACATGCCCTATTAACAAGCAATAGCAATAGGGCATGTCAAGTGAAGGAAATTCAAGGAAAAAATGTGGTCCGGCACCCTGATTTGGGGCATTTTGGGGAGGGAGAACTAAGACAAACATCGCAGTCAACTCGTACTATCCACTCATTGAATTTTCAATAATCGGGTGATTTTGAGTGAGCTGTGTTACAATACTCAAGAAAATGACCGTGTTACGTGTAATTTGGTGAACGCACTGTCAAATTGGCTCAATACCACAATGCTTTTTGGTTATGGTGCATTTAGACGACACTTGTTTTGACACATATTGTGATCACATATTTGATGAGAAGTTGGCTATGTGACACAAATCGAGATTCAGAGAATTTACACACACCAGTACTACACAGAAGACTATCTGTGTCAAATATACTGGGCCTTGGCGAGATTACTGGTTTTCAATGATGGCGTGCGATTAGGTGACAAAGGCAGGAGTATTAGTTGACCAAAAAGAAAAGTCTGAAAAAATATGAAAAGTTCCATTGGTGTCATTTGTCAGTCTATGACAACGTTTCCTGCCGTCATTACAATGGTGAGTGACTTACTTCAGAAAATTCAAGGGGGTAAATTGTTTCATTTTTCTCGTACTAAAAATAAACTTGTTTGATAAAACCAAAGCATCTGATTTATTTTATCGCTGGTCATGCTGGTTTAATTGGGAGTTCGGTGTCCGTCAATCGTTTAACTCCAAGGGAGACCATATCTGACCACTCAAAGTTATGTCAAAATGCATTTTGTTTCTTCAAATTTCCAGCATATTTCGCAAATGCCGTTAGTTTGAACAAATTCAAACTTGAATTTTAGTCATTAAATAATTTCACCCCAAACAGGATTGAGGATTGTGAAAAAATAAAAATCCCAATTGCAATTGTATCCCTAAGGTCACGCTTAATCTTGCGTTGGGCGATTGCGCTGACCTTGCCTGAGAATTGTTTCACATATCGCAGAAAATTGGAGCAGGTTCCAAATTAAATATGTGACCATGTGTTCGAGAATATGTCATGTGAAAGCCCTATGTGACCACAATATGTGTCAAAACAAGTGTCGTCTAAATGCACCATTATACAAGCATGCAAAATGAAATAAATGTCAAAATTCAATGCATGCACAGAGCGGATTGGCTGGGCATGTTGTCTTTGATTTTACTCCATGGAATAACGTCAGTTGTTCACGAATGCGTTCACTTGACAAGCCCTATCACATATTTCTGGTTTGCTCGCTCATCTTACAAAAGATTTCCCTGCTTACCTAAGTAGTATGTCAATGAGTCTTCTTCTAAGCGACTCAATAAAACCTCTGAGTCGTTGACCAAAGGTTGGTCTGATCCTTTGAGGATATGTTGCCACAATTTGTGCTTGAAATCTCCTGGTGGAGCTTTCGACAACATGATGGTGTAAATCGTGTCCACCCACATTAACAATTTGGCATTTCCAGCGACTATCTTCTCCAAGCTATCAATTGGAGGAGGATTCAATTGAACCGTCATGGTTGAGGTCAGATTCCCGTTGTAGGCCATCAAGATAAACGACGTTCCAAGGGTGATGATGAGATGCAATTGCTTCAAAGTGACATGACTCACTTGGATGGTCCCATTACCCAAAACAATCCTTAAGGCTGAGGACAAGCCAATGCCTTCCTGCAATGCCAAACCACATAAAAAGAAGATCAAGGAGAAAATGAATCCACAGATGAGCAACGAAATCCATGCTGAGAAGGTGAAGGCGTCAAAGTACACCCAAAAATTCACCCTCGTTCCTTCAGGCGCCTGTGAAGAACACATAATGTCATCATGGAAAGAGATGTGATCCAACAAAGTGATAAGAGCACCATGAAATGTTCTTACATGAGCAGAAACTAGATCCTGTTTGAAAGCATGAATTCGTAGGGTGAAGTCGATCTGTTCCTGTCTTTCTGGAACAATTACCATGGGCGATCCCGTTATGTCAACCTCTTTCCTAACGAGAAAACCAAACATCCCATATGACGATCCATTGGGATGAGTCCCTTGCCAAGTGCAGTCCGGAGGCTCCTCGAAAGTGACTTGAAAATTCAAGGCCTTGGCGAGTTCCTTGAGAATAGTGGGACCAAGGCCAGTATAATCGACTAAAGACCCCTGCATATCGAACACAGGGAAAGCGAACCAAATCCATTCTAGAGCTGTTGCCCGTAAGATATGTCCATGAAGGTTAGCTCGGCGTTCCCAAATTTGAGGTTGGGGAATTTCGAGGCCTTCAGTGGGACTCCATTTACCCATTGGGTTGATGTAGTTGGTCATCTTAATAGCATAATGTTCTAGCAAAGCCCACGTTCCATTAGAGCATTCCTCATAAGAGATGATCCGGCTCATGAGGTCCAGGTCCGACCATAATAGAGTGGCACACTTTGACGGCATGAGGATCCAATTCTGGCGGAGAAGTGTCCCACCCTTCATGGGTACATCTGGGCATGTTTTGAATATGATGAGGTCTTTCTCAAAATAGTCACTTTTCCTATGTTATAGGGTATGCATTAGAAGGGAATGATACATTTTATAACAACAGATCGGGTAGGATACTTCCTTACCAAAGAGGATGAAAATCTGACAAATCCATGGCTCGAGCATATTCGAATGGAAACAAGGACATATCCGTCTCGTTCATTTCAATTAGGAACAAATATTTGTTCCCCAAGAAGGTCCAAATATCTTCTACCATTGCTTTAGGAAATGCACTTGTGACAAAGTATTGGAGAAATCCCATGAAGCCAAAAGGAATAACCCATATTTTCAGCATGCTCTTTTGGGACTGGTCTTTGGAACAAACAACTCAACAATGAGGCCTGACAAGTGAAGATCCGCTTTAAACAATTTACATACGTATGGCATATCGGCATGAAGGCACAATATTCGTACAGGGGCCTGTTTAGTTTCTAATACAATGGTAAAAAGTATTGAAACACCAAAAGATCCTCAGCCCTAATTTGAGATTGGGCCAAGATCCTTCGTTGGTTTTGTCAAGAAAACAATTCTCATTTCACATCGAGCAGAAATTACAGAAGTTTGACGGTTCGGATGTGCGACAGAGTTGGTCCGAGACCCACTTTATAGGATTTTAAGTCGGACATAAAGACGATATAGAGCAGCTTTACTGATTAGTTGAGAAGCTGGATTCTTTAGAGGTAAACGTACACGGTTGACCAGTAAGAGTTGCCAAGTAGTTATTGTCCAACGAGAAAGGTAGTCCATAAAAGATACGACGTTTTCCCAACAAAATTGAACACCTTAAGATTTCATACATTTTGAAGCCGCATCAAACGTGTTGAGTCAAGATTTTTGTTAATTGAAATTGTGGCCATTTTGATGCAAACAAATAGTAATTGTATACTCATGTAACTGAAAGCACGTAGAAATAGGTATAAAATGAAAGAATAAAAGTACATTGATATTTCTAAATAGATAAATCAGATTGAAGGGGAGGTATCAGCCAGTATGGAATCCGGTTATTGACTCACCTATCCAAAGCTGCACTAGCTAATAAACCAGAAACCAGGGATAATCTATTGAAATAGGGCGCAAAGTTTGCCTGAAAAGCTTTTACCTCATATAATCTAACTGTTAGTCGATTAACTGTGCGGTAACGTTTTTCTGAACAATTTTCATGGCATTTCAATGTGACAGTTTAGTTTTGAACTTATTCATACTGTAAATGCCAAAACTAAAGCTTCGAGGGGTTATTATTCTAACAACACAGTTATAACGAGGGCAATGGTTATGTCAAAATACAGAGAGCACGTGGTAAGGTGAGGCATGGAGTACGGTAGTAGTGGAGTGGAAAGCTCTCTGAAACCTCGCTAGAAGACGTTTCAGTTTTGCGTTACCTCCTAATCAAGTACTTGAACATGAAGATGGAATTCATTGAGCACATTGAACACTCTCTCAGTGGGAATGCATCTGATTAGGAGGTAACGCATAGATCTACCAAACCTCGCTAGAAGACGTTCGATCTTCGACCGAGCTTTGCACTCCACTACTGACGTACTCCATGGGTGAGGGCATGTCACGGTTCAAAGTTCTTGTTAGAAATGAGTTAGCGGGAAACATGGCGGGAAACTCGATTGGCGGGAGATTCAAATTCGACAATCTCGCACCAATTCATACACTTACCATTGTAACAGGCGGTACGGTAAGAAGCTTGCTATTCTGAATGCTTTTGAAACTCGATTGATGGTCGAACACTAATATCGTAGCTCCTTCATACCAAGCTACAGCAGAGCTTTGTACAGTACATGTGAATTTCTCAATTTCTCTTTCTCTACGAACCGGTCTCAACAAAGGAATAAAAAACCGGTTAGTGCAGACTTTTCGATTTTACGCTCGGCATGAAAAACCTTATTTCCGAAGTAAATTTAAAAAGAACTAAACGAAAAAGGTTTTGGTCAAGCATTTCAATTCACATCTTTGCTCTTGAAATCAGCTCGGAACAAGGGAAGTAAGACATCGTCCTAGCCACTTTTCGAATCGGGTATACTGTAGTTCAAAAATTGACAAATATAAAAACTCGATTTGTGCAATATTTGGGCACGTGCGTCACCAGATTTTATCACACATTGCTATTCACGGTTGCCATAAATGAAAATTTGTCACTAAGAAAGTATCCTTTCTTTGTGCAGCACTCGTGGGGAAACCCGTTCTGAGGGCAAATTACACGGCGCCCTTAATGTTCTGCGCACAAACCTGAGGAGAAGTTTCATTCTCCTGTTTGTTAGGACCATAGAAAACCATAACTAGAATGCTTAAGTTCAACAGGAGCTGTACCACATGAGCATGTTTTCAGGTCAGCTGACGCTGGTGGAAATGGGACAAAGATATTTCGTTAAATCTCGCTTCAGGCAAGTTGAATTATTATCATGAAACGTTTGTTATTCCTCTTTCATCTTAATTTCTTTTGAATCTTACAAATATACAGGTAAAAAGAGTGGTAGAATAATAAAAAAAACATGCTTTTCAGGGCATAATACACGTAACATGTCAAAAAAAGATTTGGACTTTAGTAGAGCAAGTCATGTACTCTATTGATTGCCCTTGTTTAGCAAAGCATCTCGAAAATCTCGAAAGTGTAACAAAATGTATCCGAAATTGCAACGCAATGATGAGGCATTCGGAATTTCGTTTCAATCTCCCAACAATGTGCTTGAATGTGGGTGACATGATTGCGCCTATACGTAAACAAGGTAAATCGGACACCTCTGGAGGTCAGCCTAAACCCAGGCTTGTTCCTTGCGTTTCAGTTAAGTGTTTCCACCACATGGATGAAAACTTTAATTTGAGCCCCATTTTAACCTCTTCAAAATTTCGTTCAAAAAATGTGGTCGGACAACTTACTCAAACCTGTTTTATGAAGCGTGCTGGACGAGAGCAATTGCTTGACAAGGAGTCATATTAGGGGTTTCTACTCTGAATTTGGACGAGCCGTCAACGATTCAAATTTGGACCATAGTTGTCCTAAGTAGCTTGACTACGAATGAAACAGTTTTTCCACCAGCGACAGCTGAGACGAAAACATGCGATCGCAGCGCCCTTGATCGATCTATATATGAAGTTATCTATGGTTAGGACCTGGAACAATCTGCCTCTACAGCTCAAGACAGGGTGGAGATTTGCTCTCAAAGGTTTAAATAAAGAATTCAAGCATACACTTCGACCCTAACCATTAAGTTTGTGCGCGGATGTGTTTTAAAACTTATTCCTCTTGGTCTCCTGATTGGGAAAAGTGTCCCTTTATTCGATTCAAGCTTTTTTGACAAATTTCCGTTTTTCCCAACCGTGGCCAATATATTGGCAGAAATTGTCCCCTCAGCACTTGGTCAAGTGCCTTGACGGTTGTGCTAAGTGTGCAATAACCAAGGGGGCATATTGAAAAATGCTGAGATCAAAAGTTGGACCACAGTCAAGGCTACATTTTAGCATGATAAAGAAGGAATTCAATTAATTGTCTTTTCCATTGACTGCAGGTAGAAAACCCTCTGGCTCATTTAAGTGTAAGCAAGCAAATGTAGAACATAACATGGCAAGGCATACTCAAATCAAGATATCTTTCAATGAATAACTTGTTTCTAAAGCATCGTGGCAGAATGCATTCATTACCAATGTCTAGCTAATAAGTAGCTACACGCATGAAAAGCCTTGTCAAGCCGAAATGTTCATCAAACTTGGCGTCATCTTGGAGGACTACCCCAAAATCCTTCATGGACGAAACTTATTTTTACATTTTTTTTTTATTAATATATTTTTACCCCCGTTAACTACGATTGCAGGGTTTTATTGCGTCGACCGAAATTCCGTTCAAAAAGGCCACATACTCCCCGTAACCTAGAAGTATATTTGAACCAGGAGCTTTACCAGACTCCTGGAATCTTGGCCATTCCTAGCAGAAAATAACATTTTATTATTGCCATAAAAGATCTACTAGCAATGCAATGAACATTATGACAAGAAAGTAACCTAATATGGAGCCCTGTGGGACACCTAATTTGACAACGTTCATTTACGAGGGAGCTCTCGACCTAAACTTATTCTCTTGTTCTAACATCGAACAATCAAGTTGAGAGTTACCAACAATTGCAGCCTTAATCCCCAAGAGACAAGTTTCAAATCCGCCCGCTAAGTACTACTTATGTTCAAGGCTTAACGATGGCTTGGACGGAGTCTCACCTCTATTGTTCTCTGAGCAAAGATGAGAATTGAAATTCTTGACCAAGACCTCTTCCGTTTAGTCAATCATAAATTTACTTTGGAAATAAATGTTTTTTCATGCCGAGCGTAAAATCGAGAAGTCTGCACTAACCGGTTTTCTTTCCTTTGTTCAGACCAGTTCATAGAGAAAGAGAAATTGAGTAGTTCGTTTGCACTGTAAGAAGCTTTGCTGTAGCTTGCTATAAAGAAGTTACGAATGCAAACTCTACTTCTATTGGAATAATAAACAATACCAAACAAGTTACACATATTGCTACTCTGAGCTACATATTGCTCTTTAAACTCAATTGAATGCGTCATAATCAGGGAATGACATATCTTAAGAGATATGACACCTTTTTTATTTGACTATTTTGGATGCTTTTTCAAACGAAAACAAATTTATTTGATTTCAAAGTTCAAATTAAAATCTAGTGTACTGTACTTTGGTATGCAAACTTCCTATGAAGTAGAAATGTAAACTCTGCTAAAAGATAACTCATTCATTACTCACCAATTGCCCATCCCTAAAATTCTAATATGTTAGCATTTATGTACAACATTTCACTGATTTGAAAGACAATTTGATTAATTTGATGTTCATGAGTATTTCATTTATTCTTCTGACTTTCAAAATTAATTCAGAAGTATTTAGTATATGGACGGAGTTGCATATGAAAGAGATCATTATTTAATTAAAAACATTTAAATATGCTATGTGGTATGAATAATCTTGTTTTTATGAATACTAGAGTTACTCTCTTGATTCCACGCAATGGCCTAACTAGGCGGACAAAGGAAAGCCGTGTCGTTTCCTCTCTGTGAAGTACCTGCAATAACTAAATTGTCGGTTTTGGGAAAGAATCCCTTTTTGTACCTCTTTCGACGTTTTAATCCTTGAAATGGATGGTTCTTTTATTTACAAAAGCACGAAGAAAACTTGGAACATGGTTAAAAATGCAACCAAGATTTTTGAAGAACCTCAAAAAAAATGTTCACTACACACTAAATCTAAAGCAATTTAAACTTTTTTTTTTTGCGGACTTCCTTACCGCTACCGGGATTGGAATCCCAGCAGTTCAAGATGGGCAGATTAATCATTTTACTTGACTTTTATTTATATATATTATTTGATCGACCAATGAAAGAAATTTGTTCTCTAAAAAGGCACTGAAGATGTCACCCAAATTTGTCTACTTGTTATAAAATTATGATTTTCGAGCAAGATATGCTACCTGGTCTCTAAGTAAGCACACTTTCTTTTTTTTAAAGCATCGCTTTTCTCGGAGGTCATTTTTATGTGAATATGACTCCTTTAAGTAACACCTGTCTGATGATGTCAGTATAAATTTTGGGAGGTTACTGGGGTACTCTTCAATACAATAGAGGTACTAACAAACCAAGATACAACGCGCAATATTAAACAAAAAACTTTTCTTAAGCAAAATTCTAACATAGAAAAGTTAAGCTCAAACACAGCTTTTTTTGGCTTAAAAGTGTTTCTGAAGCAATTTAGTGACTGATACCATGACAGTTTATTCAATTGAAATGCAAAAAGTAATCTTTCATGAATCAATGCATTGGAACTTTGATTTAATCCCCTGACCAAGAACTATTAAGCCTCAAAAGTACGTGTGACCTTTCAAAATTTGATGGTGACGTCATCTTCCTTTCCTGCTTCAATGTACCGACAACCTCAACTGGAATGTTGTCTCCAGATACAGTTTATAAAATTTTCATTTACTTTCATATTGATGTTGTATCTGAGTCTAGATAGAGGTTGTAGATATAGCTGCCTCTTGAATATACACGTAAGGTTGACGGGAAATTTGCTTGGAGACTTGCACGAGTATGACTTGAACCTTGTTAACAGATCAATGCCAAGGTTCATAAAAAATGGAAAATATGAACATATAATTTTTGCACAAATATCAACTCCGTAGACGTGCTTAGTCATGAACTATGGTGAAAATATGGGGAGACGCCAATTAACGAGTAAAAAGTATGATGATTCCATGAAAGTCGTTCTTTTTTTTCTTTTTTTTGCGGACTTCCTTACCGCTACCGGGATTGGAATCCCAGCAGTTCAAGACGAGAAGATTTTTCATTTTACTCGACTTTTATTTATATATATATCATTTGATCGACCAACGAATTGGTGTTGGTTGATCTGGCTAACCCTTGAATATAAGGTTGATCAGGAATTTTCGTCAAAAACTTGTCCAAGTCTGACTTAAATCCTGCTACCGGATCAACGCCTAGATAAGCCCTACGAATATTTGAGGGCAGCAAATTGAACAATGAAGGACCCCGAGAAAGAAGAGAGTTGGACTTCATTGTTTTAACTAGCCTGAATTCTCGAGTGCTTGAAGGTGCTCTCAAAACGCACATTAAGCCTCTACGGTCACTTCAATTGACCCTAAATCCTGGGTTGGGACAAAGCTCATGAATGCTTTTGAAAACGTACAATATCAGATACCTTTCGTACCTTCTCTGAAGACTGTACAATCCTAACCTTTCTAACCTCTCCCAATACGAGAGCTCTCCTAGAAAAACATCTTTGGACCTGCTCGAGCTTTTGCAAACCTGCTGAACTCATTAGATCCCAAATGGGAGAGACATATTCAAGATGCGGCTGAACAATCGACTTAAACAGAGTTAGTATCGTGATACTATCTCTGGACTAATATGTGCGATATATCCAACCACATGTTTGAAAAGCCTTACCAACTTTCAACAGGATATGCTCATCGAGCTTTCCATTATCTTGGAGGACTACACCTAAATCCTTCATGGATGAGACATGCTCAATGTCCTTACCTTAATCATCTAATAGTGGAGTGTCTAATGGCGTCGACCCAAAGGTCATTGAGTGGAATATCATTCCATTCAGTGCCATATTACTTGCAGCAACCCAGGAGTAGATTTGGTCTAGGACCTGTGCCAGACAAATACCAATTTTGTATCATCGGCATAGTAAGAGATATTGACATTACTACTACCAAGCTTCTGAAGCGGAGCAATGAAGATGATGAAAAGGAGAGGGCCCAAAATGGAGCCCTGAGGGACGCCTGACTTGACATCATGTATGTCACTAAGGGATCCCTCAACCTTAACTAATTGTTTCCTACCATAAATGAAACTTCTTAGCCAATTAAGAACCTTGCCTTTGATCTCAATCTCATGGAGCCTGTTAACTAAAAGGGCATGATCTACCTTGTCAAAGGCCTTGGCAAAGTCAAGATAATCTACATTGACTGATTCATGGCTCTCCAGTCCCTCAATAACCTGCTCTCTCTATATTTTTTTGAACTTTCTTTCCGCAAAATTTACAAGTTTTTACCTATTTATGGCTGATTTTGCAATCTTTTTCCCAAACTATTTTGGCAAATTGTTATACTTTTAAGTCACCTTTTTTTGCTTATTTTATTTTGGCAAATTGTTATACTTTTAAGTCACCTTTTTTTGCTTATTTTTCTACTTTTTTTCGCAGTCTAGTCATAACTAATAAACCAATTAAAACGTGAGCTTCATGTGCAAACAAATGTATGAACTCTTTTTAAAAATGAGAGACTCGCTGTTTAGCGTTGTTTTTTAACCTTTTACCACTTTTTCGACAATTGGCAGCCAATCAGATTGATCGATTTTGATCACGTTAGCTCAACCCCGACCTTCTCTGTATTCAGGGTCTCTATGCATTTGTGGACATGGACGAGAAATTCAATATTTGAGATGAGTGGCAATTTTAGAGGGAGATAGGGATTGTCTGACATGAAAAGGGCTCTTAAATATAGGAGATACCAATTACTTGTAAAAAATACTGATCGTCTTTGTTTAAGGAAAAAGGAGATATATGCAGTCTGTTTGTGTCGTCTATATCTCCTTTGAGCTAGGATTGATTACAAAGAGGATTAAACGGAACGCATTTTCAATGTTAGTCAGGATGAAAGGTTTAAGAAAGACAAACATAACACCAATGGTTTATTGTACCAACATAGTGTACATACACCAAGTAAAGTGCTCCCAACGTACGTTGCCGTAAATACGCATGGGTGTAGAAATGTTTCTTAAGGTTATTGTTCTCGACTGGTGGACGATGTGAGGTTTTTGAATTTTAAATTCTCCAACCATGCACCGTGTCATTACATAGTTTTTAGAAAAAATCTCTCATTGAATTTAGTTGCCATATTTGCAAAGGAGTGCACCATATTTGGAAAAGAAGTAAGAGCCTCTGTGATTAGGGCGGAAAGTACTCAAATCAAACTGTCGAAACCTAGAATTTTCATCTTGTGGTCTATTTCAGGTCTTTCATTTCAGGATTTCAACAGAGCATTAACCAGGTGCAATAGATGATCTGACAAATTGAACAAGAAAAAGAATAAGTTCCAAACCAACTGCAATGAACCATCAAGTCAATGCGGAACGCTCCTTACCGGTTTACCACAATCCCTATCGAATTCTGCTCAGCGTGAAAATTAATTTTAAATCCGCCCTCCAAGTATTTCTTATGTTCAGGGCTTGAGTAAGGCCGTTACTTGTAACGCATTACCTTTCTGTAAAGTAACGGTAACAGAGCGGGGTTTAGCTCTCCCGTTACCGTTACTTTCTTCTTTTGTGAACAAGGAGAAGAAAAAATGTGCAAAGGTTTCCTCCCACATTTTTTGAAAAGGTCCGTCTCAAAAGCAATGACTTATTTGCTACTGATAGGATCAAAAGAATAATCAGAGGAGGCTGTGACCAGGGATATCAATTTACTATAAAAATCAACTATTTTCGGTAACGGTTCCAGCCCTGTTTATGTCGCAGGTTATGGAGCACTCAAACAACAAAGAAATTGGCATAGCCCGTCTATCGTACCGAAGATTGCTACAAAGTTTAAGTTGTTTTGGGCGCTAGAATAATCATCGGACCGTATCGAAAAGTCCAAAGATGTTCTGAGTGAAACATAGAAACATAGCTAGAAGTCATTTATTCAGTATAAGGATGCAGATATAATGGGTACGTAGTAGTGACAATTACTAAGTAGTCGCGATTGAACAAAACCGATCCATACATCGTGGATGGCACTCCATCGACGCAGATCGGCAAAAACGGGAATCTAAAAGTCATATTCACCACCAATTTTTGACGGCTTCTCGTGTTGAAACTGGCCATAGTCTAAAAATACTTGGACAGCACGGGCACTTAGTCTAAAGAAAAATCAATGCTCAAAATGCTTGAAGACCATGATCATGATTGGGCGGGTCAAATAGGCGTGCCATGACCGGAAGATAATCAGACCAATTCCTCGCCTGACATGAGCAACGGATTGACGTATTCGAACCCTTCGAACTCGGTTTGGTCTATTTGGTTGATTAACGTGCTGAAATAGCAGAGAGAGAAAAAAAAGCCGTGAATGGTGACCCTTCCTGGATTTGGAAGCAAGTACATT
The DNA here is from genome assembly GCF_007210705.1 of Tigriopus californicus. Taxonomy (NCBI): domain Eukaryota; kingdom Metazoa; phylum Arthropoda; class Copepoda; order Harpacticoida; family Harpacticidae; genus Tigriopus; species Tigriopus californicus. Next base: position 14,269,481 of record NC_081445.1, on the reverse strand, counting down.
TGGTGACTAATGAATGGCTTACTTGTCGTCTGGAGTCAAATGAACGGGCTCATCGGTGAACTCAGGCGGGAAATTGGCCAAATCCCGCTCGGATTCTAACCGGGGTCGATAGGGTGGGGAGATTTGTTTCTGTTCCAGCTACATAGGAATAGAGAGAAATTCCTTATAATCATGATACTTCGGGCAATCGAGGGTGGACGCTCCATCGATCGGGGTTAACAAGCTCTCTTATTACCAGTTCCCATTCGATGGTCTTGAAGAATGGGTGGGACATGATCTCCATAAATCCATTCTCCTTGTGGCAACCCAAGCGTTCCAATGGATTCTTGTTCAGGAAGCCCTTCAATATGGCGGCTGCTTTTACACTCAGTGACCTCGGGATGCGAATGGTCTTCTCCAAAATCACTAAATAGTCGGACAAAAGAGAGCGTGTGAGGACTCCGAGACGATTTTCAACCCCTTGGTTGTGTCTGGATGGACGCTTGACCCATTGCTTTTTTAATATGTTAAGCTTACGTATTACACATGATCTACACATTGACCTCACTCAAATTGGCCAGATTGAAGACATCCTCAGCTTAATAGGCATGTTTTGCTGGGAAAAAGAATGCCAGAATAGTACTGATACCGAATTCAAAGTTCACTTTATACGTACATCCTCGGGAAGATTTACCATTGCCGAGATCTCAAGAACTTATGGAGGTGTGTGGCTTTTATTTTTCTTTCCTCTTGGCAATGTAAACCCTCTTTGGCCGAGAAACAAATATGAACTTCTCAAGACAGTCAGCTCACCTTGGAAAAGATAATCTTCGGTGTTTTGATCTGGATTATCCGTGGCACCAACCACATCAAAGGGTGACCTGCCGGCTAACATCTCGTACAAAAGAACACCCAAAGCCCACCAATCCACTGAGAAGGCATAGTCTTCTCCGCGCAAGATTTCTGGAGCAATGTAGTTTGGAGTTCCTAGAACGGAAAGAAACGGGTTCATTCCATTTCACTAGGCACACTCTCAAGCGTGAATAGGGTAGTTTTAAAGGGTTAATGACGTGAAATCAACCCACTTTTCAAAGTCAACTGGACTACCTCACATATTTCAATCCCCATCAGCCGGTATTATTTATAATATCTTGAGTACTTTGTCAGCTAAACAATGTTTCCCATATTGATGTGATGCTAAATAAACATAATATTGAAGAAAGCAAAAGAATGAAAAATTGAAGTGGAGTACATTCCATAAACCGGAGAGGTTGCACGTCGTCGCTGTCGAAGATTCCGAGGTAATAAATAAGATCGTTGATGAAATCCAGTTCTTTGATCTCGCCTCTCAAATTAAAAGAATTAGAACTTACCACAGAATGTGGAGGTGGTATCCCCTCCTTTGATTCCTTCTTTGCACATGCCATAATCTGTCAACTTGATGTGGCCTTCGTGATCCAACAACACGTTGTCCAATTTCAAGTCGCGATAAATGATCCCTGAAACGGAAACAAGCCCAAACATATATGTATCTCTCTGCCTTGAAGCTCTACACCTCAGTAGTGCATTCCATTGGGTTCCTCAGGGACACGATGCAACCGCTCATGAAAGCATCAAGCATCTCAATTCAGCGACCTTGAAGGCCAGAGGCACCTCAACCTTGCTCCAGGCTCTTCCCCCAACCTAGATAGATGGGAACGAGCAATAAACGAGGGGCTTTTTTTCGGTACGCACCTCGTTCATGGAGGAAATTTAAAGCCAGACAAATCTCAGCGGAATAGAATCGGGCGTGTTCTTCTGGAAGCCTCCGTTGTCTTTGCATATGGAACATTAGATCTCCACCTCGAACAAATTCGATCACAAAGAACAATCTGGAGGGCGTTTGGAAGCACGAGTGAAGCCCGACCAGGAAAGGATGGTTGGTGGCCGTCTCGAACACGTGTTTCTCCGTTTGAACCCAATCAATGTCCTGTAACAACAAATTTGAATAAGAATAAAAGATGGGCTTCAAACATTGAAAGGTGTTCCTATTAGTTTTCTTTTCGTGGTCTATGCAAGCACTTCTTTTCGCAGTTTTGATATAAAATAGAAATGCTTGCACATTTTAGTAATACATGATTTTCACACTAATAATACAGGTTGACCATTATCCCATTAAACATGGATTGATATTCGCAATTACCTCATCATCGGTGACGAGCTCTTTTTTGATCACTTTCATGGCATAAATGCGGTTGGTCTTCTTCAGTTCAACCATTAAAACTTTGGCATAGGAGCCCCGACCGATCACTCGAATCAATTCGAAATCCGCCAAGGATATCATTTTACTCGAACTCTTCTCGGAGTAGGCTGAAAAATCCACCAAATCAAATCAAGAGACCCAACCAAAGGTGAGGAGGAATCTCGATGAGGTAACCTTACCAGGAGGGGGAACGTCTTCAATGGGAACAACCTCGTGGTTATTACTGGCATCATCTTGGGTATTATCCACTTGGATAGCTAAGTAACATCAAAAGCATCAGTGCCAAATCTGCTTACTCCCCAAATCTCCAACCCTTTTGGAATCTAAAAAAAACCATCACTTACAAGTCAAGGACGGCTCGGGAGTTCCATTTCCAGATCCAATGCTGCTGGTTTGGCGGCGATGTAAAGGCAAATTGGCCACTTGGTTGACATCACAAACCACACGGATCAGTTTGTGACACTTCTTGTGAATGAGCAACTTACATTGGGTGCACTTGAAGCCCTGACGCCCCAAGCCCCAAATTCGGTCATGGCAATACGCACAGGAAGCTCGCTACAAAGATTGAGTACATTTATTTGTTGTGCATTTGTTATGTGTCTTGCAATGAAGTGTTCTTTTGTGGTGGAATGAATATATTTGGTGGTTATCTTTATTTGAAGGCCTGACCCCACCTTTTAGACCCAATATTATGACGTTTGGATACAATGGAGCTTCTTACTTTTCTCTATGTAGGTAGAGGGAAAAAAGAACGATTGGCCTTGATTGAAGATGGTTGATTATACAATGGATTTTGAGCCCCTTGATGTTCTTTCTTTTCCATTACAAAGGCATAGATGTTGTGAAAAAAAGCATTTTTGGCCTCGAGGAAAACAACCTTTTATTTCCTTTCAGTTGACGTATGTACTTCATCTTATATATTGAAAGGGTTTCTCATTCACCTGCCAGAGTCACCATTCATTCTGAATATAGTGAATGTAACGAGCAGGTTATTGACCGAAACATGACTTGGAAGGTCTCATTATGCGTAAGAAGCAAAGACTAACTGACCTAAACCTCTCTTGGATTCGGCCATCCTCTAACTCTCAACGTGAATTAGTAATTTTTCCCTCGGAACTTTTGAATGTACTCTACAAAACCTCAAGCTCTTAATGGATAATAGTGGCTCCTTACTCGGTTGAAGCGTTTGGCCTGAAAGATATGTCCGTTGACCTTGTAGAGCTTTTTCCATCTCCGGGCTCCTCGGCGGTAGATGCTCCGATCCTCGCCTTGACATGGCATTCCTGGAGCCAACGGCTTCCCTGGGAACACTGAAAAGTGAACGGAAGAAATAAATCAATCACAAATCGATCTAAGGATTGGCTAGCCCATTTGTCTGGCTTGAGTAAGTTTTTGGGACGTATTGGGATAACTAGATCAAGTTTCAAACTTGGCGAGTCGTTATTTTAGGTACAATTGGAGGCCCGAAATGCCAATATTGCATTGGAAGAATCTTGGTAATTTAATGAATGAATGAACGAGCCTTTGTTGTAACGTCGAAAAAGGGACTTCAAAAAAAGATCCAACCAAATATGCAATCTCGCGTCAGAATGAAGCTCAAGGTAAACGTATGGGTGCGTAAATTGCTTTTCAACGTGCACAGCGAAAAAAACTTTCCGATTCAAAATGGCATCATAAACTAACAAGTGGAAAAACTTTATTGCTTTTGATACGTGGAAACGTTTTGCAATCTAGCAGGGCTCCTATTAAGCGTATATTTCCAACATATGATCGACAAATTGTGATTTGATAAAAATAGCAACAAACTATATCTGAACCAAGTTGCTATATTTGGCATCCTGGATGAATCATAAATCAACCCAAAATGGCAACCCTAAGATTGGATCATCCTCCGTCCTGTTGAAAAGAGGAGCTCAGTGGATCAGTTAGAGAATGCATGGAGTTCTAGAAACATGGAGTGCAGACGGTCTTCCCATCAAAATAGAGCTAATTTTAACCGGTGCAACTGCAGTTTTTTTTCAAAAATAAAAAGTAAAAAAAAAGCCTTCCAATGTTGATATTGAGTCCAATTCACTTTAATAGAACTTTTCTAAAAAAAAAGTTTCAATGCTCAATTGTCAATAGCGTACATAGCAGACCAACATTTGATCACCTTTACCGAGTCTCTCAGAGTCATCTTTTGGACACAGATTTGGCCAAGTTTATGCATGTGGCAAGATCCTAGGATCACATGAAGCGCTAATTTCGAATGAATTCAATGGTTCTGGGGGAACCGAAATTTTCGCTTTCGTCCGAGGTCCATTTCTCCATAAGTCCGGGGATGGTGTAACTCGCTCGGGTCTCGGAAATCAATGGCTCCCTTGGGATCGAGAGCAGACATGAAAAGCTCCCCCTCCTCTTTTTTGCCTTATGAAGCTTTCGCTCTCAGGCCTTCATTCCCTTGGCGCTTTGGTTCAGTCCCTTATTTGAAAGGCCAAGATATATCCTCTTTTCCTGTTTTGGACATCTTAATTTCATTTTGGACCGACACCATATCTCCGATTATTTCCACTTTGAAGTCTCAAGCAAGGACATTGTCATTTTGGAATCTAATTAACGACTCCAACTAGACAGAACGTGTTAGGACCACATTTGGGAGTTGGGGCAGATACGTATGCTAAGAAGGGTAAGATAGGATCTACTTTGAAGCTACGTGAGTTTGCCTTAAGAAGTCTCAAGATTTGGCAATGGCTCTCTTGCCCATTTTCAACGACTTGGCACACGTCTTTGTGAGCGAAAAATACATTCTTGAAACACACATTGGGAGTGGGCCCCATGACCAAAGTGAGCGGGCAAAAAAAACAAACAAAATTCGGAATGGATTCATGTTTATTGTCATCATTATTATCCGATATCATTTTCATTCTGTGGTGTGTGTGGTGGTTCATAGGACTATTATTAATCAGATTTACTCGTTATTATGAAGAGTCCTCGCAAGATTCATTTCAGTATAAAATTTGAATCGCATTTACACTATTCACGCACTGGTGTTTAAAGTCATGCAAGAGGTCACAAATTCTGCCCTTATACTACCTGTGTCGAGGTAAAAAGGACTATTGGTACATTAGTAATGTAATTTTGGTTGCCGTTGTTGTAGCAGCTATTGAAGATGAAGTGGGACTTTCCCACGGGAATATACATATCAATCAAAGCAAGGGAAGTATGCTCGATTGTATGATCTTCATACCAATGCACAAAATAGCGCTTTGAAATGCTGAATCATGAGCCCTCAAGGGCGTGTAGGGTGCTTTTGATGCGGTCAGCCAGTATGAGATTTACAATCTGAGTCTTCTCCGCGTTGAAACGTCAGTTGAAACAGCAAGCACCGATTCCCAGCACTAGCTTTTGGTAGCTAGAAAAAAATTGAGCATGCATAGTCGCGTTTGTAAAAGCAATGTCTTTGCTGTTTCATGTCATTCCCATGATTGCTTTGGAAACAACGCTGAGTCGGACATGGTAAATGCCAGTGATCATCATCGTAGTTCTGGTTCAGACTCATTGGCAACACTGGGTGGAGAACCCACCGGCTCTGGAGGGAGTTCTCGTCGGAGCATTGGCATTTCCTCAGGAGGGGTGGCAATTGGTGGGTCACAAAGTACCACTGAGCCTTTTAGTGATGTTGGGGGCGTATTGGTTAGCGAGTTTTTCTTCCGACATCTTGACGAGTGACAACCTGGAAAAATGCAAATTTTTCAGTAAAGAGGGCGCACTTTGATCATGTTGCCACTTTCATACCAGGTTTGGGGAACTCGCTTGATGGAGATTGGGATGACCTAGACGACGACTTTTCCGACCGAGAGGAGGCGGCGGAGAGGCTCGATGATGGCACAGTTGATTGGAAAGAACTCATCGAGGGCAAATGTCGATCAATGTCAGTTCTAGCCGGCTCCAGGTCTGGCCTTGGAGGCAAGCTATTCGTAAGAATGGGTGTGACTCCGCCATTTCCTGTGGCCCTCGAGTCCCTGAAATGTGGGGCTTGCGAGGGATGCCGATGGCGAGTATGGGAGTGATGGTGGTGAGGATGATGGTGATGGCCATACCCTCCCAGTGTGTGGTGCTTTCTTTGGCGATTAGATAAGGGCTCAGCCACAGCCACAGTTGTCGGCTCACTGCTGTCTGAGAGTCGGTCTCCAATACTTGAGCTTCGAGGGCGCAGACCCTTCTCCATTGGCACGTGATCGTGGTAACTGTTTGGCCGTGTCATGAGCTGGTGAGTTTGGTGGTAAGTCAATTGTTGAATAAAGCGTTCATCTCCACTAGGCTCACTATCATGGGAATGTGATAGGAGGTGATGTGAAAACTCGATGGGTCCAACGCTTCGTTTCAAAGATGACTTGTACACATGACCATTGTCAGTGTGCGCCACTTTGCGAGCCAATGAGTGCGGACTCTCGCTAATGCTAATGCTATTTTTTGGTATAATCTTGCAACTGGCATTGTCCAATACCTCTTGAGACCCGATGTGGTTATGGTGAGGCGGCAAAAGAGGTGCGTCATTGGCATAATGCACATACTGATGGCGTTGATCAATTAAATCCTCGTAGGAAGTCCTACGATAATCATCAGGATGGAACACAATTTCCTCTTGAGACCTGGAACAAGGACGGTCTGCTGATTGCTGCTGGTGATGATTGTGACGGTGGTGATGATGGTGGTCAGCAATGCATTGCATACTATGGTCTGAATATTTGTCTTCAAGCCTCTCTTGAGACAAACTTAAGTGACGACCGGCTTGACGGTGGCGCTCTAGTCGTTCTTGGGACGATTTCCGACTACCACTCTGGGATTGACACTCTCTGTGGTATCGAGGGTGATGATGTTGGTAGTGCTGATTCTGAAACTCGCCATCCTGAATATTGTGAGAGTGGCCATTGCTATCGTCTAGATACCGTGAAAAGAACACCCTCTCTCGCGACTGACCGCCATGGTCATGGAACTGGTCCCCTCGTTGTGGTGGGTGCGGCAATGTGCGGCTTTTCTGATTCTCTTCCAATCGCTCTTGCGACAACCGAATATGAGATGAACGTCTCTTGCGTCGTTTGACCGTGCCTGTGTGCTTGTTATTTTCCTGATCGTCTTGTTCATCACCTCCATCTTCGGCAGGGGTCTGAGCCTGGGCGCCCGGTGATGTGTCGATGGGTTTGGGAGCATTGCGAATGCCAATCACGCTCCCACCGCTATGTTCCAAGACCCCGGGGTCATCATCAACATGATCTCCAATTCGCTCATACGTCCCATCTTCCAGTGGTGTAGTGGGTGGAATGCTTCTGATAGACTCGTGGGATGCTCTAGAAGAAGATCCCCGTGGGGTAGTTCTGGAGCTACTTCTGGATGACCTGGGATGACTCGAAGTGTTGTCCGAGACCTGTTGTAATAATGGGGTTGGTTGTTGATGACGGGTGACGGGAGTGCTAGGGGCAGTTTCGCCGCCTCCGCCTCCACCGCCGCTACCATCCCGAAGTGATATGCTCGAGGCTTTTCGTCCACTTTTTGAAGAGAGACTCCTTTGTGGAGGCTGATTGTAAACATGGCCACCTGATGGCACTCTGCTAGAATGGCGCCTCGGAGTTGTTTGGGGACGTTCATGTCGGTATTGCATTTCATGGTGTTGCTCCACATGGAAGTCTGTCGTGTTGGGGAGAGCGTTACGAATCGATGAAAGAATGGACATTTTCTGATTGATGGTTTCCATTAACGAAGAATGTATGATATCACGATTTGAGAGGAAGGGTGGTGGAGGAGGAGTGGGAACTGACGAGGACAGGATCCCACCTCTGCCTGAGCTTTCATCATCTTCTTGAGACCTGGATCTCATTCTTGAGGTCATTCCACCACCACCACCACCACCACGGCCTGAAGGTCCTCCACTGCTACTCCCCCGACTCCCACGACTACTGGATGCTATGGAACCAAAGCTCACTCGGCTCTCACGATTACTACTGTTATGTTGTGACGACGACTGGTGAGCACATGCAGGGCAAAAGACATCATCGCTACTTTTCCGAGAATTACCAGACTCCATGGGTGTAACAGGTGACTTCTGGTTGGAATAGTACACCTCCTCCGAAGGGGAGACGGAGCCCCTCTCAAAGTCATATTGTTTTTTTCTCGGCAATGTGTTCCTATCCGCCACCGTCCGGGAAGACCAATCTGGGTCTCCCAATAACAAATGTCTCTCATATGCCACTTTCTCGGGGGCAATATGGTTGCCCATGATGTGATGTCCAAGCCTTGAGGGGGCCCTTCCATTGGCACCAGCGCTCTCATGTCGCTCATTATGAAGGCTGCCTGCTGACGAAGACGACTTCAAAAGCTGCCGCTCTTTCTCGACGACGCTATCACGGTCAAGGGAGCGCTCTCGTTTGAACGGAGGGCTGAAGTTGCTCGTGTACTTGGGCACATGTGTGTTGGCACTATAGGTGGTCCAAAAGCCCCAGGCCATGATGCTGGTTCACTCGAGTTAGTATGGCGTTCGGATCGACGACCAACGTTCACTCACTGACTTGTTCCATTCAAAGATTAGACATGACTAGGGACTCCTCTGATACGTCATTCCTTAGAAGGTCAAGGCCTCAAATAAACTTTGGTCTTCTACGGGTTGCCAATATCCCTTTCCACGAAAAACTTTCAGAAAACGGTAAACAAGGGAATTTGGGATGATTTTACTCCCAACTAAGGCAGAAATATCTGGCCAGCCTCAAACCAATCAAAAAAGTCCAATCACAACTCTAGGGCTTGGATGAACACCCAAGCAAAAGCAAAAGCTGGATAACCGAGTTGCTCCGTTTTCTTGGCCCTCCTTCGGATGGATGGATATGTTTTTTTTCTCTTCTGAAGGCTTTAGGTTTCCGAACAGTTTCCAAATGTTGACGAAAAGCTCGAGGAAGAAGATGAAGAAGATGATCAGCACTTGTCGCCAAGATGTCGTCGTCGGGCTTTTTCGAGAGCTCTTTCCCCTCAAGTAGGTTCTGGTTGGAGTAGCAAAGCCACGCCACTACCACGAACACAAGTTCTATGGTGGCCTGTGCTGTCCGACGAGGAGGAGCCCTTTCAAGCCATTCAAGAAGGAGGAAGACAATGTAGTGGTAGTATCCTTAGTAGTGATATTAGTGAGCGAAAAAATGACGATGGTGGTGGGTAAGGGATCAGAGAAAGCCTCCAGCATTGGTCGTCTTTAGGCCTCCACAGCACCGCGAAAAACTTGACCCATTTGTCTGAAACAAAGTCCAATCTATTATCTTGATCCGAACCCACCAAAAAGTGTCTTCCAATTGGGAACCCAATCCTGAGCCAAACATTTGTTGAGCCAAAGTGTTAAGTAACACAGCCATGTCCATCGACAAAGGCTTCTTGAACTCTTTTTTGGATAATATGTGAGGATTTCTAACCAATGCTTGTTGTACAATGTTCACCCCTGAACATAGGATTGGTCGGGCATCATATGCAGGAGACAATCTAGGTCACGTTTAAAACTGAACAGGGGGGGTTCATCTGATACGTAGAATCGTCGGAGAGATATGGTCAAAAGGTTATACAAAGCAGGGGCTCTGTTCAAAGGGAAAGAAGCCTTAAGGCTCCTTAAGAGCTTGTTGTCCAGCGAGCTGGCTTTAAGTCGAATGGAACAACTAATGCTCCCTCCTACTATTACTTCTTCTTCTCACCACTAGACCCAATGTACATGGAGGAGTGGTTCTGTGTGAAATGTGCGTTGAAATAAGACGTCGTTTCAATGGAGCTCGGGTTTTCTGTTTCTCGCCTTGTGCCTTTGCCGGAAGATAAGTGAACCCTTATGAAATTTACAGGCAATTTCATTCCTCGCTTTCTTACTCTCTCCATTCCAACTCAAGAGAGAAAAATACTTTTATTAAGGTACAACACTTGGGCCATCTTGACGACGAGCAAACACCACTCTGAACAAAATGCAAGTGACTACACGATTCTACACGCTCACCCAATTCCAATTCCGAAGGGCCTCTCAAGAGCAGATATGTTCAATCCAAGCAGGCGCATTTCAATTCAGTCACAGAGCTGGTTTTCATCCAGGGACGAGACCTGCTATGCTATCCGAGTTTTCCATGATGTCATCAAGATTGTCGGGGTTTCTTTATTTCAAAGAAAAGGAAGACTTTTCCTTCCATTAAGCCAACCGTTTGCTTTGTGACCAAATTAGTGGCATGGATAATACAAATAAGTTCTCAATGAGAAGGTCCCTGATATCGTGATCCAGCGCTCTCCCAAGCGTGGTCGCCTTTCATATACGTATACACATACAGCATGTCTCAAAAGTCCGCGCGAAGGTTTTCAAACCTAATTTATGGTACTTGTTAATGGACTTCCCGGAACTTTGATGGTATTTCGAGATTCTGTGGTATCTAAGCTTTAATTTGCGTTATGTCAATAAATTCTACTACCTATCAGTCAAAAACTGTATTAAAATGGAACAATTGCGAGAAAAGATCGCTGCGCGCCTTGATGCTGGGGTCTCGAAAACCTTAGTTTACAAGGTCAAGAAGGTCTACAATGTCTTGCAAGACTTTTCCAATCGTCCTCCGAGTGGGAGACCTCGCTCATCTCGCTCGGAGACCAATGCGAAGGCCGTGAAGGATGCCATTACATCCAAACCAAGGAGCAATATCTGGAGTATTGCAAGGGACTTGAACATTGACAAGACTGCCGTCTCCCGGATTGTAAGAAAGGACTTGGGCATGAAGAGTAGAGCCTGCACAAAAGTTCAAAGATTGACGGCATTACAGCGCCAAAAAAGGTTGGAAAGGTACAAAAAACTTCTCAGCAAACTCAAAAAGAAAGATGATCGGATCTTGATATTCTTGGATGAGAAAATCTTTACAGTGGATGCTGTCAGCAACTCCAGGACAACCAGGTACATTGCCAGGAGTCCAGCTGATGTGCCACCTTCAATGAAATTTGTCGGAAAGACCAAACATCCGGCCAATGCCATGATGCCTGGGGTCATTGGTTCGGATGGCAAAGCGTTTCCACCCTTTTGGACCAAAGGAAATGTCGCCACAGTACAATACAAACACCTATTGTTTTATAAAGTGTTCCTGGCATTTAACAGCACCTATGGCATCGGGAACTGGGTCTGGACCCAAGGTGATGCACCAGCTCACACATCCAACGCCACACAAAAGTACATGGTTAAGAATTTAAGGTCCAATGGATTTTGGTCTAAGGAGTTTTGGCCACCCAACTCGCCAAACCTGAACCCATTAAACTACAATGTGTGGAGCGCCGTCGAGAGGAAGGCCTGTGCCATGTACCACGGCAATGTTGACGCCTTGAAGGCGCCGGTCAACCAAGAGTGGAACAACCAAAACCCTGCTATCTTGAAGTCCGTATGCTCTAAGTTTAGGGCCAGGTTGGAGCGCTGTATTGAAGCAGATGGTGATTTTTTTTGGAAAAAAGTATGCAATTGTGTTGAGTAAAATACTTAATTTAAAATAAAAGCTTATCAAACCTTTGTGTCCTGAATATCAGCCACTTATGTAAAAAGAAGAAAAAAATGCGCGGACTTTTGAGACATGCGGTATATAGAGAGCCTTTTTTACGATCGCAAATAAGCCTTGAATTTGGACAAAAAGCGGAGATGGAACGTTCAGCCGAGGAATATGTACTACAGTACATCATGCAAAGCAAGGTACAATATCCAGAAAGTTCGAACAACCTGGTCAGTGTGATCTTAGAGAAGGTTCCAACCAGTCCCTCGTTTCCAACTATCAAGACACTCCACTCAAAGGGCTCCAAGAAGGGGAGTGCATAAAAATGATAAATGAAACGGCACAAAAAGTCATTGGCAACATTTATCTTCCTCATCTTCCCCTAGCCACGAGACACGAAGCAGGGTCCGAATCAAGGCCAGAAAGAAATATGTAAGCGGTCCCATTCGACACAAGCATTTGAGATTGGGGTGGATCTTCACGATATCATCTTTATATGTGTCACAGATTAGTTCATTATAAGTTGCGACGGCATCCTGGTTGGCACAATGGCACACGCGTCCATCCATCTGGAACAGCCTTGGAACAACCATTAGGAAGTCTCATCAGGCTCGAGAACTTCTTCACTCTCTACACAAGGAACTACCGATGGAGATACTGAACGTACACATCACATTTTGAAGCATTCATTTCGAATCAAGGCCCACGCACCTGTTCCAAATGGTTTGAAAAGAAGGCTAATGAGAGCGTGTGCTTCAAGTGTAAATTTGGGCCTCTTCCTTCAGCATATATAGCTAGCTTCCTTGGATGGAAGAACAGGGAACAAAGGGGAAGAAATCTCACGTGGCTAGAATATGTAATGTTGAAGTGCTTCTGTTCACACACACACACACACACTCACATAGTGTGGGACGACATCAAGTTACCGCTTTTCCCTCCTCAACCAGTAGGAACAGAACTCGCTCGGCTCCTAAGAATAAGGATCATGTACAACCACTACAACTGGCGATGACGGTGACGGTGGTGGTACTACTAGTATTGTACCACGAACTTTGCTTTCGTCGTTCTCACACGTTTTGTGCCTTAGCAATCCTTTATGTCCATTGACCAGCTCAGAACGTACAACTTCAGGGTTCACAATGGATGAGGATACTCTTTCTAAAGGTACAGGCATTAAAGGGACCCATGTCGGAATCAACTTGGTCGCCATTGAACAGATATTTTTAAAACTTCGTAACTACCTCGCAAAGATGAAAGTTTCACGGGTGTGTGGTCAGAAAAGGTTGGCTAGTCCGACAATTTGGCGCAAGAGAACAAGCGTGCCAGGTTGGATTGGCAACCCTATGGACATAATTTAAAGTAAGTTTGTCTCAAGGAACTCAATAGCAGTGTGGTGAAGAATAGAGCGTAGAACAAGGCCATACCAGCCTTTGTCCGGCCTTTTCTCCTCGACTTCAAACCAAGTCAAGGGAGAGGAAAAATAAAGCTAAATTATGACACTGTCACTTATAACTGGGAGATCATTCTAATGGCTGGTTCAACTAAGAAACATCAGAGGGGCGAAAGAAAGGACCTTGCTTGCACGAGGGCTTCACTGGATCTCTAAAATCATTCAAGCCATGCTTAAACGTCATCAATATTCCTAGAACTTGGTTCCAATATAAATTGTCATGTATTTGAAAGAGGTTTACAAAAACCCACTTCAAAAGGATCAGTTTGAACTCCAAACTAACAAGGCCATCATTAAACTGGGAACTTGCTCTCTGAAGACTTGCATCACTTCGCCCTTCAATTAATGAGCAACAAAGCTTTTCAATCTTCATCTTGTGATTTACAAGCAAATGATAGATGACAACAAATCAAATGTTTTGGGAACTTTTTCCGTTTTTGTGGAGTGCTTCGTGAGTAGACCAACTTAAAGCATCTTGTCCATTAGCAGGTTCTTAACAGGAGCTAAGTAACGAGGGAACCCTGAGCTTAAAAACACCAAGCTCCATCCGTAAGATTCCATTTATGCCATAGTCTTGGTCGTCAAATGTGATTGAGAAACAAGAGCTTCTGGGTCCTCTCTTCACGTCTTTCCACAAGAATCTAATTGAAAACGCCCGAGAAGATGGCCAAGTGGGAATTCTACGTAGATGGAACCCAAAACTACTCACCATTACAGTGTGTGTGTAATGATTGTCTGACTAGACGAGGGAGATACAGAGAGCTAGCTCATCGTGGGTCGTATTCCCTTGTAAGTACTCAATATGTCTTGGAGCACATGGCTTCAAATCTCGGCGGTGTGGCAGTACATAAATCTGTTTTAAATCCGTATGGATCTTCTAGGCGTATTTTCCGGACTCGCACGTTCAATTCAGTCCCAAGCGACCACCGCTCCCGGACTCTTCGAGAATGAAGTTCCACGAAACAAGATTAACTTAACGATCAAAACATATTGCCCGCCTTGAGCCCAATGTCTCCGTACTTATTAGTCTCAATCTGGCTCGTTTGTTCCTTACTCTTGCAACTACATGGGGTACGGTTGCCCTTGGGTAGGATACTTTCAATTGGGAACTTTTGGAAAACTGCTCGATGAACTGAAAACTTCCGGACGAGGCCTCGTCTTCCCTCCTTGCTCAGCTTCCAAACTATGACCAAATTAGGTTAGGAGTTCTCCTTGCCCGGGATACACCATTACTGGTGTGGCATATCCCACGCTAATAGTCAGTTGGCTGGTCGGTTGACGGTTGGGTTGGTCGGGTTGGTTGGCTGGTTGTTTGGTTTGCTTTGGTTGTTGGATCAGTTGAGATGGCGTCAGACTCGAGAAAGACTTGCGCGTGCCAAGCTGCTTTAAGGCCAGCCCTTAACGGACTTTTTTCCACTCTTCTTAGAGCAAGAAAGAAAACACCACGACAAGGTTCAAGGTTGCGTTCAAAGCGTTTCAATCTTGTTATGTACACAGTAGATTGGCTGTTTTCCAAAACGGAGGCCGGATATCAACAGTTTTGGAGAGAAATTGATTTATTTCAGAGACTGCAAAGTATTGCTGCAAGTTGCTGAAAATAGACACGGAGAACACTAACAGACTTCGAATCACAGAAGACTGTCAAGTATTCTCCATTTACTCAATCTAGCAATCTCAAGTGCGCGGTTTCCTTGGCCTTCTCGTTTGTTCGGCGATAAAGGGGACCAGGGCAGACGGGTTATTGTTGGCTGAACTTGAGATACAAAGAGGGTAAGTGAAGATGGCCAAATTTCTGCATTGCCACCGGGGGCATAAAACGCCAAACTGAGCCATAAATAAGAGCGGCAGCATAGTAAATATCCCCTCTTAATGGGGTTTTGGGGGGAAATCTTCCACACCTCTTTCTATCTAGTCCAGTACGACATGATAGGTTTTTATGGGAAAACCAACAAAAATGCACTTTATCGGTCACTGACACTTCCCTACATCAACCTATCCAGAAAAAGAGCCTATCAAGTGGAGAGAGCCTTCGATATTGGTATGCAATAGCCTAAGTAGACCTAGGCTCCTCGAATCGTGCTCGCCTGGAATATAAATTCACAAGGAAGCCGATGGAGGGCAAGACATATCTATCTACAGTAACATCAAACCATTTGCTTCAGATACCACGAGCCGAATGGGGATGGAAATCAACCATTCGTCATCATCACTACTACAGCAGTCCGTCCAAATGAGTTAAAAAAAACTCTCCAAAGCCAAGTTTAGGGGAGCAAACCCTCATCACACTCTTTTTATGTCCCTTCCAGCTGATGCAAGCCTCCATTCTGTTCCATTCTCCGATCTCCGGTTGGTGGAAAAGCTCTTTCATTTCTTATTTCATTTTCATCATCTGATGAAGACCAGTCTGGAACACGAGATCCGTATCCCTGGAAAGGGAAGAGCCACTGAAGGCCAACCACCAATAGTCCGTCTGATACAAGATTTGACCATATTTTGTCTCGAATCGTTGAGACCGTCTCCTTACGCGAGTCTGTTCTCCGAGAAAGGGTTCTCAACCCATGTAAATTGGACTCTTCTCGCTCGTCGAGCTAAAGACAAGAAGACAATGTCCCTATGAGATGCACTACCCAAGGATCACCACTTGGCAGGATATCAGTATGACGAATGAAGCAGTCTTCATGGGTTCCAATCCCTCGTCAAAAGCGTTTGAGATTTCCATGCCAAGCAAGCAGTTCAATGGAACTCCCCAAGACGATTATCTTTATTACAGTACCACTTATACGTACATATAAAGATTATGCAAATCTTAGCTTTTCTCCCTTCGCACTCTATCTAGTAGTCGTTGTGGAACAACGACCTCAAGAGACTTTGCAGCATGGAGATAAAGCAAGGCTCGGTGAGCCCTCAAATTGGGAGAAACTATGTGGTAATGATATTCATAATGTTCCAAGGCTCTCCTTAAAGTCACCGTGTTCACCAGCTTGTTATTCGTAGAACTTTCACTCACCAATGGCGGTAGACACCAAATAAAGGCCGTGAGTGAGTGAGTGGGTGAGTGAGTGGTCCATATCTCGTGTGTTTAAAAGCATGTCAAGATTGAGGCCAAAAATCTTTTGGTGCCTTGCTTACGACCTTCGGGGCTTGTGGTAGAGTGTGACAAGTTTTTTTCCGTCATTCTTCTACTCCGTGCATTCAATGCAGCTTTATTTGCCGGCCTTGAAGATATTCCAAGGCCGGTCCTTCATTTCTGGTGGATGCTCTTTGACAGAAACATCATCTATGTCCATGTTGCAATGCGACCAGATGCCAAATTGTTCTTCATTGGCGAGGGTAGGAAATTCTTCCAAGCAAAAAAAGACGAAAATCCGCTACGATTGCAGGCCTTCTCGATTTCCCGTTTTCCTCCGAGTCCAGGGCCTTGTTTTGGAAATGATTCGAATCTTACGTTGGTGACCTATTTTAAGAAAAACTGCACCAAACAAGTAAATCCCAATATAATCCCACAGGAAGCGGAGCCATAGAATTATAAAAGTTCATGTTACCCATGAAATGGCTGAAGTTTCTTTTCTTTCAGGGAGCAATATAACTCTAGAAACCCCAGACAAGAAAAAAAAAACTGCCATACAACAACTTTTGCTCTTTATGAGTGACGGTGTGCCATTCCTTAGTTGCAGAACTTCTGGCGTGAGCTAAATTTTGTGAACACGGAGCTGTGCTCGTGCAGTTTAAATGGGTTCTTCGATTTTATTTTGCAACCTCTTTTATCTATAAGAACTTGAATCCATCCGGAAGCTACTTAGCCTTCTCCTTCTTGTGCCCCTTAAGATATTGTTAAAGGAGCTTCTAAGAAAAGTTCTGCAAAACTTCTCACAAGAAGAACAAAATTCAAGTTCTTCATGATTTGGTGAAGCCAACCCATAAAATTTCCTAAGTGACGTCATGATCGGATGGCCAAATTGATGGATGGTCCATCGACGCCGTGAAGAAAAGGCACTGTTCCATTTAGCTTCTTTAGAGCTGGCGAACGTAGAGAGAACCAACGTCGCACGCAGAGACAAAGGATCAGGGCCGGGTTGCGTCTGTCCTCAATTTCCTGTACGACAACCAACCAGCCAAACCAACCAACTTTTTCAGAGCTTAAAATATCTTCCAATCGTCACCGAATCTGGAAGCTCTTAGAAGAAATTCATCTTTGAAAATAGCCAAGCTGGGGCAAAGGATGTGACAGAAAGACTTCTGTAGAGGAGGAAAAAGGACCATGGTTTCAGAAGGCAGCTGGCAAATTTATCGGCGATTTTGATATTGCTTCGATCTCAAAAGTTGCTTTGGAACGCATTTCTTCACTTCTCTTTCCACCGATTTAGACGAAACATGAAGATTCACCAAGGCACAAATCAGTGCTTTGGAAGCACAATAAAGCTAGACATCAAGCCATAACAAATTTATACGAAGGCGAGGCTTTGACCTTCTTCGTCACTCCCAGGTGTTCTCTAGTTTTCAGACGAACATTAGACATGCAATTCCCATTGAAAAATTATAGTTGCTCGAATTCTTCGACTTCAAAATATTGTTGTTGCTTCTCATGAGAAATGTGCCCAATGTAATGGGATGGGCGATCTTAAAGAAACTACATAAAAGCTACATTCTGACCAAGATGCAAGCAAGACCCTTTCCCAAAAAGTTTTGTAATCTAAAATCAAATCTACATTTGTACCTTGCTCCAACTTCAGCAAGGTGGGCGATAAAGCCCTCAAAACGTGGTTGTGACCACATCTAAGACGAAATTAAACGCGCCCTGAAAACGAGATAGGGACCCTTTGCAGACATTTCAACTCGTTCCTGAGGAATACTTTTTTAGGTTGAGCCCCATGGACGCAAGACTCCAAGCCAAGGGCAGTAACTTTTATCCTTCAAATTTATGAGTGCAAGGTCAGCGAAAATGGACGTGCTTCTCCTCCGATGACAATTAAGGATACTGACAGCAAAGAAGCGGTGAAAGAGTCCTAGCCATTCACCAGAGAAGCCATCATGGCAATTTGGCCTCAAATGGATCACAGTCTGTTCTTGAAACAAGACCCATTGACCTGAACAATTGATCCCGATAACGCTCTTGGATCAAGACGACTTCCAATTGCCATCTACTAATCTACCCTCTCACATAAAAAGCCAATACTACCAACATCGAACCTGATTCAGTTAAGCAAAAGCATTCCCATCAACTACGGGATCTATCTGGGCAATTTTGGGCGGTGGCCGAACTTTCGATTCACGTCATCAGTCTTCTCATAACTTTGGCTCGAAATAGAGGGTAACTTATTAATGGAAGATAAGAAGGTTCATTCCGACGAGTGAACACCATGAAAAGGGGAATTTGGCCCTCATAGTCCCAATCCGAGTGTCTCGAGACATTGTGGTGCAATCAAAGAGATTTCAACCTCAATCCAGTAACCACAAACAAAAGGCTCTGTCTAAAAGGAAAACCAACCACTACTTAAACTACAAGCTGGTCGCCTGGTTCCTCTCAACATCCGGGCTCTACTCGCCCGTAGAAGTAGTCTGAAGCTACTACTATCTAATTTTAGCTTCATAGCCTGGATCTCAATGTTCCACTCCTTCCAACGAGTCACTCTCGTCGACGTGTTCGTCTTCCTTGCACACTGTAGTCATGGTGAGTCGCGCTTTCCGTTGGATCAATTTTCCAACACCACAATTGCCTCTTAATAAATTGGTGACGATCCAGGCACGATATTGCTACCATGACGAGACCGTCGAGGCCCTTGGGGGAAGGCATGATAAAGTTTCATGGTCCTGAAGATCCACTTGCTATTGATGGTTGTGGAAGTTTGATCATCCGGCAAATAATTGGACCGAAGAGAAATGCATTTTGAGCCGAACTTGCACGCACCCAACAGTCCAAGAGAGCCCTCTGAATGTATTCACTATCTAGTACCTCAATCTCAATTTCCTCGTTCATCAGCCCCGTCAACCAGAAAATTGTAGTACTCAATGAAGAGGATGGCTCAAGTTCGGAGAGATTACTTAATGGCGTGGACTTGTTTAATGAATATAGTGGAGATAATATTTGCCCATTGTTTTCCTCGTTTACATCGTTTACCTGCGTGAAGGGGGAAGTATAAAAAGGGCTCCCCCATGGTTGTTTGAAGAGCCTTGTTTCGCCAGCCTTTCCACATACAGTTCGGAGAAACAGGGTGATCTTGTTCCACAAGACAGGGCAAACATCAAGATAAACATAAACATGACTTTAGCTCTGCAGAAGGCGAAAACAGCCGCCAAGCACACCAAGCCACCAACACAGAAGCACAAAAGCAAACGAGACCGAGTGAGAGAGTACCCAATTCTCCTTACGAAAACCCATGGAAGAACTTTCCTTGTAGACAATCCAAGGTTACTCGCTTCGTTATCCACAGATAGAGAGACTGGGACTTAGATCTCCAAGCTATGAGAGCCTTAAGATTGGTCAAAGATGGTGTTTACGATGTAAACATTGAAAGGCGGGCAGGAGCCTTCGATAGAATCAATGACTGCCGCACCATAACACAACTCAATGGCTCATCTAACTTGATGGAAATATCTGTGAGATGAGTAGTAAAGCTATTGCTAGTTTCGAAAGCGGTCCTGCCCTTCTCGCACACAAGAGAAAGAAGAGGACCAAGTTTGGCAACCTCCAACCATTTTGGCTATAAGATGCGCCCAAGCCTAGAGTATCCGAGGCAAATGAAACCGTAGAACAATTTCAGACCAGTACAGCAGACAACTCATCCCGGAAAAACGTTCACAAATTGAAAGAAAGACTCATTTGGTGGCTCGCTGAAACGCATAGCCTATTCTAAATTCCGGAATACTCATTATGGAAGATGGCAATAACTCCAAGGCACATGTGTTCCCAAAGGCCTTGGCTATTGGTGATTTACATACACATTCAAACAGGATACGACCAGTCAGTTTCTCACAATGGGAACCAAAAAATTGAAGGAACATAATACGAGTTCACTTTCCAAAATTTGACTTTTGTTCGAGATTCTAGACTTAAGGTTCCTGGTTAAGGTGGAACTTGAGGGAGGAAGGCTTTGAAAGGTTGACAAAGCGAGACCGTAGCAAATCCGCCGAGGATTAAATGAAAGAGAAACGCATCGCCACTCTGTACATCCACTTATGATGGTAGAGTGAGTCAATAGTCAACCCTCTTAAGTGTCCCCGTAGATTCATTAACTCTCTTTTTTCCCTCCATCACTTGGAACTTGGGCGACAATACAACGAAGAAAATCCTCCCTCAAAAGCCCTCGCTCGTGAACTAATGGATGGAACTCACAACTCGAGGATGTACATTGGTGAAGAAATACGTGGACAAACAATGCCGTTGATTTATGGCCGGATGTTCGCATGCAGCCCGGGGCATATTTAGATTTTATCTGTTGTGGAAAGAAACCTGAACGGCGTTTTCCGGTTCTTGGGTCATTCGGGCCTCTGGTTGAGATGGCGGTTGAATGCGGATCATTCTTTTGTAAGCTCCACTATATCAAAGAAACCCATCTCCGGCCTCAGCCTTTCCACAATGAAACAAGTGCAAAGAACGGGAACATTTCAAAGATTTGCATTGTCATCTAAAGCCAAGGAATACAACCAAAGCTCAAGATTGACCCGTATGTTGAGACTAACGAGGACATAACAACAAGGAAAACGTGTCCAGACAATTCCCATTGACCCCACACGCACACACAGACGTAAGTGTAAAACCAGAGAAGAGGCCAATTGACGCCCATTATCAGATGACGTCAACAAACGCTTCCGTTTCGAGCTTGCCAAGTGCGGAGACCTCGAGCCAAATGCGCCAGAGAGGAAGCAATGAAAGATCCAATTGGTATAGAAGTATGCGAATATTCCACTTTGACTCTATCGTACAGCTACTGAGAGCATTTGATACGGTGGCATTCCATTGGCAAATTCGAATGAGTGCTTTCTGGGAACGGGCGAAGCCCTGTGTGTCTTGGCGGCCCCATCAAAGAAGATCAAAATTTTCTCCTCAGATTTCCTCAAGGACCTTTTTAAAAGTTGACAAACTTCGAGGTTGAGGGCTAAGGTAGTCTCGAGAATGCTGGTACGCGCCGTCCAACTTTCCTCATGGTTCCAAGTTGGTTCCTCTCTTCTCTCTCGACGTATGAGATTTAACAGTGTTGATGTTTTGCCTCGTTATTAAACGATGGCCCACCGCGAAAGATGGATGAACATTTTTACTCTCCTTCTTTCGTTGGTAGCTCTTCTCTTTACTAGCAGCTTTGGTTGGACTTGTCTCTCTCTCTCACTTTCTCTCTCCTTCTTTGTGGGTAAGGATCCCTCGCGAAAACTACAAATGATTATAGGTCCCCCTCTCAGATTGGCTAAATAATGTGTGACTGACGGGAGGGAAAGGAAACCTAATCAAATCCCAGAAGATGGAGTAGGCGAGAGCCTCATAAAGTTTCCGCATCTCAAGCCAAACTCTCATTAATATTTCATTTTGACGGGCGACCCTGACTCTGATCTGGTGACCCCCCATCCCAACAAAGACTCCTCACATTGTTCCGATTCTCTTTGCTCTTGATTCCTCCACATAAATACAACCTCTTTGAAGGCCCCAAAAAGACCAAGGCCAGTCAGGCGCATACACGTACATCCACACGCTCACATCAATGCAGAGCAAGATCTGTTCAATATTCATGGGATTCTTTTCGCCCCAGCTCAAAGTCACGAAGCGAAATTTTGACACCAGCCCGGCAGATAAGCAAAGTAAAATCGATTAAGTCAGAACAGATCCTAGCTCATTCATAAGATCCCGCAGCTCGATGAAACTTTCCTCATTACTTTGATTGACATCCTCCATCCGCTGGGGCTCAGAATTGGGGTTCCAATTAAAATTACGACAATAAAGATACTTACCGAGATGGATGACGGAATCCACGGAGATCCGGAATGAGAAGGTCGTGGAATATAATTTCTGGCTCCAATGGTTCGGGTCATGGTTAAACACATATGACGAACGAAGGGCTTCCACCATGAGAGGTCTCTTTGATCATCGGCTTTGATGGTCGTGCCGCGCGCACACAAACGAGTATATCGCAAAATCCGTGGCAATTTCTCCCCGGGTGAGTTATTGAAAACTGTTCGTCTGACTGTTATTATTAAATTTTGTCACTTTTCAGGCCGTTTTCTGGCATAGTGGGTGCTTCTTCCACCCCGCCGTGCACTGTCGAGCAAAAGCAAGGACTCACTCCTTCTCAGAGGGGCCCCTTCCTTGGAAGAGATCTTTGACGCCGCCCTATTTCCAGGGTCCCCGCCAGGTCATCGATAATGTTTTAGAGAGCTCCCAAGTCACATGAATACAAATTCCGAGTAGTTCACAAAAACCATCGGGATGAAACCTTTTTTCGAAAATTTAACCCTTCTTTTTTTGGCAAAGGAGTTACCCAATCTGTAACATTAACCACACACCCACTTGTACTCAAGTTCAGGCATGCCACCGAAAGTAAGTGAAACCCAGTAGATTGACTCAAAGGCCGTGTCTCGAGGAGGGGTATCAAGAACTGGAAACTTGGCAACCCTATGGTTCGCTGAAGGTTTTAAAGCAAGAGGAACGAACAAGCCAGATGTCTTGGCTGGCAAGGCCAAAGCCATTATAAGACGACGAGGAAGGACAAGTCCATTGGAGACAGTGGTATGGTTGATGAAGCTAAGGTCGTGCCACACGCAGTCTCTCTCAAGCATGCCAAACCGCGCATGCCCAAAAGAGGGCGAAGACCATCAAGTTTTTGCCCCTCTCAGCGAGGTTATCCAGAGGGAAGAGGCAAGTGAAACGCACCAACGAAAGAGCCGCCTCACGAGAGCAGCCACATAGAGGCCAAAGGACGCGGACGTGGACAACGAGAATGAGAAGGCCAGTCAAGTCACTGGGAATGTTGGCGAAACGGAACCAAGTACAGATTTTAAGGGCGTAGCAGTGTCGAAAAAGGGAGGCCTGTTCCCGGCGTGAGTGACTATGTTCCGCAATTTTGAGCGCGCCAAATCTGGTCACACAGCCCTTTTTCCCTGAAGAATGGCGACACTGGAGAAGGCAGACTCGTTCATACCAGAACAAAGCAAACATTCGAAAATTGAAGTGCTTCAAGGACACTGTTTCAAAGGGTTTCGAAAAGGCAGAGACAATGCGTCAAGTGCGACAATTGCAAGAAACTCGGTTTCCCTTCCCCTTTTTTCGGGACAGGTCCGGGATTATGTTCTTAAAAGCAGATTTTAATCAAGACGAAAAGGCACAATGACTGTGCAATAACCCTTTTAGCAGAATTAAGATGTTCGTCTGCAGTGGTCCACTTTAATCTAGTTTGGGCTTGAAACGAACTCTCCACCATGCATTCCAGTTGAAAGAGGTCGAGAGGTTCCTTTTAAAGTGGTTTTTAGGTCAGAATGCAATTAATTGTGAGGAATCACTTTGACGTCATTGTAAAGGAATGGAGAAGGTTTTGAAGGGCTTTCGAGATGAGGGGAATGCACCAAAGCTTTTTGCCATTACGAAATGCGAACGGAAAAAACAAAAGGCATGACATTGTATTTGCCACTCACGCTACTATATGAACAAGTAAAAATCGAATCACATTTTGGGTGCTATTTTTCTTAAATTGTTTCTCAAAAGTCAACTTTCAGCTATTAGCTGACTCTGTTCTTGGTAAAACCTACGACCTTTCCTTGGTTTCAAAACTTAGCGCCAGAGGAAGGCATTTTGGAGCCGAAGAGAGAAATTGTCTGATTGAGCACTGGATAATCGGGAAGAGTCACCTTTAAGCTCTTCATGAACCCAATTATTTTTTCGGAACAATCCAACGCTGTGGCAATAACCTCACCATTACTGTTCCACAGTTAATGCTGGTTACTCGTTTCAGAAATTGCCACAAAAGAATGGAATTCCCATTGATCCAGCACAGAGTCCTTGGTTTCGTTTTCCTGACAGAAAGCAAACGATTGAAGAATACGAAATACATTGTGAGTCGTATTTTGACAAGAACTTGAAAGTTTTGCAGCACGAAATAAGAAACTTTCCTCTTAGCTAATCGCATTAGCCTTCCTTCAGGGGAAAAAAAACATTTAAAACCATGACTACTTGACACTCTATGAGGAAACGAAAAGCCGCCGTGAATTCTCGCGTCTGCTTCACATCTCCTTCGCATCCATCGTAATTTGTAAAATGTGACCTGGAGACCCTGAGCTCGTTTACGACTTGCCCCAGGGCGACCCTGACTACTGAGAAGAAAATGCACTTTTGCAAGGCGGGTGCAAGTGGTTTATGCTAATTCTATCACGTCAAAAAAAAAACACCGAGAATATCCCTGGATATGCTCTGGAATCCAAGCGATTAGACGTCACAGGAACAGCCAATTTGGCGTTCTTTTTTTTCTCCATAGACAGCATGCCCAAATCCTTATTTTTGTGCTTACCTGAATGAAAAAAGGCTCGAGGGTGAAGCCACCTGGGCTTAAACTAAATTCATGTCGGCAAAACGACAAGTAGGAAACTTTTTCTAGGGTTATTTGGTCGAGTTGCTAGTTTACGCATTTGTAGTAATAAAAACGTGGCCATCGGTAAAGTTTTGCAGATGAGCCATCACAAAAAGTTAATTAACCCGGGAAAGGTTGGGTGAAGAACGAAGGTAAAGTTCCATAATTTCAAGTGAAATTTCTTCCATTTAAATAATGCATACTTACTTTGTTTACAACTCTCCTGTAGGTAGTCACGATCATCATTAGTCAATATGGTGTGTCTTTTCACGCATTTTACTTCGCTTATCAGTGTTGGTTAAATGCATTCAATTAGCAAAAACTACATTTTTTAAAGCTGAAGTTATGGCTTTGCCAAGGATTTCTAGCCAAACAAGGCATAACATGCGACATGGTTTTCATTTTAATAGCACTGGGAATGAAATTCCGTGTAACGATTATTAAAGCCCAAACCAAACCTCCCTTTTTCATCATTGACAAACAAGTACCAAATGTCTTTTCGTAAAAAGTAAAACTCCTTTGAAGTCCATGGCAAAAAAAAACAACAAAGTCGCTTTTGATTTTGGTTGATATTTTGGAATTGGCATAACTCGTCTCTTGTGAATTGCTCAAAAAGGCCCCCTAAAACAACAACCAATTCCGGCATGCCTTTCGTGTGAATAATCTACGAGATTGAATTTGCCAACCCTGTTGATAAATGCACTTCGAATGGGTTAAAAATCCGGGCTACACAGTTAATGGTTTTCTAACTTTTTCCATCAAACATGTTTTAGCCCGCAGAATATAATATTGTTAGTTGTGAGTTTTTGACTGACCCAAAGGGTGACAGCCTTGATTGGTTTTTGGTTTCAGACCACGAGGTCAAAACTTAGAGCACATTCAAATTAGAGAGAATGAAACAATCTTGTCTTCTCATATCACAGACCTTGAATAACACAGGGAACGAGATTTTTCTATCATTTGTCCTGATTAAATCTGAGGTAATCACGTCAATATTGATGAGAACTGCATGTAGCTGCACAAAAAGATCGATTGTTTCCATACCGTAAATGTGTTTGTCCTCTTCAGCAATCCAACCGGAAGTACTAATTATGCCGAAAATGAGCCCGTTCGCGTCAAAAGTCATGAACAACCCTTGCACAAAGAGAATGCTCGCTTTGAGTATTAAACTTGCATTTCGAACCATTTTGAAAAAAAGGCACTTTTATTAAAATGCGACAGCAAACAAAAAAAAAAGCACAATTGTTATAATCAACGCTGAAGCACAAATCATCAGGACGTCGAAAACTAGTGATGTTTGTAGCAACGTGAAAAGCAACTTGGTGACAATTGTTTATGTAGAGCCTGGTTCATTTGAATTGGGACATACTAGTACTTAGGGTTGTGGCTCAAAATATGCTAGATTTTGCGAAAATACCACAAAGAACAAATGCGTAGCTAACAGATCTAGCTCTCAATAATATTTTATAAAAATTGTACTCATATCCCTCTGCACTTCCCAAAGGCGTGAAACATCGTAACTGCAAAGGGTATGCCGGCTGGTAACTCATTTTTATAGATCAAGCGCCATGACGAAGCCTTTTTATTAAATTAATAAACATCAACAAGGAGTTAGTTGGCCATGAACTGCATGCTTGTTTGTTACGGAATCAGATGGCGGCCCTTTTGCTCGCTAGGCCTACCATCTGATGAGATATGTCCTCATGAAAATATAATTCCGCGCTGTTGTCATAGTCATAATTTATTTTGAACTTTACCCTCATAAATGATTGCAGATTTGCTCAATGAAAAGCTAAATGAGCAAAAACTCATTTATTTATCTACATACCGCTAAAACGGCATGGAATCAGCTAGCCAAGTATTGAGCCATGGGTAGCATAATGAAAAGCAGACACTCCATCAATATACTGCAGTTGCCAGCCTGGTTGACCAAGGTACAAACCACTGAAATATGATCGGGGACACTAAGGTTGAAAGTTGACAACACTAATGTGAGTAAACCCGTTGCATTCTTCTTCATCAAGGTTAATGGTACCAGAATGGCGGATTTCAACTTTCATCCAAATTGAATGACTAAGCCGAAAGCTAGGCTCTCTCAAACCCCCATTTTCTTTCTAGTGGTTCTTGACCAAGGCCTACAAAATTGGATGCATACCAAGGCGTCGTGGTATTTTCAGATGCATTAGATGCATTCTTCTATAACAAAACCAATTTTGACTTTATAAGTGACATCTATATGTGAAATGGCGAAGCTTTGAGTCTCAATTTTAGTGAACCAGGCTATACGCATGTCAACTACTAGCAATTCAATGCAATGTGTTGGAAAATTGAACCCATAAGCAACTTGCGCTTGATTGGCTAGTGTATTGAACTAATGAATGAAAATAAGGCAATACTTTTTATCTCGCATCCCAAAAAGGATCGTTCAAATATCCTCCACTGTTCGGCTGGTTCAATAACATTATAATAAATAGAAGGAACAGCTACATTCGCAATTAAACCAAACTATGTTCCTTGTTGACTTAAAACAAAGTGGAAGAAGAAGTCCTACCGTGCACGGTGAGTTCGGCCTCCTTGTTAACCTCGTACAATCGAATGGCCTCGTCTAGCTCGATTTGAGAGTTCAAAGTGCACGGATCTCCCTCTTCATCGACCCACTTCATGGTGAAGGGATAGTTCTGGTGGAAACCGCAAATGTCGCGCATCTCCAGAGTCAGCTGATCGAACGTGATCCCATGGTCAATGTAGGTGATGAAGATTTGTCTATGCACACAATGAAGAGAGGAGAGCGAGAGGATCACTACTAGTTTTTCAAGCTTTCGGAGATCGAGCGCCAGGGTGGTCAAAGGTTGAACTTACCCGCTAAATGCAGTTTTGACGCGGATCTCAGGAATGTCACTGTCAATGAGCTTTTGGGAATGCATCCTAGAGGTATCGGCTAGAGGCATGGCCGACTTTTGAATTCCTCAGGAATCTGGAATCTGGAATCCGGAACGAAAACCAACCCCGCACATTAGAACAGGTCACGAAGCCACATTAATGCTTAAAGGGGAACTTATTGACAAGTGAACGCCTGGGCCAAAGGCTTTCAGCCGTGACAAAGAGATAGAGAAGCGGGTATTGGTTAGCACCTGAGTTGATTACTCCTTGTTATCTTGGTAGATTTAACAAGCACAGTCGATGGAGATATGTCTTGAAATAGTAATTCATTGTTTCTTTACAACGTAAGAGGGCGCTGCTTTATCGGCTTTCGTTGTTCTGGCATGTTTAGAGTTGGTCAAAATATGCATTATCGGATGATTTACGTCCTGTTTCAAGCTTTTTGTACAATCTTAAGCATCATTGGGCGGAGACCAAACTTTGGTGTATCCATATCTTAGCAACCCATGGATTCGTTTTGATTGTTTAGGTCACCGTCTTTTAGGGCCATGTCAGCCATTTTTCCAAATTTGAGCTTAATTCACGCCTATCTGACAGCCTGTTTCAGTCCTTGGCTGGCCCATTTTGGCTATCCCTAGCCATGAGTCACTCCCCTTAGTCTTTTTTTTCGACTGAAAGCCCGATTCTCAAGCCTGACTCAGTCCAGCCTGGCTTCAACCCAAGTCCAAAAAAACACCATCAACAATTATGCCTTTGTTAAAGTTACAAGAACACATCTTTACAACAAAAACAACAACGACTCCGCTCTGAGCTGTCTGGTCTTGGACTCATTGTCCAGCATTTGATCCAGTTTTTACATTGACTAACGCCCGAAAAGCCACCCACTTTTGGGCTTACGCATTTTTAGGCATGGATATGAATGACCCAAAATGACATTAACAAATGAATTCGGGCGACTATTTTCTAATTACGTCGTTTTGCGTCCCCCACCCAATTGAGCGATTGGCTCATGGCTTTGACTTTGAGACTAGGATCAAACAATTGCAAGGATGACTCTGAAGGATAATTAATTTCCAGTCGGCTTCGATCAATCCCCGGCCTTCGAAAGGCTCCAAATTATGATCCCAATCTGCTCCAAATGGTCATGACTTAGGATGCCTAGGATGCCTAGGAGGCACATGAGGCCCCAAAAGGCCGGTCTTACCCGGAATGCCAACACAAATGGGCGAGTGGATTTGGCTTACTCGATCCAAGAATTGAGATGGAAATTGAAACTTCCCAGAGGTAAATAAAGACAAGGGTGACCATTTTAGGTCTAGTGTTTAGGTCTCCCCATCGGGCGACCAGCCAAAACTAGATGTCCAGCGGTAAGTACCGGAAAATCAAGTATCTATGACATTGCACAAGGACCGTAAGCTTCGTTCAATCAGGCTTTAAAGACTGACAATCGATATCCGATCCACCGAGTGGGCCCACTATATTAACCGTCACCCTAAAACTGCAGGTAAACGCAGCCAGCCGATCCTGCAGGTGGGACATTTCCTCAGGAAGCTCAATTGTATTAATGCCTGCCAGTTCGCCATCACTGGCCAGGTGTTTACTCCATGAGCTCATGAATATAAACCTCAATTATTTAGATTCATTGACGTCTTGGTTTTCTATTGATGTGGAGGCTGGGCGAGGAAACTTGGGTGTTTTACCTGGTCATGACTTTTAAGGCTAATCTTATCAATTCCGCGATCCGGCACCGCCCGCTTGACGTTGATCAGGGTTGGAGCGGTGCACTCGCTAAAGCCAAGCTGGATTCACATTTCAATCGTTGAAGCAAATTCATATGATTGGCTAGTCAAGATTGCAAATTGTTTCATATTCACTTTTGATAAGTAGGTATGCGATGGATGCCAGCCCAGTCAATGAAGGTTAGATTGTCCCATTTGAATGCTCTTGGCTCCTGCTTTTCAAAGGCCATTCAGCATTGCATGCGGGAGAAGGTATTTGAACTGAGGCCTATCAATAATAAAAGGGTGATGGCCCATAATGTTCCATGTCACACAAATACTCTATGGAGGCTTATTATCAAAACTAAAGGTGGGCTAGAGCTATGCTTGGAAAACTTTTAATCAAGTATGGATTACTTTGTTTATTGTGAACTATATTGTGTGATGGAGGTGGGGTGAGTTTGATGACTAACCGCACTTTGGTCCATACCTCATTGCCAGTACAATACAAGTTAAGAACAACAAAACGTAATTGAGTCGATCAAATTCATGTGTACTTTATTAGATCAAATTTAGATCTGGTTTTTTTTCAGCCTTTTAAATCAATGTGGCCAGGATTTTTGGATAGAACACCCTCTCAATCAAGTTGCTCCACCTTTTCTAATTGTTGGTACTGAATATGTTCCTTTTTGTCTCACATACTTGTGGCACTGCTAAGCTCTGATGGTGTGAGCAAACAAAATGTCAAAATAGTTAGAAGTAAAGTTTGATTCCTGAGCTGGTGATTTTTATAGCACTATTGCAATGATCAATAAATTCCATACAACCAGCCAAACCCACCTTTTTCTAGCTTGAATGATTTCTGACACGTACTAAAATGTAAAAAAAAGTACTGTATCTTACTACATTTGCCGTCAAATGGAACATTTCTTTTCACAAGGATAGATTGAAAATGAAGTTTAACCATTTAACTAGGACGGCATATAAATAGGCTCTAACGTCATCAGACGGCTATTTCTAACCGAACTCCATATGCACTTGTTTGACAGCCGCATTATTGAAAACATGTGAACCATAAAATTCCCAGGAATTGACAGATTCTAAGCCTGCGGTATTGGATGCCATCACATTAGCCACAAATCCATTGATTCACCAAAATTCTCCAGGAACAGCCTCGGGAACTAATTCATTCTCAATGTACCCACTTAGAGATAGATATGCCATGACTGCCAGGGAGAGTGAAACTGGAGCCCAATCAAAAAATGGTGGCTTGAAAAAGATATCTTCTTCCGATTGCACCATAGAGTACCAGAGTCCAGTTTGGCAGGCATGTTGTTGTCCTTAAATCTGCTCCATGGAATGACGTCAGCTATTTGTTTACCACACTGATGACCACTTGATCCCACCCAGCTCTGATCCAGGCATGGTGTCTGAATCCACCGGGGGGGAGGGTTGATGATCAGAGGTCTCTCACCCAGGGGACTAAAACGTCAGGCACTCACTAACCCCTCCCCTTAGCTTTTTTTGGATTCCTCCCCCCCGCCCATAGAAAACCATAACTAGAATGCTTAAGTTCAACAGGAGCTGTACCGCATGAGCATGTTTTCAGGTCAGCTGACGCTGGTGGAAATGGCACAAAATATTTCGTTAAATCTCGCTTCAGGCAAGTTGAATAATTATCATGAAACGTTTGTTATTCCTCTTTAATCTTAATTCCTTTTGAATCTTACAAATATACAGGTAGAAAGAGTGGTACAATAATAAAAAACATGCTTTTTAGGGCATAATACACGTAACATGTCAAAAAAAGATTTGGACATTAGTAGAGCAAATCATGTACTCTATTGATTGCCCTTGTTTAGCATCGCATCTCGAAAATCTCGAAAGTGTAACAAAATGTATCCGAAATTGCAACGCAATGATGAGGCATTTGGAATTTCGTTTTAATCTCCCAACAATGTGCTTGAATGTGGGCGACATGATTGCGCCTATACGTAAACAAGGTAATTCCGACACCTCTGGAGGTCAGCCTGAACCCAGGCTTGTTCCTTGCGTTTCAATTAAGTGTTTCCACCACATGGATGAAAACTTTAACTTGAGCCCCATTTTAACCTCTTCAAAATTTCGTTCTTAAAAATGTGGTCAGGCAACTCACTCAAGCCCGTTTTATGAAGCGTGCTGGACGAGAGCAATTGCTTGACAACGAGTCTTATTAGGGGTTTCTACTCTGAATTTGGACGAGCCGTCAACGATTCAAATTTGCACCATAGTTGTCCTAAGTAGCTTGACTACGAATGAAACATTTTTTCCACCAGCGACAGCTGAGACGAAAAAAAGCAATCGCAGCGCCCTTGATCGATCTATATATGAAGTTATCTATGCCCCCGCCCCCTCAAGCCCCGTCACCCTGGATATTTTGAGCCTGTCCCAATAACGTGCACGCTCGTTGGACTTGAGGCTGACTAGACCGATTGAGAGACGGATCGACGGATCATTCCCACGCCAGACAGTGATCACCACCCTCAATCCCAAAGCCAGCCTTTATCGCTTCATTCCTGGGTTGGAACCACGGCCATTGGTCCGCATCGCCCCCGAGTCCATCATGGTACAGTCCCTGTTTACTCTGCTGTTGATCAGGACCTGGATTACCCATCGGTTATCAATAAGCTGGGAGCAGGGCTATGATCATCTCATTTCTAGGGCGGGGTCGCTTTCAGGCCTGGATTTGACCCTGACCCCCCTGCCCGATGAACGACTGACCCGACACGATATTGACCGCATTGAAACCTTTTTTTTATGATGATGGCAATTGCCCGCATATCCGTCCGTCCGTCATTGAATTGAGCTGAAAATCCAAATCCATCGGGGTCCGTCCGTCTCTTGGGCCGAAAAAGACGACCATGTCCTCGACGGACTTGAGTCCCCAATGGTCGGACTCGAACCTAGCCTTCCTTTGGACAGGGGTTCATGGAGAAGCATGATGGGACCACCCATAGTCCCCTAATCAGGGGGATCAAGAGATGAATGGACCTGGGTCACCCATCTGTTGTCCTGGATTCGAGGGTGGTCCCCAACATGAATTGTAGTCAAATTGATATATGTACAGATCGAGCATCTCGTGAGAAACACCTAAAACTTCAGTGGGTTTGAACTTGAATGTACCTCTGATTGACCCGTTTGCCAACTTGTTGGTGACTGATTGCTCCAATGATGCATGGTTAGATCGATAGCAATAGTCGCCCTACGCTTTGGGTGGGTCGATCTAACCTTGAAATTTTCCTTGAATATTTATATATATATATTTTTTTTTGGTCAAGCGCGTTGTGCATTAGCGATGCCGTGAAATCTTGGGCCAAGAACTTGGGTTGTTAGAAAAATCCTGATTTTGAATTCAATGCTGTATACCTCAGCGAGCAAAACCATAGCCAATCCAAAGCAAAACGAATGCAAATCAACCATCCTATTTTAGTGAGTTTCCAACCAAAAGCCAACGCGTTTGCCACAAGTTGTGGGCATCTTGACGTAGAAAACACGTATTTGTTGTGCCCACAATAAGGACTTATTCTAACCCCATGGAAAGCCCACATGACAGCGTATTTATGCCCAATTGGGTGGCCATGGCCTTGGTTTTCTTCAATGAATGAGTCCAGATCGATCACATTTTTCCTTCCCATCGGCGTGATTCTCACTACTTTCTAGTTATCTGTTCGATCATTTTTTAGCCCTTTCCCTTCAAAGTTTGCTCATGGCGTTTAGGATTGTGACAATTGACTTACAAACCTCACTATCCCCATACATCTATCTTGATCATCTTGATCACCTGGAAGGCCCATTTCAATCCCTATCTTTTTCTTGGACCTAGACGGATCAGCAATTGGATTGTGCCTTGGACTTGATGCGCCGTTTGCCGCCGCAACAAATCGAGAAGAACTTGAGTGAATTGATCGATTTGGTGCCGGATCTGTGCGAGGATCTTCTCTCGTCGGTGGATCAGCCATTGAAAATCGCTCGGGATCAGAAATCGGGCAAAGATTACCTCCTGTGCGACTACAATCGCGATGGGGACAGTTATCGGTGAGGAAAAGAAAAGAAAAGAAACTTTCAGGGACTTGGATCCAATTAAGAATGGGAATGGAAATGGCAAATTTTGGAAATCTAATTTTAGCTCGCCCTGGAGCAACACGTATTCGCCACCCTTGGAAGACGGGGCCATGCCTTCCGAGAGCCTTCGACAACTGGAAATCGATGCCAATGCCGCCTTTGATCAGTACCGTGACATGTATTTTGAGGGGGGCGTGTCTTCCGTCTACTTGTGGGATTTGGATAGCGGTTTCGCGGGTGAGAAAGCATTTACTTCTCTATGGTTTTGATCGTACGTTTTGGTTGCTACAGAAAATCATATTCCTATTATGTTGGGACTTTAATGGCGGGAAAATCATCGGAACCTTTCGTTTCCCTCAACTCCCAACCTCACCTTGCCCTTGCTTTTAGGCGTGATTTTAATCAAGAAAGCTGGCGATGGTTCGAAAAAGATCAAGGGTTGATGGGATTCCATTCACGTAGTGGAAGTGCAAGAGAAGTCATCTGGTCGTTCAGCTCACTACAAACTCACCTCTACCTCCATGCTTTGGCTTCAAACCAATAAAGTAGGCTCCGGTACCATGAACATGGGCGGATCCCTCACTCGACAGGTAAAACTTGGGTTTCTGTTTGTTGTGAACCTCACAAGATTCTCAAGATTCGCCCAACGCAAAACAAGGATTTTTTTTTTAAAGATTTTTTGGTTTGGTTTAGCGAGGATTACTAAACTATACCTGGAATGTAATTCCAAATATTGGTAAATGAAAGGCTATCATTCGTCGACTCATTAGGTGCTGCACACTAGATGGTATTTGGTCTGCCTACGAATTTGAGTGGGCTGACCGAGCTTGCCCTTGAATAAAGTATCTGTTTACCTGGAATGCTTATCAAAGATTTGTAAAATGATTAAGTACTCCCTCCGAGTTTTAGAGACAAATTATGAAAAGAATTAATTGTCCGCACTAGCCTGGATTCTCGAGGGCTTGAAAAGGTGCTCTCAAAACGCACATTAAGCCTTTACGGTCACTAGAATTGACCCTAAATCCTGGGTTGGGACAAAGCTCATTAATGCTTTTGAAAACGTACAGTATCAGGTACCTTTCGTGCCTGCTCTGAATACTGTACAATCTCAAACCTTTCTAACCTTTCCCAGTACGAGAGCTCTCTCATATCTTCAATGTTCCTAGTAAAACATCTTTGGACCTGCTCGAGCTTTTGCAAACCTGCTGAACTCATTGGAGCCCAAATGGGCGGGCATATTCAAGATGTGGCTGGACAATCAATTGTACAGAGTTAGCATCGTGATGCTATCTCTGGAAATAAACATCCACACATTTGAAAAGCTTTACCCACCTTCAACTGGATATGCTCGTCGAACTTCTTATTATTTTGGAGGACTACACCTAGATCTTTCATAGATGAGACCTGCTCAATATCTTTACCTCCATTATCTACGAGTGGAGTATTTAAAGGAGTTGACCCACGTCATTGAGCGGAATTTCTATTTGCTTTTTGTGTATTAGTGACCTGTATGTAAACTACAGTCCAGCTTCTCGTAACGTGCGCGTGTAAAGCGGTTTCCTCCTTTATGATGTTTGCTTTCTTCTGCGTTGAGAATGTCAAAACTATTCACATGAAAAAACAGTTTTCATTGAAGAAGAGCACTCCATAAGCGATGCCCTATAAAGTTTTTAGACCTTCTTGTCCGTTTGATCAAAACTTGTCTTGGAGCGTGCATCAATTAGGAAATTCAGTTTGATACTCAAAGTGATGCAATCTGGCCACACGAAGAGCTAAACCTGCTAGAATCCTACTCGTTATGAGAGTGAGTTGTGTTTTTTCTTTCAGGTGCATTTGAAACAACGAAAATTATTACGTGGGCTGATGAATTTTTGTAAATAAGAGATAATTCAAATCATTAACGCGAGCATAATTGCGCTTATTCATGTCAAAAAATCCCTGCCAAATCTGTGACGATATTTAGATGGCATCATTGAGAAACATGAATCCTTTTGTTGTTGTTTTTATTATTATTTAGGTTGAGCAAGATGCCTCTGTGAGTGAATCATCCCCACACATTGCCAACATTGGCAAAAGGTCGAAGATATGGAGAACAAAATCAGGTATTGATTCTTCGCCACTCGATCCTTCACGTTATTATTGATCCTCATTGATCTTCCGTTTCAGAAACACTCTTAACGAGATCTACTTTAGCAAGACCCGTGATATCGTGAATGGATTGCGATCGGTCCAACCTTTAGCCGAGGGCAAACTGCAAGAAGACCTCCAAAAAGATCTCATATCTGCGTTGGCCAAGAAGAACGCCGGCAAAGGCGACCAAAAAACCTTCTACTCCTGTGGACAAACAAGCAACACACCCACACAAATGAAAGAGAAATGGCTGGTCGTCTTCCACTGCTTTGAATGAATCATTATACCCAATAAGCTCTGGAACTGATTTGTGACAGGCGGATTTCACCTCCAAGTGAAACTGTGGGAGGTCATCGGAAAATGACGCCTTGAGAAGAGAGGCCATCATTCTACCAACTTAACAACCCCATCATCTTCTTCTTCTACTATTACTACGAGAACTACAACCAAATGAAATGTATTTATCTTTTGTATCTCTGTCGCTTATAGCTTGATAACTTGTTAAATATAACGAATTGATTCTTGAGCTCAAAGTTTCATTCGATGCCGACTTTTGTCCCACCAAGTACGATTTTTTTTTGGCTTTAAGGGCCATTTCTCAGAAATCCCACCATCCACATAAACTGTATATGTGGGAAACTCAGACCAAAATATCCCAGCCAAGTTAGATCGCTCCATCTCTGTGTGCCTTTCGTGTGTGGTGTGTGTGTGTGTGTGTGTGTGTACTTGGTGTGGTGTCAAGGGAACAAACAATCTGGGACCACCCTTGGAGGAGCGGAAGTGGCTTGGTGGCCTCGCTTTGGTTCTGACGGGCCTCCTTGGTCGTCTCCTACTTCTGCTTATGCTTCTGCTCCTGTTGGACTTGGTTTTTTGGAACTACAAATCCGCTTAAAGGAGAAGAAGAGAGGACAGGAGGAAACAAAGCAAAGGCCCACACGCATTCTTGCCATTCAAGGATTTAGACGCGAGGTAGAGAGGCATGTTGCTTTTTCTTTTTCCCCAGGTATCGTCGCTCAAGCAGAATGGGACTCATTTTCTTATGTATAATTGCTGATCAGGCAGATCATACAAATCACACTCTCACGTTCAGGAGTCTATCTTATCAATACAAATGTGTACGTGTAATACAGAGTATAATTTACGGTAAATAGTAAACTCGCGAGGGACTCATTTCCACGACCATTCAGCAAAAAATGGTAGGAGGTATCTCCTAACTTTCGTATCAGGATGAATCCCACCGGATGGCATAAACACGTTCACGGAAATCGGGCTTTCTTAAAAGCTGCTTGGACAAGTATTTTAATCACAGCAATGCCGTTACTTCTGATCTTCTCTTCTTTTCAACGAAATTAGCACAACAAAAAAGAACTGTACCCGTCAATGATCACTAAGGCTGCTCAGTAAATACAACCAAAACGGACAAAAATGAGCATCGAGCTCAAGGAAAATACACGTTGGAAATGGGACATCATTTTTCCTCAACCAAGCCTTTATTCTCGCGTGTTGATTCTTCGTTGACCCATAAAGGTTGCAAAAAATAAACAATCTAAAAATAAAAACCTGCACCTTGTTACTAGAGAAACCCTGTGTGAGCACTCGCCATGAGACAAAATGTTCGTTACAAGCCAATTCCCCGCGAGAAGTAAATTACATTTTCAACTACCGAGTGACTTGTACGACAAAAACACGAAAAATGACATTTTTGGTCGAGTTATGCCGCTATACTAATATCTTGGCTCAATAGCAGAATATTATTTGCCTTAACAAGACGGCAAATTGAAACTAAATGGGACACTCAGTCCATGCCCAGTGCAGATTGGCTGTGATGCTTGTCAAAATTCTACAGAGACGTGTAAAGTACCTGATCGGATTTCAGCAGCTGTGTGAGCTAGCCAGGCTGCGCCACGATCGCGGCAAGAACTACCATGATTTTAGCACATCCAGTGCTTCCAAATTTTCATTGACAAAGTTGAGCGCCGTTTTTAGGAAATTGTTCAAAATTATTTGAACCATCAAGTCCAACATTCACTTGATAAAGATGACATCATATCGCAAGTGATAAAAATATGCACATAATACGAAAACAATATCTGGTGCCAACTTTTTGCCATCAGTAAGAAGTGTGGTGACACTTACGTCATGGTAGAACCAGAGGGCGCACTAGCATGAAATCCCAAAGCTTTACTCCTCTCTGAGCAAAATTCTTTCTCCCCAAAATGTCCAAGATCAGGGTGCCCCACTACATTGTTCCTTCAATTTCCTTTTTTTTACATGGCTAATTCTTAATGATTTTGCCACGAAATGTGATAAAGGGTTGGTACTAAACAATACATTGCATCAACCTGGGTAAGCAAACAGATTATCAGAATTACAGATGAGAAAAAATCAATTTCAGTTCTCCTTGATACTTTGGCAAATTAAGCCCGTGATAATCCTGGTTCGAACGATGAAATCCTCCTCTCTTCTTTCTTGGGCTTCATAAGTGCACAATTTGCTTCTGAAGGCATTGATTATGTAGCAGGAAGGAAATCAGATGCACAAAAGTTTTGATCTAAATAAAATGTATGGCCTTTTTATCTTGAACTGCTGGAGATCCCAATTCCAGTACCGTTTTAAGGAAGTCTGTAGAGAATAAAATGTAATATTGCTTAATGATAAAGAAACGACTATCTGTTGCGATTTGTTTTTGAAAGCTTGACAGAAACGCGTTTGTAAGGTTTTGTAAAGATGATACGATTGATGATCAAGCAACCAAGCCATGATAATTGCAAGGAAGTTGCACAAAACAAACTCAAAATGGGAAATAAAGCCTATCTTGTTTTTTAAGTAGCGGACACAGCTAATAGAAATGCACCAAAAAAGTGAAATAAGATGATTTTGCGTATGAGAAGCCCTGTTGATTAGTAAGCATTATTGACAAAGATTGGAACAAGACTTGGATAATCTTCATAAAGGACCAAAAGGACAGCCTGGGTGACAATGGGTGTAGCAATCCGTCAACTGATTACATTTTCGTTCAGATGAGCTGGTTTTAGATAAGCAAAAGCTTGTTTTCAGCAACAACTAGGCAAGAGATTAAGAAGAAATGTACATCTAAAAGGATGAAATGTTCTTGATATTATTAGCCGTGAAAAACTTGCCCATTACGCGGATTGCCATTTTGCATGAAATATCATATTTGGAAAAAAAACCACCAAACCTTCCAAAGGTGATCTCCCCAATGTGTTAGAACTTAAAACCTAAACACTTCTTCAATTTCAAACTTGAAAAATAAGGTTCCAAAAATGATCTCCATAACTGAAAACTGTTCTTCGCCTTGCTGTGCGGGCATCCATCGGAAATTGTTCCGGGTTTGTTGAAGCACCCGGTATATTTGATCTCTGTTCTTGGCTCCGTGGATCCGACTAAAACAAAAACTGGTCCTTTTGTTTAAATCACACCCTCCTCATAACTTTAAAGCATTGATAAAAAAAAACCATGTTTTGCTGAGATGTTCCATTTCCTCCCCAGTTGATCTACTGGACCCCTCCCTATACACTACAAAGTGTGTGTACTCGTATATGTGTTAATGAAAATGACCTTGTACAGAAGCACACTTTGTCCCCTTCGGAAAAGGGAGGCAATAAAAACAGAAACTTGTTTATGCCCCGATATCATGATGTCACATAATGGCACAAATCCAACGCCAATTGGGCTCAGTTCAAAATTAGGGCTGTTTTTCGTCTGTCTACCTTTGGTCGAGATCTGTGAAAGGGAACACCTCTTCGAATTCAGTAGAACGTAGATTGGGACTAGAATCACGGAAGCGGTGGTTTTCGACACAGAAGCCCCAAGAATGACTCACTGACTCACTCACTGGCTGACACCCCTTGACTCTTTCACTCTTTCATTCCAAGCCAAGCAACAAGCCTCATGAGACGTTTAGGAACGGATCCGAAACACAAATAGGTGAGTTTCACACTTTGTCATTGATCGTTTATTGTCAAAACCACTCAAGCATCAAAGCGATAAGATAGAGTATTGGTATAATTGATAATAAAATGATAAAATGGGTATAATCAGTAAAGGCGTAAGAGGAAAGCTAATCACAAAACTAAAACGGAACACAAGAGACCATTGGGGGGAAAAAGGACAGGGAGTCCAGCCACAATCACACTAATTCCAGACATTGAAGCCCCTTCTTGAACGAATGGATTGTCCAAATTGACTGGAAATCGTTTGATGGTAACGTTTGCTCGTCCATTCCCGCAATTAGAAAGTAATAGAAGGAATTCGCTTTATTATGGAGACCGGCGATTGGTCCAATAATCCACCGAAAAATCCATGCAATGTGAAAACGAAACGCTGATTAGACCACAAAATTAGCCAAATTGGTTTAATGGATGTCAAGAAGCTTGAGTGATAAAAATATCAGTGCTTGAGGTGCAATTTGCCTACTTGGAATTGAACTTAAATTCGTTTCAAAACCTTATGGGGAATTCTTATTGAAACGTTCATGTACATGAAAACCTAGTAACTTGGAGGATTTCTGGTGATTTTGATAAATAACATTGCAATGCCATCAGACGTTTGAGACGTTTTCTGTTGGGCCTTCTTTCTTTGATTCGATCATTGTTACTTGTACCTACTTTTTGATTGGTCGTTATGTTTTGTCAGTCTCAAGTTAAGAATAATCCGTTTTCAAGTATACATCACATTTCGTTATGTTGAGGGACGAGAACAACGTCTAAACAGCGTTTTAAAGTAAGTGAGTATCAACTCAATTCTTAATGATTCATTGAAAATATTGAAAAATCTACCAATAACATTAATGTTTTTTTTTTTCGTTTTTCACTGGCTTTTCTAACCGCTGCAGGGAATGTAAGCCCCAGCACTATTAAAATGAAAGGTTTATTATTCGTCTATTCATTCCCTTTCAATCTTTATATGATATTTGGTCCACCAACGAATTTGAGTTGGCAGACCGAGCTAATCCTTCAATGTAAGGTGGATCTGTAATGCTATCTAAAAATTTGTCCAAGTCTGACTTGAAAGATGCTACCGGATCAACAAGGCCTTCGTATTCCCTACGAATATTAGAGGGAAGCAAATTAAACAATGAAGGAGCCCCAGAAAGAAGAGAAGTCGACTTCATTGTTCGAACTAGCCTGGATTCTCGAAGGCTTGAAGGTGCTCTCAAAACGCATATTAAGCCTCTATGGTCACTAGAATGGACATCATGATGCTATCTCTGGACTTAAACGTGCGATATATCCAAGCACACATTTTAAAAAGCCTTACCCACCTTCAACTAGATATGCTCATCGAACTTTCCATTATTTTGGAAGACTACACCTAGATCTTTCATAGATGAGACCTGCTCAATATCTTTACCTCCATTATCTACGAGTGGTGTATTTAAAGGAGTTTACACGAAGGTCATTGAGCGGAATTTCATTCCATTCAGTGCCATATTACTCTCAGTTACCCAAGAATAGATTATTTCTATGTCCTAGGTCCCTAGTGTTAATCTTGACCATTCCTTCCAGAAACTAACTTTGTATCGTCAGTATAAGAAGAGAGACTGGCAGTAATACTAAGCTTTTGAAGCGGGGCAACGAATATTATAAAAAGGAGGGGCCCTAAGATGGAGCCCTGGGGAACACCCGACTTGACATCATGTATGTCACTAAGAGATCCCTCAACCTTAATAATTTGCTTTCTATCATGAATGAAGATTCATATCCAATTGGCAACCTTGCCTTGGATCCCAATGTCATGAAGTCTATTCAACAAAAGGACATGATCTACTTTATGAAAGGCCTTGGCAAAATCAAGATAGACAACATCAACTGACTCATGCCTCTCCAGTCCCTCAATGACCTTCTTTAAATGCTCAATCAGTTGGGTAACCGTGCTAAAATGTGCTCCGAACCCATGCTGACTAAGAAGAAGGACTTCATTGACTTCAAGAATTTCAACAAGTTTGAACTTCATGATCTTCTCAAACACCTTCGCAATATTCAAAGTGAGAGAAATCGGCCTATAGTTACTGGGGAGCGAGTTATCTCCCCCTTTAAAAATTGGAACAACGTGAGCTATCTTTAGTGGAGAGGGGAACTTGCCCTGATCCAAGATGCAACGCATCAAGTACGAGAAAACAGGAGCGAGAACAAGTGAGCATCTCATCAGAAACTGAGATGTCACGCCATCCGGGCCAGAAGAACTTGAAAGCCTCAAGTCCCTGATGGCCTCTAAAGCATCCTGATCTGTGACTACAAGATCATGTAAGTGCTAAAATTGACTAACCTTCAATCGTAAGCCTCTACTTTACTAATGGCTTCCCCATCAACCTCAAAAGGCCCAACAGAGTGTTTCATCTTTCTCTTAGAGTTCGCATAATAGAAAAAAAAAATAGAAAAAAAGCCTTCGTATTCGACCTGACCTCCTGAACCACCTTACTCTCAGTTTGTAACTGGTCATATTCGACCAAGGCCTAACCTTACCCTGAAAACGTTCCAACTCTTTTTGAAGTCTAGCCACAATTACTGGATTCGAAGTGCTCTTCAGCCTTTTTGACAGTTTACAACTCCTTTTGAACAAAGTCTTCCTACATTTTGGAACTTTTGTCCGTGTCCCACCCTTGGAAACACATTCAGAGATTGGGAGACTGGTGCAAACTTCCTCAAAAACTGAAACTAATTATTGTCTGCATCTATGGACAATTCATATTTCAGAATTGAAACCAGGTTCTTCTAATCTTTCTATAATCAACGGCCAATGTTCATCTTTGAATTTGAATTTGGCCAGACCAACCTTTTTGACCGGTTTTACTCTAGAGCACGCCGGCTTTTGAGTTATGTTCGACCTTATCTCGAGAACACGATGATCTGACAGATTACTAGGTGTCACATGGACATACTGGATCAGATCAGGGTCATTGGAAAAGACCAAGTCAAGAACGCTATTCTCTCTAGTGGCTACACCAAGATGCTGGGAGAAATTGCGCAAGATCGCAAAATTCTTCCAGCTTTTCGAACGACTGAGATGTCGATTTCGAAATGGGAATATACCCATCAGGACTAACCTCCCACTCTACAACGCTAGCCGGAAAATTAAAGTCCCCTACAAAGAAAACCTTCGAGCAAACTGCCAGGTCCAACTCATTTCCAGTGAATTGGAGAGCTGACGAAAAAGAGCTTGCTGAACAAGAAGGGGGTCTATACATTGTTACAATAGACAGATCAAGCCTTTGGATATGACAAACTAAGACCTCTACTTGTCCATTCGACATTTGTACATGACTAATGTGCAAATCATTCCTAACATATAGGCATACGCCCCCATGTGGGAATATGGGATTATCAGGGCGTATCCTATCACAACGAACTAAGTTGAAACCAACTATGGTTAGTTCTTCATCTAAGACCCCTGGCCGAAGCCAGGTTTCTGTTATAGAGATGAATGCAATCTCTCTCTCAACGGCTAGTTCTTCTAAGATCTTAACTTTTGTGCTGTTTGTCGCAAGATCAAAAACAAAATAGGAATGAACTACTTCACATCAAACTAAGCATGCATATCTATGATTGAGATAGTAAACAAGAAGTAAGAGACAGAGAAAAGCAAGGAATCAAGAACATTTTGATCCATTTCCTCGGACTTGAGCTCCTTTTAATTACTTTTAGTTTTATAGATAGACGGACTATTATTGCCTTCTCTTATCTATCATTTTTGAACTTAAAATGAGCCTTCTCTTGTCACTTTTATTCCGTTTCTCAAGATT
This sequence comes from Tigriopus californicus, assembly GCF_007210705.1. Classification (NCBI taxonomy): domain Eukaryota; kingdom Metazoa; phylum Arthropoda; class Copepoda; order Harpacticoida; family Harpacticidae; genus Tigriopus; species Tigriopus californicus. The sequence continues at coordinate 14,226,182 of NC_081445.1, read as the reverse complement.
GTGTTCTTTTACAAATTTGCATGGTGTTGTTCTTTATTATACGAGGTGCTTTCAAAATCCATCACATTATCTTAATGAAGCTCAATTGAATGGAGCGTCCTCACATAAAGGAACCTGACTCCTAGTTTAAAAAAACCCCTATTTTATTTTGTCTTTAAGCTCATTTAAGCTTTAAACGCTAGAGTATTGGCTCTCACAGCTTTGGTTGCAAAAATAGAAAAAGAATGTGAACCTAAAGTTAGTTTTGACAAAAAATAGGATCTTAAACAAGCATGATTTGTGAAATATAGTTCGGTTGTCCAATACAACCAATCATGCCGGTAACTATTTCTGGACGCCATGCTGAAATCACCACTTTTTTAAATAACCGCCTGATTTTCAAAGCCATGAATCAAAAAAGAAACACAAACTACTAAGTAACATAATTGCAGCACGGTTTTCTTGAAGTAAAAAAAAAAATGAAAATTTGTAACGGTAATTACAAAAACAAAAATGAAAAAGTTTTGAAGCTTAGAAGCAAATTTTTGTATTCTTTTTTTAGTAAAGAGGCTCCATTCAATAAGAAATATTGTTAGAGAAACATCACTTCTCATTTTTGGTAGTCCAATGGCATGGTCTTTTCATCTCTTTTTGAAGAACACTGCAGTCCATAAGAACAAGTGACTTCCAAGAAATATGATATGGAATAAAAAGAAAGCTGTCATTTGCTTCCCATTGAACCTGATGCTGTCTTCACTTCTTAGATCTTCTGGTTAACAATTTCTTTGCAAGGTTTCCAAGGAAGTAGAAAATAACTTTTTTGTCCGACTCATTGAAGTCAACGTCAAGCTTATAGGCTCTTGTCACGAAGAAGACCAAGTAGTGCAAAAGTGATTAAAAAGTGTAGTTTTATCAATTCAAACTTTTTGTGCAGCTTAAAGGATGAAGCTATTTCCGTTTTGTGCACTCGCTCGCACAATTGCAAAATGGTTTTGTAATCAAAGAAATTGAGATAAAAAAAGCTTCTGGACACTGACCATTGCATTCACATTAAGAGGCTGGAGAAATAGATAGGGCAATTGGGCATTTTCCAGAAGCTTCCCCACCTTTGCAAGGGCGACAGAAAAGCCTATCTGTACTAAAGATGCTTAATATCTGAACTTGGGACGGGTTTTCAATATGCTTGGGCGAAATTGAAAGTGGCCTAAGTTGGTCAGCCGTAGAAGAAATTGAATTTAATAAACTTTGTTCAAAATATTGGCCATTGTAACTTGTTTGGTATGGTTTATTATTCCAGTAGAAGTAGAGTGTGTCCATTTCAATGCAAGATCGAACATATATAGTAACGCAATCCAAATCCATCCGAGCAAGAGCTCAATTAGTAGCCTCTTGCTACACCATGCAATATCAATATGTTTATAGCAAAAGCATTTAAATCGGTAAAGAAAGAAATAAAGCTAATGGATTTTGAGTTTAAAAGCCCCCCGTACAAACGCTTAAGACCAAATATAGATTTCAGACATTTCGTTCCACTTTGGAAAGCCATCTCACAATCGTGGATGGATCGTTTTTTCCTTGAAAGAGAAGATTGATTGATTGATCAAGAAGAGTGTCAATCGGGCCATCACTTTTCGAAAGCTTTATTGCTCAGCTTTTCGTAGGGCTTCAGTCGGCTTTGCATGTCAGGGAGCTCGCAAGTCCTGAAAAGCTTTTTTCGGCCAATAAACCACCTTTTTATTGAATGACTTGACTAGCCCATGGACTTCTAGATAAAGAATATTGATCACGTAAAGTAGAGGAAAACCGGCGAAAAATCAAATCTGACGCTCTGATTTTGAGTTTTTCCTGTTGTTTCTGTATCAGAAGACTGCTTGAGACCAACATCATGGGATTGGCGGGAGTTTTGAATCGCTTATCGTCCTCGACAAACTGTGATCTAGTCTCTCGTTAAAATCGGCGTACTATGGGCAGGAACAGTTCTACGACTTTTTCAAAATATATTCATAAGATGAGAAACTTAGATAGTTAAGAAAAAATTACTCACATATCATTGAATTGAAAAGACTTTTGTTTCAAAGATGTAGGGCAGAGTTAAAAACTTACGAAGTTAACACAAACTAAGTCAAAGATTCAAATTTGAATCATCTCGCCTGAGTGCATGAGCCAGATTTCGTACCCAAACTTGGCCAATGTTATTTATTACGCCCAATCTTTTAATCACATTATTTACTATTTTTGGACAAATTGCGTAGTTCAGATGATACAAATTTTTCTCTTGCCTTGAAGCCCATATCTCTCCACAAGTTCAACCAGTCTAACCAGACATTGGGTGCAAGTTCCAGCTTTCCCAAAACTCGGGTGAACCCTGCATCTATCCGTTTTAAGTGGCAAGCCCCTCTGTTTTTAGGATCCGCCATGTCTTTCACAATGACATTTAACAGCCAGCGAAGTGTGCTCCTCATCGTGGTGGTGGTCCTGGTTTCCCATTTGATCACGGTTATTCAATGTAACGTGGGGTCGGTCCAAAGAGGAATGCAGAGGGACCAATCGTATGCTGGAGAGAGCCTCAGCAGTCTCGGCTCCCGCAGCGATGATCCCATATCAAGTCAAGATTTGCAGAAGCTCAAATGGTGGGAGGATGTCTATCCGTCGCGACTGAGATCAAGGTAATGTTGATGGGTGGGTGGATTGAGGCAAGGAGACATTAAGACTAGCCATGGACTAGCGGAACGGACACCGACAGAGCCATTTGGCATGTTAAGTGAAGGAAGTTCAAGAAAATTGTAGTGCGGCAACCCTGAAATTGAGCATTTTGAGGAACAGAAACATTACAGCTAGAGCCTACTAATTATAGCCAACCTGCTCATCATATTCTAGCCTAATTAAAGTGTTTTAGAAGATACAGGGGAGTCCCTACAATCTGTTCCCTCTCTTTTCAGTCGCCTTCCGCACAATAAAAGACCGCCAAACCTTCTCTCTCCCGGGGTTTTTAGCTTCAAAACTCCAACCAGCACCCAGTACTATTTTCATGATCAGGTACAACCAACGAACATGTCTTACTGAATATTATTCCGCTTTCTTTTTTAACTTCCACATGCCTAACCTGTCACCAGAAACTTCATGTTTAATGCATTGCAAGACACTATTTGCTTTACGATTGACAAAAGCATCGACAAAAGCTCTCCACAAAAAATTGCAGGAAAATATTTTCCCTCCAGGGAGTACCTTTTATATTTACATGTGAAATTGTTCTTTTTATTGGGCGGAGGTAGCGCTCTCTATTTCGTTTGGGCGCGGACAAACAAACAAAGAAACGAGAGAATGCGCTCTTACATAAATGTCAGATTTGATCAAGGTATTTTCGGTGAAAAACGTGTCGTGAAAGATTGTGACACAGTGAATGGATCATCAACGCTTCGGGGAACAGCTTCAAATTGTGCAAGATCAATATTTCCTAACACCTATGACATCGAAATAAGAATTGAGCAAGTTAGATATTGTTTGGTTGTTAGTGCACCGATATTTTTGCCATCATTTCCCATTAGGCTACATTATGTTTTTTTTTATATTTTTTTTTATTTTTTTAATTTTATTTTTCTGCGGACTTCCTTACCGCTAACGGGATTCCATGGAATCCCAGCAGTTCAAGACGAGAAGATTATTCATTTTACTTGACTTTTATTTATATATATTATTTGACTTTTATTTATATATATTATTTGATCGACCAACGAATTGGAGTTGCTGATCTGGCAAATCCTTGAATATAAGGTTCATCCGGAATTTTAGTCAAAAACTTATCCAAGTCTGACTTAAAATCTGCTATTGGATCAACGCCTACATAAGCCCTACAAATATTTGAGGGCAGCAAATTGAACAATGAAGGACCCCGAGAAAGAAGAGAGTTGGACTTCATTGTTCGAACTAGCCTGAATTCTCGCGGGCTTGAAGGTGCTCTCAAAACGCACATTAAGCCTCTACGGTCACTACAATTGACCCTAAATCCCGGGTTGGGACAAAGCTCATGAATGCTTTTGAAAACGTACAATATCAGGTACCTTTCGTATCTTCTCTGAATTTCTGATGAAAGATTTAAAAAGTGTATTTCTTTAAACTTACTCTCATCTTATTTGAAAACCTAATGGCTTAAGGAGCAAAGTAGTATCTCATTCTATATCTGCCCAAAACTAATAGTTGAAATTTTCTCTTTTTAATCAAATTTTAAGAGTTCGTTTATTTAACGTCAAAGAAAGGACTGATTAAGAATTCAATGTAGGTAATTCAAAATTCACGTTCTTGAATTACTTAATCACCAATCTAGATTCTAACGCGTTAATTCTATTTTACTATCAAAAGACATTGTTGACTATGACAGAACAAACAAAATGCAAGGAAAGCAGACACTTGCTAAATGTGCACTCTCCAGGCTAACATTGCATTCTATCCCACTTCATGATTAATATTGTTGTTCACTTGAACCACCATAGCGGCAATACTTTGCCTTTCTTCCATTTTGAGGCAACATAATGGGCCCGAAATGACGTGTTATATTCCTTTAACAAAAACGAACCGACAGACATGCTGTCGACTACAAAAATGTGCTCAAAATAAAGTTTCAACGAGCATGGTGAGAGTGTCGTGTCTCTTTCAAGAGCTCTGCGTGCAACTAATAAATCACAACGTTATTTGCGTGTGAATTTTAGGGCAGACTTGGGCATTATGCAAAAGTGTGGTCTTGCAATTGATACTAAGAATGGGTTTTACAATATCCATGCACCTTTCATGAATTTACCAAATCAAAGACGGAGGAAGATCGCATAAGAGTTTGATTTCATTCCAGGGTGCCCGAATCATCAAGTCGTCTCACTTCATGAAGCGTTACCATTTGGGGAGAAAGATCAGCTTTGTATGCGTGGCCCGTGGACATCCACGGCCTCATATCACGTGGCTCAAGGATGGATTGGAATTGAACTCATATGCTGGTTATGAAGGAGTGGGAGTAAGAAAAAAATGAGTTATTCAAGTTTTGTCTGTTTTGGCTTCTCCTATCAATTCATAATCCATTTTTTTTCTAATTCATTCCAACCTCGATTTAGATCAGTGAATGGCGTTTGAACGGGGATATGATGAAGAGCAAGTTGGAGATTGACCCAGCGATGCCCAAGGACGCCGGATTCTATGAATGTTTGGGCGATAATAAGTTTGCCATCGATCGACGCGGATTCATCGCCAAATACGAACTGAACTAATTCAGCCAGCCAAATTGGCATTCTTTGTAGTAGGACGGAGCTAACTAAATCCATCAATCAAGCATGCATGCACTGGTATTAAAGCTCTTCTCATCATCACTCATTCCGTAATTTATTCATGAACCATCGTAGGTAGACGCTGAAGGTAAGGGGATAAAAACCAAAACCAAATGTAATCGTAAAAATACATCACAGAAGCACGAAACCTCTCCTCTCGCAACAAACGAGTCCTAAGTCATCTCGTGGCCAAGTTCAGCTAGTTGCTGCATCATTTGCTTGGCATTGACTAAGGTTGAGCATCCATAAATGATCCGTTTCCCATGGGAGCTCATGGACTGCTGTCCAACGGAAGACAAGTTCACGCCGGACTTGGCCTGCTGTGTGTAGTCCATTAGATTCTGGTACTCGATGTAGTTGCCTCCACCTACCATAAACACAATCGCTTCCTGGAAGAAAATTATGACAAATATTCACAACAAAACCCTTTGTATTGTATAATATGAGTATGACTTATTTATTGTGAAAACAACAATGTATACATGTATAAATTGGTAATAACTTCACTTTGGGGATAAAAGTTACTTTTTTTTGTTGGTGGGTGCTAAGGGCACAGGGGGGTGAGCCTCACTTGGCCAATAACAGCGGCCATCATATCGTTAAGCGTCTAGAAGTTGATTGATTGCAATTATTCCGGGAATGATTTGTTCAAGAACTAAAAATAGCAGATAAGCAAGTTTTAGTACCTTTTGAGATCATTTTCTGGCGCGTATATTACTCAAGATCTGGATAAGCAAAAGTTGTGTTTTTTTTACCAGAAACTTTGCAGGAGATTGGGAAATGAAATTTGTTACATTTGAAGGATTTTTTGGACTAGGACAAAAGCTCGGGAGGAAATTCCAACCGGAGATCTCTCTCATATTAGAACACCAGACTTACCACTACATCACATCTCCATATGATCATTTTCAGGCCCAGGGGTTTGAGCCCATGACCCCTGGGGTAAAGGTTGGTGATTGCTTAATGATAGGCCACTCATGGACACACGAGGTTTATATAAAAGAGTTTTGGTTTGAAAGGGGGAAAATAGTAGTGAAGATCGCTTAAGCAAACCAAGTCCTTTAATAATCAGAGACACTTTCAAGCACATTTTTCTGCAACTTGGCACTCTGACAAGTCGATCAACCCTAACTTCAAGGACCTGTCTGTTCTACCAGTATTAAATTCACTTTTGGGGTTAATCAGTCCCTCCAAAAAGACAGTTTTATTAGCACTAACCTGGAATGGATTCTTGGCCCTAGGAATGTTATCGGTAGGTCTGAGGATTTTTGGATCAAAATATCTAAAATCGTCTTGGTGTTGGCCGGGTCGAACCTAATAAACACAATAGATCATTATTCTCCCATTTGAAGTCACCAATTGAATGACATCTATTCTCACCTCCATAAGCTCCTCCACGATTTTCGTTACCGGAAGATTATGCTTCTTCACCACCAGGTTCTTGACTCCCTCCATGACAAAACTGGACCCTTGGGTCATGAGTTTACTGAACATGCTCACAGTCTTGGTGCCTCCTCCACTGTAGTCTGAAGCTGATGCGGTTTGCTGGCTCATCCGTGTCACCGATTTCCAGCGTTGTAAATACTTTACACCGGCCATATCACACCCATTAGCCTACAAATGCATTAGGTTGCGAGAATTGAGTGAGCGCAACCAAAAGAGTCATCACGAAACCTATGACTTAATCCATAGATAAAGAAAGGACTTACCTCTAGAATGTCTTCTAGCTCGCGGATTTCTTGATCGTTAACCTGTTGCGCGCATAGGTAGTAGATAAGGAAAATCCGGAGTTTATCCTCGGGCGTTCCGGCCTCAGTATCTTCAAAGATGTCCTTCAAACTCTTGTCCGTCACTTGTCGAGAGAGAATCTTCTCCTCCAATTCAAAAAACACATCCAACTTCCTTAGCTTGATTTGCTCCAGAATCGCCGTGGCTATCGACGTGTGCATATCAATTAGCCGTTTCTTTTCTAACAATGCTGGCAATGAGCTCACAGCCGAGGTCAATTTCTATTGAAGAGAAACAAACTATAATTTACATCATAAATTTCAGACGATCGATCTTCTTGGGGCATTCAAGATCAAAATGCATATGTTGCGTATATCCTCTTAATCGTTGGTTTCACAACTGGGATTGTCAAAATGCAGGGTGTGAGGCATGCCGTGATATGTACACTTTCAATAAGTTGTTGGCCCGATTCCAACCTCGTCTTGCAAAGTGATTGAAACGCTTGAAACCCAATGGAAGTTGAATTGGACAGATAATATGATGTGCCAATCCCCAATCCATCCAAATCCTGAATTTCATGTCATTGCCTGAGCATTCTATAAGCTGGATCAATCGTTCGATTCTTACTGAAAGTGTAACGCCGCATGCCACGCACCCTGTATAGAAATTGCGCGGCTAATTTTGGGCAACTTTCAAAACAAAAAAAGATTAAACTCCTATTTTGTCAAAGGATATGAACGCCGTGTATACCAAGTGCAAGGTGAGGTTGATTTCGACCACGCAAAGGCGGCGAAGAACGCCTTAGGAAATGAAAAAGCTTCTATGCGTCGGCCTAATCTTAAAACATTCAGGCCATTGACAAAAAAAAACACCAGACCTACTGGTTTGAAAATAACCAAAATAAGACCACTTGCAGCAGCAACTTTATTCAGTCACAACCACTCAAAATAGGGCCGAGTCATATTTTGATTTGGGAAGTCTAAGCTACATAAGCTACATCAATGGTTCAAAAGCAAGGGAATGCATTTTGATTCTGAAAACACGTCGTACCTGTGTGTTATCCGAGAGCATGCCTATGGCAGCGTCGTTCTCCATGGCATCCATACCCATCTCACTCTTCATCAGCTTGATGTCCTCTTCTTTGGATCGATAATCCTCCAACTCCTCTTGGATCTTCTCGGCCACCAAAGGAAACGGAGATCCTTTGTGTTTCACCCAGAATGCGTCCTTACTGTCCAAGTCACATGAACGGGTTTTGCTTTTGGAACGGGCCCCTCCCATAGGTGAGGGAGTCGACTCAGTGATTTGAACCCTAGACACGTGTTATACAATGGCATATTTAGTGGTTGCTTGGGTAGACACATCATAACATTTCCCTCAGTACCTGTTCAAAGAATAGTTTAAAACGTCGTGAGCTAAAGCCTGATATGTCCAGGTATGATGAAGAGGTGTGGCCAAATCGAATTGACGGTCCAGTATCACCAGCAGAGGTCGATAAAAGCTATATTGTCCGGCCTAAACGAGAGACCAATCACAGGTCAAGAACCCAGCTGCAATCCCGACCATTCAATGACCCTACCTGAATCCCATCACTGACAAAAAGCGAGTTTCGGGCATCGCGGAGGTTCTCCCGTAGCTTTTTGTCCAACCGAGTGGCCACTGCTTCGGCAGCATTGCCTTTGGGGCAGCGAATGATTGGGATCGTACCCAGGGTCACACAAACCGCAAACAGGCCATCCACCATCTGTTGGAAAAACACAAACAGAACGCCTCTATCAGCTGGTTTCTTTTGCTCCATCCGATTTGCCGCCAGCAAACGGTCAAGTTCTCCTGGTCCTGATAGTGTGACATCTCAGTTTCTTCAAAAGCACCCATGAGTTTTGACCTAATCTAAGATTTAGGGTCAATTCTAGTGACCGTAGAGGCTTAATGTGCGTATTGAGAGCACCTTCAAGCCCTCGAGAATCCAGGCTAGTTCAAACAATGAAGTACACTTCCCTTCTTTCTCGGGCTCCTTCATTGTTGTTTAATTTTGCTTCCCTCTAATATTCTTAGGGAATACGTAGGCCTTGTTGATCCGGTAGCATCTTTCAAGTCAGACTTGGAAATTTTCTTAGATAGCATTCCAGATCAACCCTACATTCAAGGACTAGCTCGGTCTGCCAACTCAAATTCGTTGGTAGACCAAAAATCATATAAAAATTGAAGGTAATAAATAGACAAATCATAAACATTCATTTTAGTCGTACAGTAAAAATTGGATATGTGAGCATCGGATATAAGAGCAGAATTGAAGGCGGCAATTTTTTTTTTTTCGTTTCCCGCGCCATTTTATAGCCATTTTATAAAAGCAAGTTTTCAGCCGCTTTCTCATAAAAAACAAGCAGTCAGACATTAAAGGCTTTTGCCAAGAGAACCACTTTTTCCATCAAGGGGAAGCAAAAGCTCTTCGCCGATTTTGACAAGCTGTCCAAAATAAGCCTGACCGAAGCTCCCACAAAGTTATGAAGGAGTCAAGCGTGCTTCCTTTGGAAAAGTCTTTCATAGCCAGTATGTAATTTCGTGAGAAATTAACCTGGTTATTGGGTGCGTAAACACACAGCCAACATGCTGCTCTCCTGGCATTTCGTTTCATTTTCATTGATTTTTATGGCTGTATTTTGTTTGGACCTGTAAAACTCCATCAAATCATAGTATAGAAATATGTTCTCTGTCATCAGTTTTGCCTCCTCCGGAGTCGCGGAACTGGAGCATCGAATACAAGAGCAGAAATTCACGGCTGTACTGTACTGGGGATGACATTCGCTGTAGCGGTTAAAAAACAACCCCCCCCCGATCTCTCCCCACAAAAAAAATATCAAACTCACTTGCGAGAGCATGTTTTCCATTTCGGTGTCGGTGACGCTGCCTTTATTCAGGGCGTGGTACGAGAGGGCGGAGCTACTCTGATGGCGTAGACAGAACATTTCGCTCTCCATGGAGATGAAGTTAACATACTGATCGTAGACCTTCTGGATCTGCGTGACAGCCTGGGTCTGAAGCGCCGCTTGGGCCAGATCCTCCAGTTTCTGGCGCGAAATGGGCGAGATGAAATTGAAGTAGTACGAGCCATACAACTGCAAGCGAAGGTCCTCGCCAATCCGACGCAGGTTCTCATCCGTGGCCTGGCAAAAGTAAATGGCCGGCACATCGGGCACCGGATCCCTGGAACACGGCACGAACGAATCTATTCAATAACGGAGAGGCACGACTCAGCCCCCGGTCACCTGGGTCCATGGGTCGCTGCCGCTAGTTTACACACTGAAGGCGTTCTACTCCATGAATGCGTGTATGCATGGATGCATGAAGGGCACAACTATCGGGCAGACCGATCCAACTTCATTTTCCACCCTCGCCAAGGAGTGACCATTCAAACTGGCTGGGTCCAAAATTAGCCGTACCCATGGGTGGGTGTCAAAGGTTAATCCCCAAGCTAGCTAGGCGTGCCACTGGGATCGAGCACAGTATAGACAGGGTGGGACCATTCAGATATCTATCTTCGAATGGCAGAGCCTAAATGGTAAACGTGGCCGGGTTGGAGTATTCAAAATGAAAAAGATGGAGAACAGTAGGGGTGGTGTCTGGGCCATCAAAATCTCTTGCTCAAGGATTAAAAAAACAAAAGACTGACTGGCATCTTATTATATTGGCTTTGGGTTTGTCAAATGGTGGAGGAAAATTTTGAGGCTTCCCCAAATTAGATTTCGCCAATTGAACCCTTTCAATACTAACTAATCAGTTGAGGGGGTGGGCCCCAAGGTTAACGGTTAGAGGTTTGGCGCCCACTCACCGGTCGGAATGGATGTTCAAATGCAAGGTCACGCCCTCTTCTCGAAGTTGCTTGACATTCATAACGGGCGCTAGGATATCCTGGCCCACCCGGTCAAAGAGCAGCAGTTTCCAGGCCGGGGCGGACGTGGGCGTGGCCGAGTGGGCCCCACTCGCCCCTGGGCCATTCAGGCCCAGGACACCGGGTTGGTTGAAACCCAACATTTGACGCAAGGCCGCACATTGGCGGCCTTTGAGCGTAGTGGCCCCCGTGCCCTCCATGCTCATCCTTCAGATTAAGAGTGGATCGATCCCGAGACAAACGCACTCAGCCAACCATCAATGACAATCCGGAGGTCGGAATCTAAAAGCACACCCTCAGGTTCACCCTCACCCTCAAGTGGCGACACTTATTCCAGCAATCACGCTAAACTTCTAGGCGCCCCAAGTTTACGTTCTATGATCACCGCCCCAGGATTAGATCCACGGTAAAGGGACCTAGGGCGTAGAATTGAAACAGAGCAGAGATACGCAGCTGAATCGGGATCGCTGTTGATGATGTGGAATCGTGGATGTCAACCAGGGTGAAAGGATAACGGGTCCGAGCCGACTGCCCGATTTCAGGCCCACTGGCCAGTCCCTTCAGGACCTGGACTGACTCTGGTAACCATTTTTCAGCGGAGCCCGTGGGATAACTCAGGGGTGGACCCGCCGAGTTTCCCAGGTTGAGTGGCTATTATGAGTGGACTTGCGCCTTTTCTTTTCTCTTCGAGTTTGTTGATTGAGGCTGCCATAATGTCAAGTTACAGCTGACGGGCCTAGCGCCTCAAGTCCGTCATAGACCAGAAAGCCTAGAAGTGGTAGTGAGTGATTCGACTGATTCAATTCATGGCACATCATTTATATCTCCCCCCCCCGCTAAATATCAGCATATGTGTAGTTAGGGAGGGTGCTCATGACTTTGATAGTCTAAGCAGCTGCCTGGTGATCGGTAAATTGAACAATAACCATCCCCCTTAAGTCTGTCACCATTAAGGTTCTGCTGAATTACGTTTTTCATTTTCAAAGATCATCAGAGGAAGTAAAAAATGGTCGTGAATTCCCTCACTTTTTGAGTAATTATATATTGGATGTTTTCATCTATGAACTAAATTTGGTTACCATATTGATTGATAATATTAATTACAATTTTTTCAGACAATGCCTGTATGTTTTTTTTTTTACAATTTGGCATGGTAATTATAATTCCAATGCTAAGGCAGAAAACCATAAGGTATTAATTAATAATAACTATCACTTCTAATGCATATCATCTGTCGTACAATAGAATAAATGCAAATCATCTAATTAGGTAAGGTAAAGCTATAAGCTCTTGCTTATTCCTAGAAAAGGTTGATAAAACAATTTTTCTAGAAAAATAGGACTTTTCTTCAATCAAGAAAAGAGGCGCTAAAAAGGCTTGTGGACTCCAATGATAAGGAAATCAAGATTTAAAAGTTCAACAAAAAACACAAGAGAGCATGAAGAGTCACATTAAGCCTGCATTAATGCTGTTTTCTGTTGTCTACCTCAGAAATACTACTCCTACCTGGTTACCCTTACGGCCAGGCGCTCGCCTCTTTCACAGGTTAAATAAATTCTGCGGTCGACAGCTAAAGTCATGAGTACCATTAGCTTGTCTGCAGCCCAATTTTATTATCAATTTCGCCCAGTTTAATTCCTGTTTCATTTTTTTATTTTCAGATCAGGTCTAGTAGCACAGTCTAACCCAAAGGACCCACAGATATGAAGCAGAACAGTAACATTTGGCCATTGGCCCGTAGCCGGAGATGGGTCATGTCAGTACTCGTTATGTCCCAAGCCATTCATATTATTGCAAGTTTATAACTGGGTTGCAACCACCCATGTTTTTTTTGATCCCATGACTGAATGTAATGACAGGAAGTGCTATGCTGGAAAAGCTTGACCAATTATAGACTCTCAGGGCCAAAGCACAAGACAAATATTCATCAATTTGCATGAGACTGCTTGTCTCCTTGGCCCAAGACAGCCGAAAATGGTGTGAGGAATCAGAGGTGTTAATGAAATGATTTCCCACTCTTTAACACCTTAAACACATCCCATTCGCACTTGATTGTAGTGGGTTTCTAGTGCGTCTTAACCAGGAGCAATGCTACGCCCGCTACAGAAGACAGCGCCTCTACCCTCAGAAACCCCAACCCAGTAGCTCTGCAGAGTTTCTAGCTGACTCCCAGTGCTTCTTTCCTCTTAACGAATGCTTTGTGCAGCAACCCCATCTACAGAATCAGCAGATCAGATAGAGACAGATAGACAGACAGACAGACCAAGAGCAACAAAAGTTTTCAATTGTGACCTCAGGTTCTACTACCGGATTGCGGGTGGTGTCCTCCGATTTGTGCCCGTCATGGTCTCTTCATCCTCGTTTAGCCTGTCCAGGGCGGTCCTGGGCGGTCTGACGAGTCCGAAAACGCCATTAACCAGTGAGTCGATTGACGAGAACCCGTCAACCCGTCTCCTCAAAGCCCAAAAGGACGTCCAATGAAATGAGAGACAGTTTTGAACTCTGGCAGATTCGCGAAAAGTTCGCGTGACAATTTCGCCTTGGCTTGTTCATGATCAGGGCTTAAATCTTCCAAAGCTTTGCCTTTGTCGTCAACAATTTAGAGTGGGTTTTCTTCTCCCAATTTTAGTCATAGACAATCGGACTCTCAAAGTTTGAATTCCCAATTGGACTCATTCAACCTATTGACCAAGTTGTTTTTTTTTGTTTTACCATTAGCCCATATTTGATTGGTGAATGATCCCATACAGAAGAGACCAAGCCAAAAAATTGAATGAAGTGCATACCTTTTCAAGACGGGCCAATGTAACATTGACTTGATGACAAAGATCTTCCTTCTTTTGGTTAGATCGATTCCAAAAATTCCCCTACCCACCTCTTTTCCTTGGCATTGGATGGCTCAACTAAATTGGGGAAGTCTGAAACCAGCGTTGTGGACACTGACCAAACTAGGCCGAATTTACTTTTTTGTCCTTGCTTTAGGTCGGATGTGTCCATGGAAGCAGGCAAAAATTTGGCATCATTTACGTAAATGATTTATAAGCCTATTGCTCTAAACTTCTTACCTCATATAATAGAGAGTTTGGTCTAGTCCATTAGTTGGTTTTAGACAGCTGGGAAGTTCTGAAAGTAAACACTCTTTTCTTTTTTTGCTTTTTAATCTTGAATTTATGCCGCCTGGCCCTGACAAAGTTTTAGGAGCTAAAACCTCACGGTGGTTATGTTTTCTGGTTAGGTGTTTGCTCAAATGCCAAAACATCTAGATATGCTTTTCTTTGTCAAAGAGACAAAAGGAACAACTTTTGTGAAATTCCCAAGTTTAAAAGTAGCTCAGATAAGTGTGTTAGATCACTTAAAGCACATTAAAATGCATCATTGTCAAAAACGTAGTCAATCAGTATGAAACGTACTCTTAGTTATGTATTGACGTAAAATTTCATAAACTTCTATTGAGCACATGCTTAGTTATTACAACTTAAAACTTGCGCTTTACGCCTTAAAAGATCGAAAAATGGACTGATTATGTTTCCAACTATTCCCAAGGAATATGATCGTCTTTTCCAATCACACGACAAAAAATAATATTTCTCCATTTTCTTGAAGATGTTTTTAAAAGCTGAAAGTAACAAAAAAATGGCGCTCAAAACTTACAAAAGATGTAAAATTGCCTTTCATTTTACTTAAGTGCCAAAAGCTGAACCATCTTGTCATGTTCCTAAGATATTTGAACGATACATGTGACAGTTTAATTTTCAAAATTGTCACTTTTTGCAATAATCAATTTCTGCGTACTAGCGTTGTTTTTATTCAACGTAATTTTGTCAAAGTTCAAGATTAAGCTGTTAACAAGTTTTTCTTGCGATTAACAACTATGGCATCACAATTGTGAAATATTGACATAAATCGAGTTTTAAGTTTTATTGCTAACCATATTCGGGGTTTTCTAGCTAGTGCCTCAGAAAAGTGAAATGTTTCCATTTATATGTTAAGTATAGAAAAAGCTTTGTATATTTCTTGACAATTGCAATTAAGATATAACCGGAGCAATTGGTAGTCAAATTTGATGCAACTGCAATCTTTGAAAGCGAGATATCTTATCGCTTACTCCATGGATTTGAATAAAAAATTAGTTGGAAACGCAACTAAGGTGACATCCCAACATTCGATATGTTTTTGAACATTTTTACCCCCTTAATGAGTGCTGAGGTACGTCAATCACCCGTCTATAGTCTGAGCTAAAGCAGTATTATGGAATAAAGTCAAAGAGCCATTCCTCATGATTTCAGGAGCTAGAAAAATGCCGTGTGTGTGTGTGTGTGTGTGTGTGTGTGTATTTCCCTCAAAACATGACAAGCCANCAAAGATTCAGTCTTGCAGAAATTTCTCTTCCTATAGTTGAAGAACATAATTAGAAGCAAAGGAAAACATGTCTTTTCAACTGAAGTAAACATCG
>NC_081445.1:14209863-14210793 GCF_007210705.1 Tigriopus californicus | reverse complement strand
ATTTCAGGAGCTAGAAAAATGCCGGGTGTGTGTGTGTGTGTGTGTGTGTGTGTATTTCCCTCAAAACATGACAAGCCATTTGAAGCATCGTGCATTTATGGCTAAATCTTAGGGTAGGACACACTAGCTCACCCCCATGCCTATGGGATCAACAGTTGCCACGGTTTTACTTCAAGTCATGCACCAAGGAAACCATTCATTCGCTATCATGATTGCCGTCCATTTCATGAGAGCCAAAATCTGGAGCCTTTTCTCCAGTGTGATAACATGATGAACCCGTCATTCCCGGCTTTTTTCCGGCCTCAGATTCGTTGTCGTTATGTCGGCGTGGGATTGCGGGCAAGGTGTTGCGTGACCGCTCCGAGCCCAAGCCCGCCCCTTGGGACTACAACAAGAAGTCGTTCAACTTGTTGCACGGGCTGTACGACAAGACCACGCTCCGTCTGGACGAGAACTCCAAGATGATCATGGTGGATGGGGCGCACGCCGTGGGCAAGACTCAATTCGCCCAAGACTTGGCCGAGGAGCTCGAAATGTTGTACATGCCCAAGATTACCATGGACGATTTCTACATCAACAAATATGGCGAGGACGCCCGGTAAGACAGACCCAGGGGTGTCTATAAATCATTGCTTGTTGGTTACTACCATATTAAATTAACTTCGCTGAATATAACCATTTTTTTACCTCCGTAACGTAGCTAGCTCACCCGATATTTGAAAATTTAGTTTGATATTAGTGCACGTTGACCGTGATGCTTGTCTCCATTCCTCCTCCACCAAGGTTGTTGTAAATAGCGCCCGACATCAAGCTTGGAACAGACCAAGCCCAAAATCAGGGCGCCAAATATGATTCTCCCTGTTTTTCCTTTTTTTACTTTCAATAAGGAATAGTGCTCTAGGGTTTAGGTGATTACATTGCTTTCCCTGT
>NC_081445.1:14183902-14209827 GCF_007210705.1 Tigriopus californicus | reverse complement strand
TATGTTTTAGGCACAAAATAAGAATGTTATATTTTTTGGCAATTGCTTTAAGATATAACCGGAGCAATTGGTAGTCAAATTTGATGCAAATGCAATCTTTGANCGCCTGGGACTAGTTTGAGCAGCTAAGTGTTTAAGAGCACGCTTTCCCATGGCTTGAATCATGATTATTATAGTTTGGAATTAAAAAAAAAAAAACTAAGTGCACCTTCAAGATGTACATTTCATTAAAAAAAAATGGCAAATTTTTGCTCGGAAAAAAAAATTGAAACACAGATTTGGTTGTTGGGCAAGTATGTAAGTGTTTTTGAATGAAATGTGTGTCAAGGTACCTATGTTTCGATTAAAAACTATAATCTTCATCATTCAGACCATGGTAGTGTCTCAAAAGGCAAAAACTACGTAATGGCCCAAAATAGTCTTAACTGCCTAAGACTGTTCAAATAGCCCATGATACTCTTTTTGCCGCTGACGGTAGGAATATAATGGTACTATCGAAACCCTTCGAAACCATTCCTCATTATCGAATCCCTATCTGGGATTAAAAAAAAAAAAGTCAATGGCAAAACTTCTGTAGTTCAACAACAGGGACAAAGCAAGGAATGCTCCGATAGTGGTGAGTAGTTCTCACAACCCATGACTTGGTTCCACGATATATTTGAAAAGAAGATCACGCATGGATTGGCCCCGTTTTAACCGTGTGGGTTTTAAAATGAGATTAGCAATAAAGTAACAAAGATTCAGTCTTGCAGAAATTTCTCTTCCTATAGTTGAAGAACATAATTAGAAGCAAAGGAAAACATGTCTTTTCAACTGAAGTAAACATCGAATCGTTTAAAAGGTTTGTGTTGGGCTTAAAATGACCATAAGTTTATTGTGACTTCTTAGAGATCGGAGGGTGACCATTTCGTCCACGTCAAAAAAGCCAGTTCCGTGATGAAAATTGCTTGAATGAGTATCGAAAGGAGTGTTAGGTGGCCAATCAAAACATTTGAGTGGATGCACTCTTCTTCTTCTCAAAAATGTGCAGTCTTTTATATGAGAGCAATACACTTCCATGACAACATTTACCCTCGATCACTTGGCCCCTTTGAGGCACTCCTATTTCTTCTTGTTTTCAATGGTTTCCTAACAATATTGCGTGTCCATCTTTGCTTGTGCAGAAAGCTGGACGAGTATCTCACCGATCGGAATAAGTCCTACGACGAGAAGGATTTCTTCCGCAACCCCGTGGCTTTGCCAGGATGTTACGACCGCATGCACAACAGCCTCTTCAAGTTGATGGTTCACCAGCATCTCTTGGCTTTAAGACACATCCTGAACACTGGTAAAGACGAGTTCCTATAAAACCCAAGTGGAATCTCTTTTCATTATTATAAACGGAGGAATTGCTTGTTGTTGTTTTGTTTTTAGGTCAGGGAGTGGTGATGGAACGTGGTCCGTTCTCCGATTTGATTTATGCCCAAGCCGCCGTCAATGCGGGTTGGATGAGTCAATCATGTAAGAATTATGAGATGGATGGCGTGTTCTGTTTTGGCATTTAGATTATACGTTTTTTTTTCGGTTCCTTTCATAGCGGTTAAGTTCATGCGGACATCCCGCGAAATGTGCATGGGCCACTTGTTCCGACCAAACTTGATTATTTGGTTAGACGCTCCGATCTCCGAGGTAGGTGTGGTGGATAATTTTGAATTCATGCGATATTTTCTCATCTTGGATTTAAGACAGGGAAGTCAAGTATTGGTTTTTGCCTTAGGCTTTTCATCAGCACTGCACTAATTCGTTCGAGGATCAAATCTGATGAGACTCAAAAGATGAATGAGCAGCTTGAAAAGCTATGTTTGCTATGTTTTTGGACTTTCTCTGGGAAATGACTGCATATCCCATTCATGTGTGTTTTTTTTTATTCATAGTTAAAATGGGTGGGTTTGTTATTCATAATTACGACTTTTATATTTCAAGATTATGATTCTTTTTTATCTTTGTTTTTATACTATCTATTTTTACGGATACCGTCAAGTCATTTGTAATTAACCATATCTGTTAGGCCTTTTAGTTTTTCATGATTTATGATTGAAATTTATTTCATTTCTCTATTACTGTAGAAAGGATCTCTGCCCATTGTTGGAGACTTAAAAAAAAAATTTAATTCCTCATCTCTCCATATAAATAGGTTCAAAAGAAAATCTGTTCCCGGGGAAACGAATGGGATAAAGATTCTCCAGTTTGGAAGAACTCTCAATATCTGCACGATATCTACGAAGGGATGAAGAACAACTATCTGCAAAAGGCCAGGTATGTGCACTATCGTCGGTCCCAAAGTAAGGCGAGCAAACCTGTTGTTGACATTGGCTTCGTAGGAACCATTCCCAAGTCCTGGTCTACGACTGGACTGTCCCTGGTGACATTGAAGTCGTGGTGGAGGATATTGAGGACCTCAATTTCGATTACTATGGTCTGCACGACGAGCAGCAAAAGGATTGGAGGTGGTTCAACGAGGCAGAGGCCACCAGTCTCAGGATCCAGTAAGTTGCTTTGGCCTTTTTGGGGGGGGGAAAGGATCTAAACACTACCAGAATCAAGAGGCAATAACTCGATTTGCCCTCCAGTTATTCGAATCCGGAACGATTCCGAAGAATTATGGCGCAAATGGAAGCATTCGAGTGTTTTGAGGCCGAGCATCTTTACAAGACCCGCGAAGAGGACGACAATATGGCGTTTGCTCTCCTCATGGTAAGAGAGGCATTTCTAGGTTCCTTTATAATTTGACCTTACACAGACGCTCAAATCAAAAACTCATCATTTGAATTCCAATCAGTCCTGACATTTGTTAGGTTTTTTAATTTGAGAAAGAAAAAATAAAGAAGCTCAGTCAGTGCCAATAAACCAAAGCTAGATTTGTCAAAACATGTTTGAAAGACTGAGATTGGTACTAGCAAACCCACACACACCTGCAAACAATGATTTTCAAAATGAGGACATGTCCCGCCCCAAAATGATTGAAGGTATTAGGGTGGGCGTAACTTTCGACAACAAAGTCAAGTGCTTTACATATTCTTTCGAACACAGAACCCAGATATTGAAAAGTAGAACACTTTGGATTGATGAGGACACGCAGAAATACACCATCAGTCAGCCCACTTTGGAGTGGTCAAATGACCTATTACCTTAACTTATTGGCGAGTTGCTTCTAACTTCGACTTTGATTTCAGCTGAAAGGCAATGGATATGCCACTGGTTATAACGAAGTCTGTGGAGACAATGTACTCTTCAAGAGCTCTAAAATCGAGTCCATGTTCAGTTGGCAGCAGTTGTGGTCCATCAAGAAGAGTGACAATGATAAGCGATATGTTTAACGGCCCATTGAGCAATGCCAGGCAAAAATGTAATCAATAAAAAATCATTTCCAGAGAAATTTTCGACAGTGCATTTTTTATTATCGGTGCTTGATGGCTGTCACGTCAGAAGCACGTGCCAATACACACACCAACATCGAGAAGTAGCTGTGAACAAGTATTGAAGGCAAAGGTCTGCATCCGTCGTTCTGGAGGCGTGGTGAGAAGTACTCGCCTGGTTGGAAAGTATCATTGGAATTGACGGGAAGCACAACCACACTTAGCACGGGTTTGTACGTGTCGGGAGTCATGGTGCCACGGATTTTCACTGCAGATGTTCATTCACTTGTCCATTCATGCCCGGAGAGAACACTATTCAAGTCGAATACTGTAAATATGTGGCCGGTGAATCTTTTACGGTTCAATGAAACTTGCTTTCAATGGAGAAACCCTGTCTATATATGGTTCCAAAAAAAAACAATAAGTATGTGTTGGGCAGACATGTAAGAATTACAATTGATATTACTTTGCGTTTAAACGTAATCAAATACAATCCGATTATGTGGAGGTCAAGAATTACTTTTAATTCTGAAGGTGTTGGAGATATTTTTGATTTAAAACCGGTGATTGCCTTATCAACAGGGCTTGAGTAACGCGTAACTTTTTGAGTAACGCTACCGGAAAGGCGTTACATTTCTGAAAAAGCAACGGTAACGGAACGGGGTTTTAGCCCTCCCGTTACCGCTACTTTCTTCTTTAATGAACGCAAGAAAGAAATATGCGCAAAGGATTCCTAACCGATTTTTTTCAAACTCCCTCTCAAAGGGAAGGACGTACTTGCCACTGACGGGATCAAATAAATTATAAGGCGAGTCATTTGTTTCGCGTCATATTTACTAAACGTTTAAAAATCGTTAAAACGGTTTTTCTTTGCAGTTTTAGTCCCTCTATTTCAGCAAAAGTAACGGGTAACGGCAACGGTAACGCGTCACTTTTTCTGGAAAGTACCGGCAACGGTAACAAGTTACTTTTTTCGCTTAAGCTTAATTAAACGGCGTCAGATCCTTGTTCTCCTCTCACTTCTCAAGGTTAACAGTAAAAGGTTCACTCCTGCTATAAAAGGAGGGATGATAATCAAGATGTTTGTTTTGACACATTTTTTGGGATATGTGATATTTCTTCTTTGCTTTCACAAATGTCTTGCATTTGACTTCAGAGTTAGAAAATACTGTGGATGCAATGAAAATTGTTCCCTCATAAATCCACCTACTAGTGCAAGGTGGAGAAAGTGGATCTTAAAAAAGCAGTAACAGGACCACATCGCACCCTAAAGCTGCAATTATACACAGGCGATGAATTTGCACCAAATATTCACCGAATTATCCCGCAACCTTGTTCTCAGGCGATGTAATTACAAAGAAATAAATTCGCCTTTGGCATTCAGATTTCTTGTTCAGCAATGGCCGTTAAATCCGAAGTACCCTTTATTTGTCGTTTCAATCATGGAACCTTATCATATAGCAGATGTACTAACATTCTTGGAAAGTGAAGGAAAAGCGTTAAAAAATCAACTTTGGCGCTCTAATTTGGGACATTGTTGTCGTCATCACCCGTGGAAGAAAGTCAAAGACAAAAATCATGACCAGCGAGCATCGTGAGCTAATTAAGTGATCAATAATTAGAAGAGTTGCCTAACCATGGTACAAGTTGGCTAAGCATCTCGTCTATATTTTTACTCCATTGAATCACGTCAGCTGATTGCTTTGCTCAGTGGTTTGAATTAGCCCTCTAGTTTGAATCACTTCATATCCCCTATAAACTGGCATGATACTCGGACCCCGAAGTCAGCCTCAAGTGTTGTCTTTTGTTTTGACAAGGAGTGGTGGTGGTTGCTAGAGAAGAAATATGTGGACCAAGCCTGAAAACTCGGCATGCTCTTCAAAGAAGAAGAAGTTAGCCAATAGTTTGGTGGCCTTGGTGTGTTGGCTCATTGGTGTCCTTAAAGTTGTTTCCCCCAAGACCTCCTCGATCATTCTTCGGAGAGAAGTTCATAAAGTTTTTTCCCACCACCACCACCATCGACGACTGCCAAGTTCCATACTCTACTAACGACAAGGTGATGTAGTGACATACTGCAGGCAACAATACCGCCTCAGACTACTTGGGTTTGGCAGTTTTCATGGTCATCAAGTTACATTTTTCGGGTTGATCTTGGAAACTATTTGAAAAGGTGTTTCCTTGCGCTTGTTAATGAGTTTTGCAAGAGTTGCCTACCCTTAGTTATGAAAGTGAACATGGAAAGTTCACAGGTATAGTTACTTTCTTGTAGAACTTAAACTTGAATTTGTTTCCTCGTTGATAAAGGTCTTAGATTAGCGCAAGATTAGTTTTGTTTTGAGGTTATTATAAATGTGCATGGCTGGTCTCTTGTTCGTGATTTGTTGCCGTTCCTTCATCATAGCCATGTTTCTAGGCCAAGTTTAATCGATGATAACGGGATAAGCCAAATATTTTTGTCTCAGTCATCAAACCTAAATGCTGTTCCCATGTATTCTAATGCTATGGTGAAACTCTGATAATTCCGTTTTTTTGATTTAGACCAAGCCATTTGTGGTGTTCCATTGGTTTGAACGATGAGAGGGCGTCTTTGGAAACCACGGGGTCTATTAGAGTGCAATTTTGTGCCATTAGTCAACGCTCTGAGTTGCTCCCTTGGGAGTGGGCTCTAAGTTGGAACAGAAAATGCATTTCATTGCCATGGAAATTGTGCCAGAGTTCCAGGTCACTGGGTCACTGAAGATCTCAATTACTTTTGCTTTAGGGACTTGGAAATTCCTATTATTGCCTGCTCTTGATGTCTGTCCCAGGAATTGTTTTGAATTTCCCGCTCAATATTCGTGCTGTCTGCAGGGTGAGGCACACAAAAACTGTCAATCCACCATCGAAGAGCTTCCCGTGTGGGTAGTTTGTGTTCTCGGGCATGAATGGAAATATTGCTGGGCACTGAGAACATTCCTCGATCTGATGCAAACTCCACAAGATTGCCAGACTCTTGGCGCTCAAATGTGAGTTCGTCGTAATAGTAGAATGAGTTGAACAAACCCGTAGCGTTGATGAGAATCGGAGAAATGCCCACTGCCAAGTATGAACCACGCACGCTCAGACTAAATGGCACACTGAACATGATTTGGATGTATTCTGGATCTTCTTTGGGTGGAACCTCCAAACCTATAGTCACCACCCCGCACACACCAGAGATGCCGGACTGAAATAGATAATCATTTCGAGTTCATCAAGATAAAATACAGAAACCTATGTTAAAAAGGCTTGGAAAAAATGCGTCTGCAAAGTTAAACTAACAGTTATGATGTTAATGGCTTCAGAGCAAGAGTTCCTAAGTGTTTAATGAAGGCCACGGCCCATGTTGCCACAATAGGATTAATGATGAAGTGCATTCTTTACACCCTGAAAACCTACAGTGGGAAACCGCCACGGCCCTTTTCTCAGGTTTTTGTTATTTCCAAAACCTTTCCTACACTTGTGCGTACATTTATGCCAAATGCGTGCTGGTTGAATAAATACGGGATCTCTAATTGAATAGTAAAATCATGACATCAATCCAAGAGGATACATGTCATGCCTTCTGAGATTTATTACAACTTCCTCAGCAATGGTCGCTTTACTTTTATTTTCTATACATTATGGAGTAGATCACAAATCAATAAATTCGCATAGGACTGCAAGAGACAATCAGGTAACATGTAGGGCAGTTGTAAGTTTTTTATTCAGTTATCTACATTTTCTTCAAAATTCCTCTTTCTGTCACTAATATTCCCTTCATTTTTGACAAATGAGGTTAAGTCCAAGGATCAGAAAAAACTTGCCCGGCCCATTCCTAGTTGATCTGTTATGGGACGCTGAATAAGAGGTGGGTTCACTTTCGCTTTTCATTCCACTACAGAGAACTAATGGCAGATAAAGAAATGAACCCCAAGGCTAGGCAAAATAAGTAAAGCCATGCTAACATACGACCTATTCACCAGCTTACCCTATTGAGGCGCGGTTGTAGCAATGGTGTGTCAATGACGTCTTTAGAGAGCGGATTCATATTATTCAAATGTGAAATATTTAGAGCAATTTCCATTTCCTTTTTGTTCAAAAACATTGTTTAAGTAAAGAGGGAAAAAAATGCATTTCCTAATTTCAGCTGATTTATTTTGTGCATGGGAAGCCTCAATCTGTGTCTTGGAGGTTTTTCTTTTGTCAAGAAAGAATGCATTGAACATCTTTTTGGCACGTGAACATGATTGGCATTAAAATCAGATGAGTCGAGAAAAGATGCGATGTTAGGAAAGCATAATTTCAAAATTCATTTTTTCTTCCCCCTTCCTCCCAACCAAGTGATGTTCAAAGGAAAGGAAAAATAAGTTGGCAGTATTTAAACGAGGAGCAGCACCTCTGAAAACGATCCCTTCTTATATGTAATATTTTTTAAAGCAATAATGTATTCCATGTTGAATAAAATTACATTTTTTTAAACAAATCTAACTCAATTCCATAACATCTTCCCTCGGTGTTATTCCCGCCCAAAAAAATACTTTGAAACATTTTGCACTCAAAAATAGAGTATTATTTCGGTCTCTAGACAAGTGGGGTCAAGATCGGACATATATTTTTGGCCCCGCCATGTTTGGGGGAGTGCCCGCCTAAAAGTATGTTTTTCGTATGTTTCTACTGTGAGAGGTATTTGCTCTTGTATTTGCTAAATCAAAGTACAAATACGTCAAATTTGCTGATGTGACGCAGTGGTCTTCGGATTATATTCCTAATGCAATTTCATGACATGCATTGGATTTGCAAAGAGGTGGCCAGATATTGTTTACGACCTTCGTGTTTTTATAAGGATGATTTCAACTTCAATTTCCTGTTTTTCAAGTCTCTCTTTTACCTCGTCCAATGCTCTCTCAATCGAGAGGTAAAGGTCGAACGAAGACCCATTCAGCACCTAAAGCGCTGAATTGACCTAAAGCAGAGTTCAGTGTTGTGGTCACGCACAAATAGTTCCAAAGCTTGTCAAGAAAAGTTGCTAAAGTGTCAGCTGAATTATCTTGGTTAGTGCATGCTATAAATGTTTAAGCGTCATTTAGATATCTAGACCACTTTTAGAACGCTCCACACATCTTGGAATACTTGAAACCAGTTTCACATTAAAGCGCACTAGAGCCGATGTTACGACAGTACCACTGAGACACAACATTTTGTAGTGCTTTTGGTTTGGCTAGGAGCATTCAAGCTTGACGGGGAAACGTTTTGTCCCCATCCAGTCATAATAACGAGACCTTCAGTCAAGAATTGTGTCAAGGTGAGCTAATTGTTAGGGAGCCAACCTTTAGGAGCCCAGGCCAATTTGGCCTTCAACCACGGTCAGTCTTATGTCGATACTAATGATCACGTCTCTATCAAGGCCCATCAAAGACAACTTAACACCAAGGTAAAGTGGAACATAACGATCGAGTGGAGTCTCTTTTATGGTGCTATGTGATCGATAATGGGGACCATCAATTGAATCCACAAACAGAGCGGGGGTCTTGACACTTGACGACACAAATTTTGGCGTGATTTGTTCCAACCAATCTTCCGCACCATTTTTTCCCACTGACAGCCGACCGAATGTCTCCAGTCTCTCCAAATTGCTCCCTATTCCAACTCATGTGCGTGCCAAAACGGCACGTTCCACAACCACCACCATCTCCACCAAAATATCAAGCCAAAACCACCCTTTACTTTGAACCCACTTGACATCTTGTCAAGACGGATGAACTCGATGGCAGTTACCCCACGACCTTAGAATAGTGTAACATAAAACCTAGAATTATTGGCTATTTTGCCCCTTGGTCCAGCTATTTCATCCGATTTAAGAGCTAGTATATAGTCCTTTGTTTTGATAAGTATAGAAGTACAGGGTGGTCCTACAACCGCGTCCCATATATATTTTTTTTTTATTGAAAGCGCCAAAGAGATCGGATGTTGGAACAAATCAAAAAAATGTTGAGACACTTCAATGGCAGTGACTACGAATATATTAATATAAAGCCATCAAATGTGAACAAAGAAAGAAGATTTTTCAAAGAAAAAATAGAGTATGTGAACCAGCTTTGAGAGTGAGAACAACTACCAAGTGAGGATCACTGTCATAAAGAATAAAAAATCTTTAAGAAGCTTCGTCAGATTGTATTTACAGCACTTTTCTTCCGCCCAAAAAGTGTTCTCTGATGGTGAAAGCATTTTTTTTAAATCCGGCAAATGGCAGTAGAGTCTTTTACTCGGTTTTGGAGAAATTGGCCGGACTCGAGTCCGGACTCGTCAAAACATTCGTTTTTTTCTTAGAATTTCGCAAGACGAGTCTTTTTGCTTGCCCTGACTCGAGTTATTAATAGGCCAGTCCGACAAAAGTCAAAAATTCAAAGGGCTCCTACAAGTCCGACTTTTGCCAGACTTTTGCCCAACACTAATACGTAGATTGGGACAACCCTGTGTTTGAGTTAGTAGTATATGCCTTGTGTATGATAGGATACGCTGTCAGGCAAAAACGTATGTTCATCATGTATTAAGGACAACACATCCTCCCCTAAATTGTTCGCCTTGTAAGCAGTCAGTGTTCAAAAGTAAAATGGTTAACTCTTTCAACGATAAATGTTACCAGAAAACTAACCACATCAAGACTGTGGACCGGAGACCGCCTCAGTGACTGAATTTGGCAAAGAAATATGTCAAGAATAAAAGTCAGGAATTCTTTGAAGTACAATCTACATCCAGTCATTTAAGACGAGATAAATCATTCTATTGATACCTCTATCAATATTTGCCCCCTGACTGCAATGACTGAATCAACCACAACATCCACATTAGCTCATACGTCTCAAGTACAAATTCGTACAAAAAAGTAAACATAGCAAAGATACGACGTACGTCTTGCTTGTTTAATTAAGCCTCACCTTTTTTTCGAAGAGCATCATTTCGCTGTAACCCGGTTTAATCAGCTGGACGGGATCCCTTTGATTCTGTTTGGAGAGAGAGCTCACCAACTCTCCACATTGGATATCAAAGAAGGGATCAATCAGAGCCCACTTGCTCCAATTGTCAATGGTCAAGGCCAGTGCCACAGTCTTAATGGTTCGTGAGAGAATTGTGTCCGCAGTTTGGCCGGCATAACTCTCGCCATGTTTCAGGAAATGGGGCACGGGTTCCGTCGAGTTATTTGGCATTACGGACCTTTGGTGGAAGATATTCATCATTAAATTTCCACAAGGCATCATACGTACGCTAGAGAATGTGTTGATTTTGATATCGAGAATGATTGTAGTTGATAAGTGATCAATAAAGGTTGGTAGTATAGGGATTTAGGTTGAATTAAGTTTTCAACTATTTTGGTCAAGTTGATGTGATTGCCAGTATGCTTTTTCCTTCTTTTCAACAAGGATACACTTACTAACAAGAACTATTATGTTATTGTCTGTGATTTATCGATTTCAAAAAACGGCCCGAGAGTGCCGTTAACATTCACGTTATGGAACATAAAGATGAAAAATTCCTTCTTAATTGACCACAAAATATAAGGGCATCTTGGAGGGACGCTTTGAAGCATAGATGGTAAAGAAGAAAGTAAACCCTGAAGCATGTGTGCTCATATAGCTAATTGGAAAAGCGGTTAGGTTTTTGTCTATATGCAAGCAAATTGGAAGGCTTTGACCACGCCAAGAATCGTTTTCGACAAAACCCTCAGATGGAGATAAATTGGCAGATTTTCAGATAAATTTAGATATTTGGAGGAAGATAAGCTAATTGGTAACTCCAAGTTGTTAGAATAACAATGTCGACCGGTTGGAAAAATTATCTCAGTCCAAAGGCAGGCTTAGATATAAATTGTTTTTACTTTCGTAGAAGTAGACCCAAAGTTGGACCATGAAAATGAGTAACTGCTCATTTGTGCATACTGAAGTTTGTATATGTCAGCAATGAACATGTATCTTTCAGCAGAGTACAAAAGTGACAATCGGCTTATCTCTCTTTTAAAAACCAAGTACACATTTTCTCGTGCCCGGATGAGCAAGGGATGTTTCCATTAGCGCTTTTTTAATGCCTTTTGTCAAGATTTCCCACTTGCATGTCCCTTCCTGAGTCTTAAATAATCAGCGTTTGGAATCCTGTCACAAAATCCCATCCCATTGTTATTTTTAGTACCCTCTTACCCAGTGTTCATGGTCGAGGATTCCTCTTGAGCCCAGGTGCAAACGAAGAGTCCGAGAATTAGGACGCCCAAGGGGACGGGGTATCTCTCATACATGATCAATAGACTCAAGTAGGCACGTACTTAGGTATGTATCCCTCTCCCAACGATCCGGTAATTATACTCCCTTCAAGAGCAGCCACAAGGAATGGAAGTAGCCTTGAGGTGGGATGGAGGGAAAGTGGTCCACTTCCAGTCGATTGTGCTCCACCTTGCGTGACTGATCCTCCTCGACTGGTGGTTCCTCGCTCACCGATGAAACCGAGCCATGGAACAACACAATGGCTTGGATCACTGCACCCGTCAAAGCTACAAAATTCATGACTCCTTGCCTTTTCTCGCGTTGTTTGGTTTATTCTTTTTTTTTTGGTTTTGGTTTTGTACCATTTTGGTGCGCCACGCGCTACGGTGGTTTCATGTTCATACCAAGGATTGCTCATGGAGTTTGGCCTCTGTTTCTATCAAGAAGGTTTGAATGTTATGTAGCAAATATTCAGTGAATGGGGTCCCCTGGACATTTTTGAATTGGATTACTATAATTGCCATCCAACCCCAAAAAGACGGAGGCAAAAACACTTAGTTTTGATTGGTGTATTAAACAGATCACGATTCTTTTAGCATGAATAATTGTTACACTACAGTGTCAAGGGTGTGATTTAACAATTTCCATTTACTCAACAACATATTTATTCTAATTTAAAGAGAGTGGTTTTGTGCGGCAAAGAATGCACCTAACCAATCGTAAAGGGTTGCCTTTCAAATGAAAGTGGGTTAGTGAATGGAAAAAGGGGCAAATTTGGTAAAGGAAATTACCTTATTTTTTTTTGTTTTTAATGCTTGAGAAAAGTGTCAAAGATATTCAAACGAAAGGCACATTTGATACAGGTTTGACACCTTGTGCTATTCCTATTCAATTAATTGTTGGGAGTTTGTAATTGATAAATTTACTGAACCCACTTACGCAGATATTCGTTCCGGCCGGCTTTAGGTAATATTTCCAAAAGGAATCAATTTACATCCGTTTGCAAAAAGTACTAAGTGTGCCTTCATAATGTGCTTTGCCATTGGGTTTGGTATGTTGCCCAAAATTTTCTGAAGTTTTGCTAGGGGTGCTCATTTTTTAATGTTGTGAGAAGATTGAAAAATCTCTGTTGAGACATTTACAGCTGTAAAACTTACTTTTGATGTGTGATTATTTTTCGCGACCCAGAAAATTCCCTTTATTCAGCTTCAACATAGCACAATATTTATAGGCTTGACAAAAAAGGTTTTTTTTTTCAATTGTTATCTCACTCAGAATGGGCAATGGTATTGAAAATATATTTCACTTCATACCCTCCTCCATTCTGTCTCTTGCTTTGGTGACAAAATCACATCATTTCGATCATATATAGAAATGACAAAATATAGTTCCTCTGCGCTTGCCTCTGAGAGCTCTTTTATCAAAACAGAAATCCTCACATTAGTGTACAAATGATCTTCATACTATCGCCATAAAACATGATTATCGTATTGACACCTGAATTATCTTTCGTCCATATGACATTTGAAAGAAGGGGTTGGGAAGGGCTTTTGATCCTCATCATGTCGAGTTATTTCAAAGGGCAACTTAATGACATGTGACGCTTGTCGTAACAAGAGTATAAATGCGATTTGAATTGTTGGATAATATCCAGGGCTGTCCAAAAAATGCAAATTATTTTTGCATTATTTGCACTATCTTATGTCTTTTACATTTTTCAACCTTGTCGTTCAAATACTAGACTTTGTCCATTGCTTTTACCCCCTTTCCTTGAAAATATAGAGATACTGCTAAAATGTGTTACAAATCTCCTCCTTTTTTTCTTGACATTCATATGCATGTCATTAGGTATTTTTCCTCAATGGCCTGATTATCCTGCTTTTTGGACACCACAAGCATTCAAGATTATGTCCCTTAAGCTTTCAAAAATAAAGTGCTCCAATTTTTTTTTCTACAATACATTGCCAAAGTATCGAGCGAATGAAAAATTTACTGAATAAGTTAAAATTTACTGATAAGTTAGTTTCAGTTTTTAAGGAAGTTTGCTCCAGTTTAGCAATCTCTGAATGTGTTCCGAAAGGTGGTACACGGACAAAAATTCCAAAATATAGGAAGACTTTGTTCAAAAAGAGTTGCAAACTAGCAAAAAGACTGAAGAGCACTTCGAATCCAGTAATTGTGGCTAGTCTCCAAAAAAAGTTGGACGTAGTTCAGGGTAAGATTAAGGCCTCCATCGAATATGACCAGTTACAAACTGAGAGTAAGGTGGTTCAGGAGGTCAGGTCGAATCCGAAGGCATTTTTCTCTTATGCGAACTCTAAGAGAAAAATGAAACACTCTGTTGGGCCTTTTGAGGTTGATGGGGAAGCCATTAGCAATGTAGAGACTATGGCTAACATGCTTGGAGATCAGTTCTCCAATGTGTTTTCAACCCCACTGAGTTCGGAAGCAACAGCTCATTGCCTTGAAGATGAGTCTGTTGAGATTGACAAGGTTAGTCAAGTTGAGCGTTTAGATGATCTGTTAGTCACAGATCAAGATGCTTTAGAGGCCATAAGGGACTTGAGGCTTTCCAGCTCTCCTAGTCCTGATGGTGTGACATCTCAGTTTCTGATGAGATGCTCACTGGTTCTCGCTCCTGTTTTCTCGTACTTGATGCGTTGCATCTTGGACCAGGGCAAGTTTCATTCTTCACTAAATTAGCTCATGTTTGTTCCAATTCTTAAAGGGGGAGATAAGTCGCTCCCCCAGTAATGACAGGCCGATTTCTCTCACTTTGAATATTGCAAAGGTGTTTGAGAAGATCATGAAGTTCAAACTTGTTGAATTTCTTGATATTCATGAAGTCCTTCCTCCTAGCCAGCATGGGTTCCGAGCACATTTTAGCACGGTTACCCAACTGATTGAACATATTGAGCGGGTTATTGAGGGACTAGAGAGTCAAGAATCAGTTGATGTAGTTTATCTCGACTTTGCCAAGGCCTTTGACAAGGTAGATCATGGGCTTTTAGTTAACAGGCTCCATGAAATTGGGATCCAAGGCAGGGTTCTCAATTGGTTAAAAAGTTTCATTTCTGGTAGGAAGCAATTGGTTAAGGTTGAGGGATCCCTTAGTGACATACATGATGTCAAGTCAGGTGTTCCCCAGGGTTCGATCTTAGGGCCCCTCTTGTTTATAATATTCGTTGCCCCGCTTCAAAAGCTTAGTATCACTGCCAGTCTCTCTTCTTATGCTGACGATACAAAGTTAGTTTCTGGTGGGGAATGGCCAAGATTCCAGTAGCTTGCAAAGGACTTAAATCGAATCTACTCTTGGGTAACTGAGATAATATGGCCCTGAACGGAATGAAATTCCGCTCAATGACATTTGGGTCAACTCCTTTAAATACTCCACTCGTAGATGATGGAGGTAAAGATATTGAGCAGGTCTCATCTATGAAAGATCTAGGTGTAGTCCTCCAAAATAATGGAAAGTTCGATGAGCATATCCAGCTGAAGGTGGGTAAGGCTTTTCAAATGTGTGGTTGGATATATCGCACGTTTAAGTCCAGAGATAGCATCACGATGCTAACTCTGTACAAGTCGATTGTCCAGCCACATCTTGAATACGCCTCACCCATTTGGGCTCCAATGAGTTCAGCAGGTTTGCAAAAGGTCGAGCAAGTCCAAAGATGTTTTCACTAGGAACATCACAGGATTGAGAGAGCTCTCATATTGGGAGAGACTAAAAAAGTTGGGACTGTACAGTGTTCAGAGAAGGTACGAAAGGTATCTGATATTGTACGTTTTCAAAAGTATCCATGAGCTTTGTCCCAACCCAGGGTTTAGGGTCAATTCTAGTGACCGTAGAGGCTTAATGTGCGTTTTGAGAGCACCTTCAAGTCTTCGAGAATCCAGGCTAGTTCGAACAATGAAGTCCACATCTCTTCTTTCTCGGGCTCCTTCATTGTTTGATGTGCTTCCCTCTAATATTCGTAAGGAATATGTAGGCTTGTTGATCCGGTAGCATCTTTCAAGTCAGACTTGGACAAATTTTTAGATAGCATTCCAGATCAACCCTACATTCAAGGATTAGCTCGGTCTGCCAACTCAAATTCGTTGGTAGACCAAATATCATATAAAAATTGAAAGGTAATAAATAGACGAATTATAACCTTTCATTTTTATAGTACTGGGGATTACATTCCCTGTAGCGGTTAGAAAAGCCCGTGAAAAACCAAACCAAAAAAAAAAAAACTTTTGCTCCTATGGTATGCTGCTTGTGAAGCTGCATTTGTTTAAACACCTACACTTTTAAGTGTTTTTTTTATCAACCTAACATGCTTTAGTCGTTTCGGCTTTGCCTTCGTGACGCACTTTCAGTGAAGAGAAAGGCATGTTATAGTTATCCAGTAGAATAGAGTTCTTATACAAACAGTTTGTGCGCCCTTTTTCACTTGCTCCTAAATTTTAGCTCAACATGTCTTCTTGCTACTGGCTCTTATAAGCAGAGTAAATAGAGCTAGAAATAGCTGCATATTTTGCCCTTTTTGTTGCGTTTTCTGCGTTTTTACAGATCAATTTTATTTGTATTATTTAGACAGCCCGAATATTGTCTTAACAGCGTTTCAACATATGTAATGATGACACCATTTATGAACTTCTGAACATATGCTCCTAAATTTTGATTGATCTTTTCAGAAACCCAATCGCAAAACACTTCCATGCCTCTAATAGCGGTTCAAAAACAACATTTCCATGTATACGGTATGTTCACCTTTTCTTCATTCGAAAATACATAAGCACAAATGTTGAGGATTCGATGCATAAGGTTTAAACGAATACTGCTTTTTCTCATACTGTATGTTACCACGCAAAGTCCTTTTGATGTATTAAATTTGGCAATTTAGCTTGTTGCATGCCGAGTAAGCAATAATAATCTAATGAACGCGCCCTTTAGATTGAACAAATATTGACATATTCTAATAGGAAGTTCAAACAAAAAATCAATCTCTAGTATGACCAGGTTTTAATCACTTTGCACGGAGGACTATTTCTAAACCTTTGCATTCGGAACAAATTTTATCATTTCTTTGCGCAAAAACTTCCCTTGCTCATTCTTAGGGAGGCCATCCTTGACAAAAACCACTCCTCCATGTAAATGCTTGTAGCTTTCCAATTCATTGGCCACCATATCCTTGATATCCTGTTCAGTCAATTTTGACCCGGAAACAAGGACCACAGCAGCCGTCACCATTTCCACGGCCGTCGGATGGGGTCGGCCAAAGGCACACGCTTCCAAAACCTCTGGATGCCTTTGCATAACATCTTCGATCTGCATTGGATACACGTGCTTGTTGTCGGGCTTCATGAGATCCTTCAGACGATTGTCGTAATACAGATACCCTTCTTCATCGTAATGCCCGTTGTCTCCAGTCCGGCAGAAGCCATCTGCACCGAAAAATTCCGCCGTCTCCTTGGGTCGGTTCAAGTAGCCTTTCATATGGAAAATGGGCTTGACTTGGATCTCGCCCACTTGGTGGGGTCCCAAGGCCTCTCCCGTATCAGGATCTGCAATCTTGACAATGTTCCCGGTGCCAATTCCTCCCAAAGCCCGAGGTGACATGTTGAATGCCACCATTGGTCCTAATTCGCTCATATTGTAAAGGTTGAGACAACCCACACAATTGGGGAACAAGATCTTGACGTCGCGGATCATTTCAGAGTGAACAGTGGAACCCAAGGGAGCCACCACCTTGATCGACTTGAGGTCCAGATTCGCAATGACATCTGGCCTAAGGGCGATCATCTGGTTGCAATGATGTGTTCCTATGACCAAAAACTCCGGTTTGAACTTGTCCACTGCACGCAGAATATTGAGACAGTCAGGAGCGATGTCTTCACCATTGAAGAAGTAATCAGTGTGGTGAAAAACTGAGTGAAGAGGCGTGACGAATCCACCGATATGAAAGAATAAAGTGCTTTGGATAACTATCCCTGTGATAAATTTGCTGGGCATCATGTGGTGAAGAAACAGGTTGTAGGTTTGTTGGATTCCCTTGGGATTGCCAGTCGTCCCTGATGACCAGAACAAAGCAGCCACATTGTCTCTCAAAAATGGACCTTGCCTTGGAACTGGTGGCCGCATCTTTTTGTCGTTAACCATTCCCTCAAAGTTGGGGTACTTGTCGAGCTTTGGATCATTTTTTCCCAACACAATGATCGGGACCTCATTCGTGGACTTGTTCCAGATCTTCAAGGACTCCTCAACTGTGTCCAAATTGTATTGGGTGGCCAAGATGACTTTGGGGTTTGCATCCTGCATCTGGAGAGCCAGACCCTTGGCCCGAAACGTGTAGTCACACAAGGATGGGATGGCTTCACAAAGCCATATCCCCAAGACGGCTATTTGGAACAAGGATGTGTTGGGCCATACAATCTGGCAATAATCGCCTCGACGAAGGCCATGTTGGTAGAGGATGGAAGCAAATCGCCGGGACAGGGGGTCAATATCTCCTAGATTGATTTGTTTGGGGCCTAAGCTCTTGTCTGAGGTTGGGATGCCTGCCTCTGCCAAAGCCATGCCGGCATTTACGACAAACGGCCGATCACCTTTCTCTTTGACTTGTTGGTTGATGGCTGCCAAGTAAGCCTCAACAAAAGAAATGTCTTGGCTGGTTTTCAGATAATCGTCCATACCTCGCCTTGCTTGGATACAGAAGGTTGTCCTTGATAATCGACATGATAATCTGAGAGATTGAAGCGATTGTTGGGAGTTGTTCTATCAATCGGGTTATTTATACTGGGGCAGTTTGCTTTAAGACAGGGTTTAAGTACTCATTTTATGTTATACGAGTGGCATGCGCTTAAAGGGAGTGCTTATCAATTATCATGAATTGAAGGAGGAAAAGCCACACCAAGAGCAAAATTGAGTGACAATAAGTACCTTTATGTTTTTATACATTGAGTCATTCTTAATTGAAATCAAAATGACAGACATTTAAATCAAAGAAAAACTGTCCAAGATATTGTCTTTCTAATTGTGAACATCAGATTTTGGAAGCTATTGAAAGGTAAAAATGGAAAAGAAGTTTTGTGATCAAATTTGAAGTTGAAAAATTAATTTTTCAGAATCTTGTTATGCTTTCATAGCTTTCTACTATTCGAATTGTCTTCTACTTATTATTGTCATATCCAATATCAAAGCTAGTGTACCAAAGTTTTCCAATCCAATTAGAGACAGGTGGTCTCACTCAATAAATGCCATTCTGAAGAATTTATTTTTTCTAAGCTTTTCATACATCCTTAATCGAATCTGAAAGGTGCTCGTATATTCATCTTCTAAAATGCACTTATCATGTTTGCAATTTTGCCACTCCTTGATATGCGTCTAAACCACAGCCCTATCAAGTCAATATGGGCATGAAATTGGCTTGAAAAACGTAAAATACGAGTTCAGCAATAACCCAGGATGGTAAAAAATCGTGCCTTCGTTCGATGGTGTCGTAATCGTGATGTCTATGAAGGAGTAGGGGAAAATCACTTCATGATACTTTGGGCCGGATTGCAGTTAGCACCCGTTGGAAAAATTAATCTGTGGGCTCGGATTGTCGTACGCTAAGTAAAGACATTACATTTTGACGTTATGAGGAAACGTGATAGGGTTGACTTTTTTGCTCTTCCATGGGTTCAAGGGACACTCTTGAGGAGCAAAAAAATGGACTGAACTGTACAAAAAATCCAGTTGTTTCCAATCATTTTATTTTTCCACCCAAAATTCAATGTTTTTCCCCCCCCAATTATTGGCCCTAAGAAGATTGCATGTTGGGCACAGATAAGCTTTGTAATATAGGAAAATGCGTGCAAAGCCCGACAACCCTACAGAAAATATTCGTAAGGTTGTATCTTATTGTTATCTCAGCTATAAAATTAAAAGGCCATTTACGTTCCATTCATTTAATGTTTTTACATTCAAATAGTGAGTGCCCAGTTCAACAAAAATT
Source organism: Tigriopus californicus (assembly GCF_007210705.1). Classification (NCBI taxonomy): domain Eukaryota; kingdom Metazoa; phylum Arthropoda; class Copepoda; order Harpacticoida; family Harpacticidae; genus Tigriopus; species Tigriopus californicus. The sequence goes on along the minus strand of NC_081445.1, from coordinate 14,190,201 downwards.
GGGAACTCGATCACTCAATAAGCTCTTTGGTTAATGTGAAGAAAATGAGGGTCAACGCCCTTTGGATTTGTGACGACGATCTCTTTGACATACTTCGACGCTTGTCAATGCTCTTTGAGCTTGTATGCCTCAGAATTGTGTTTCATTTCATGCGGAAGGATAACTCTTTCTTAGTCTTGCCTTCTGCTTCATACTTCTTTTTTCACATTTTTGAACACATTTAGCCGTTGTGTAATTTGGGTCGTTAGTGTTTCTTTCTTAAATTGTTTTACCTCCTTTAGGTACTTTTTTAGTTTGCTTACGTGCAGCATCCACCACATTTTTTGCAATTTTGCTTTTGCTTTAGGTTTCACAAGTTTTATTTACAGCTGAAAGGAATGCAATCCCTATTATGGGCACTGTAGCTGGAGGTGCCATTTCCTCCTTTGCGTTCAATCATTTTCGACTACGACACATTTGCGTTCATTATCTTTATCCACAGTGTACACATTTTACGTCTTTTATGGAAATATACATCAGTTCTAGTTATATGGTGGCAGCGGTGATTCCTCGAGAGAGGAGGTGAGAACCAACGCAAAGGGTGCGTCTATAGACTCGTCGGGCGATTCAAGGAGAATGCCAAGTGGTAGGACAACCACAGAAGATGATGGGTCGGGAATGGAACGGTCTGGGGCTGGACATGTTGTGCGTCCACAACCAAAGAGACCAGAGGATTCTATGGCGGAGTACGTCAGATACTTCGGTCGTGTGGCCAAGGCCAATGGATGGTCTGATTGCCAGGCAGCACAGATCTTCCCGGGATTGTTAGAGATTGGATCCACGGATTTGGATGATCTGAGCGAAACGGTATTGGGGAGTTTCAAGGCACCAAAGGAGGCCCTGGTACCAATGGAGGAGAACTTCAGGGAAGCGTCGGTCCAAGTTTTTTTTCTAGACGATGTCCATGCGTGAGGACGAGAAGGTCCAAGAATACGCCAAGAGGTGCAAGGGTATAGTGAAACGAATGCTACCCAGGCTTTGCGAAAAGTAATAAGGACTTGCTCGCCAGAGATCGTTTTGTTCATGGCCTCCCAGGGACTTTGAAAACGGTAGTCCTCACAATCGTTCACAGAAGTGGAGGAAGCAGTTCAATCGGCACTGATGGCCGAAGGTATGGCCCTGACCTTGGGAATGAGGGAGAAAAAGACAACCGTGAAGCCAGAAGGAACAAGACAAACCCAGGAAGAAGACCGACTACGGAGAGTCGAAATGGGCGCCAAGAGACAGGAGGTCGTGCTTTAGTTGTGGAAGCCAGGATCATAGGATAGCAGATTGCCCGACAAGGAAACAAGATGGGAACAGAGTGCCAAAGCAATTTCACCTCGCCCAATGCTGACTATGGAGATTGATGGCAAAGACGTGGAAGCTTTGGTGGATACTGGAGCATCGTCCAGCTTCCTACCATCAAACATGTTCCAACCGGACTCCCCTTGTCTAACATCATTCAAAACGGCATCAGGTAATGGGCTGGCAACCAAAGAAAACGGCTATGTCACGTGATGGTTGATGATTGGGAGGCAGAACATGAATTCTTTGTTGGAGGCGTCACCAATGTGATGCTGGGCATGGACTTTTTAGCACACATGATGCGCAAGTTGGTGCCGCGTAGTGGACAAATAACCATTGGAGGATTTCCATTGGTAAGCCATCTGGAAGGTGATATAGCCTATCTAGCCGGGGTTGGACAACATGGTCATATAGAAGTCATAGAAGCGGCAGATTTTGTCGAGGATGTTGGAAACCTGAAGGAACTGACCCAGGAGTGGTTCCAAAGAAGTTGGAGACTTGAGGGTGGAATTTCCTGAAGTTTTCTCCGGACTAGGTCATTGCACGATTGTCCAGCATAAGATTGAAACGGGATCTGCAAAATCCAATTTGTGTTCCAAATCATCGAATGCCGGTCCATCTCATGGATAAGGCAAGTGCAAACATTGAACAAATGAAGAGGATGGAGTATTGAGGAAGAGCAAAAGTGAGTGGAGCTTTCCTACAGTATTAGTGAAGAAAAGTAAGGTGATGTGCAAATAGCCATCGACTATCGTAAATTGAACGCAGTCTCTAACAAAGATGCGTTCCCATGCGCGGGTGACGAATCGATTGAAGAATTGAGGGTGCCAAGATTTACTCGACCCTGGATTGTAACCAGGGGTATTACCAAATCAGCATGTCGGAAAAAGACATACCGAAAACTGCGTTCAAATTCAGGGGAGAACTGCTAGAATTTACTCGTATGCCTTTTGGATTGGCAGCAGCACCTGCAACGTTTTTGCCGGGCAATGCGCAAGGTCTTTGCTGGTGAAAAAGACATTACGTTTTATTTTTGATGATAATATGTGTTCATTCAGAGTCCAAAGAGGAACACCTTGTAGATCTGCAAAGATGTCTGGGATTGTTAAGAAGAGCAGGCCTGACTCTCAATGTCACCAAGTGTAAATTTTTCACGGAGAAGATAGAGTTTCTGGGATACGAGATTTCGGGGAACTCGGTGAGACCAATGAAGGGAAAGTTGAAGCTATTATGGACAGGGTGGGCATTTCATTTTTGGACAACTTTTGTCCACCCCTGTCCAAAAGTGTCCAAAAGTGTCCAAAAATAAGGGTGACAAAAATGGACAAAAGTGTCCAAAAGTGGAACAAAAGTGGACAAAAATACGAACCCTTTAAAACTACAAATATAAAGGATATTCTGTATGAAACCTATCCTCTACTTCAAAAATTGCTCATTGATGGTTCAAGAGCAAAGATAAGTCTTTAAACCTTTGCCATATACCTTTTACATACCAAATAAGGTATTGAAAGACAGTTTCTTACTCTTTTTTTCTTACGTTAGATTAGAAAGCAAAACAGGGGAACAAAGCCTCCCTCTAGTAGAAGCAGCTGTTGCAAAAGGATCAAAAACTGAAATAGCTAAACTTATATTCTGGTTACTGGCTTCATTTATTCAACATTATTAACTTTTTGCAAAAATTTTTTACTTAAAATCATCAGTCATTTTGGGATAAACTTCTTAAAAAGTATAATATTAAAAATTTGAATTCTTACGAATTGCTAAAATCTAATAATGACATATTTTCCTATACTTATGGTTTTTCTTCCATAAGTAAGTTAATTGAGACATTGTTAGGCATATTTTTACTTTTAAAGATGCGCTTGTTCAGGAATGAGATTCCCAATGTTTCTTAAAGAAACAATAATATCTTAGTTTTTAGATGTATTATAAATATGTAATTCATGCACTCCTTATAAATATGTTATGTATATTACAAATATGAAAAGATTATTGATATTTGATATTCAGCTCCTAAGCTTTTTTTAAATTATTTTTTTAAATCTTTGTAAAAATTACCCAGCCACCAAATGCCTGATTATAGTGTGGCTTTGACTTATTAACATTCAAAATATATTAAAGATATTTGTTTTGACTTTATAAAGCTGTATTGTATCAAGGTAACGAAATTTCGTTAAGTGTATATCTTGGAAATTAAAAACGTTAGTGAAAAGGCTAGTTGTTACTTCATATTATGGTTTGAAGAAAGCTTAGATTTTATTGATTACTGGATTCTATTTGCTGGTTCACATCTAGATTTGTGTAAAGAAATATCATGATGTAGGTTTAAAAGTGTTTGCTTGTCAATCCCCTTTTGCACAATTGTACTTAATTTTGGACACATTCTGCCACTTTTGTTCACTTTTGTCCATTTTTGTCCACTTTGTCCACTTTTGTCCACTTTTGTCCTCTTTTGTCCACTTTTTGTCCACTTTTGACCTTTTGGACACTTTTGACATTTGGAACACTTTTGGACACTTTTTGACACTTTGTGTCCAAAAGTCACGCTAATTTCTCAAAATTGCCCACCCTGATTATGGAACTACCAACGCCCAAGGATGTCAAAGATTACGGCGGTTTCTCGGATGGGGTTATTACCGAAACTGTGTGGACAATTTGCAGTTGTGGCGCAACCCTTGTATGAACTTCTCAAAGGAAATGTCCCTTTCGAATGGGGAAGTGACAAAGTCGAAGCGTTCAAATCCCTAAAAGGGGCATTAGCCAATGACGCAAAATAGACGAATGCCAGACGTAACTAAGCATTCATTGTCAAAACGGATGCTAGTTTTGGTTGGTGTGGGAGCAGTACTGCTTCAAAATGAAGAAATGGCCGAGTGGTGATTGAGTATGCATCAAGAAATTCTCAGACGTAGAGAAGCGATACCCAGTCATCGAGCAGAAGCCTTGGCCATCGTTTTGCCATTGATCGCTGCGACATTTCTTACTGGAAACAAGTTTCTGTGCAAACCGATCATAAACCGTTGGCCTGGCTCCAGAGCAAGAAAGATTGCAGAGGCAAGTTGGGCGATGGGCGTGAGACTGCTGAGCTGGAGTTTGACGTGGAACATATCCCAGAGTAGCCAATGATGATGCCGATTGCTTGTCGAGGGCTGCAGTAGCCAGATTGCGACAAGTGTTGAGAAGTTGAAGAACGAACAAGAAATCGATACCAGTCTGCAAGATCTCGTCAGAGACAACCGGGAAAATTTCAATGGAGAAATGGCACGCTATTCTATGTGTCGGACGACAGGGTATGTGTTTGTTGTTCCTCAAAGGATGAGAGCAAAATCTGGGACGAGCTGCACACCTGTTTGGGCATGTAGGTCCAAATAAAGTCTTGCAAGTGCACGAGCCCGGTTTATTGGCCAAGATGGCGGAACAAATAAAAAGTGGGCGAGAGTGCAAGTTGTGTGCGAATGAATAAGGATTTTTGCCCGTACCGGCCCGGCACCTCTCATTGCGGTAGACGACAGTCTGGGGAACCGTTTCAGAAGTGGCAATTGATGTGATTGGCCTTACAGTATCAAGTGGATGTAAATATATTCTGGTGGCGATGGATTCTTTTCCAAATGGCAGAACCAAGGCTGTAACGGCGCTCGGAGGACCGTCTTGGTGGAATGGATGAAAGAAGACTGTTATCGCGATTTGGAGTTCACCAACAATTGTTCTGGATCGGGGTCAGACATGAATAAAGAGTTTGTGGACTTCTTGTCTTCAGTGGGGACGAGACTCACTTCATCTCGCCCTATCATCATCAATCAAACCCAGTAAGAACGATTTAATCGTTCTTTGATGAACTATTACGAGTAATGGTCAGAAAAGATCAGAGTGATTGGGCAATCCAAGCTGCAAGTCGTTGATGGCATACAGAGCCACAGTGCACGAGGCAATTGGTATGTCTCCTCATGAGGCCTTGCTGGGTGGAATATGAGATTACCATGGATGTGAAATTCGGGTGAAAGGAGCAGATGACCAACTGAATTTCAACAAACTCACCAAAGAATTATGGACTGTCGTCTAATGCGAGGGTGCAATTGACGAAGGCAGCAGTGAAAGAAGTTGGATTACGACAAACGGTTGAAAACCAAGGTCTATCCATACACTATTGGGAGACGGTATTTATGCAGAAATTTCAATACGAGAAAGAACGTGCAAAAGTTATCAAACCAATGGAAGACCCTTCAAGATTGTGCAAAGGCAGGGAAAGTGAACTTCTGATTGAAGCGCCAATCAAAGACAAAGTTCGTCCCCAGTAAATCTACTAAAACCGACGGTCGTGTCAATGAAGCCGATTTGGGACAATTACAGTCGAGGACGACCGAACCACAGTGGTCACATTTACGTCTTTTATGGGAAATATACATCAGTTTCTAGAACGCACTTATTTGCATCGTCACATGGCACTAAGAAAACGGGAAGAAGGTACGCCGTGAACGTGTTTATGCCATCCGGTGGGATTCATCCTGATACGAAGTAGGAGATACCTCCTACCATTTTTTGCTGAATGGTCGTGGAAATGAGTCCCTCGCGAGTTTACTATTTACCGTAAATTATACTCTGTATTACACGTACACATTTGTATTGATAAGATAGACTCCTGAAGGACGTGATTTGTGTATGATCTGCCTGATCAGCAATTATACATAAGAAAATGAGTCCCATTCTGCTTGAGCGACGATACCTGGGGAAAAAGAAAAAGCAACATGCCTCTCTACCTCGCGTCTAAATCCTTGAATGGCAAGAATGCGTGTGGGCCTTTGCTATGTTTCCTCCTGTCCTCTCTTCTTCTCCTTTAAGCGGATTTGTAGTTCCAAAAAACCAAGTCCAACAGGAGCAGAAGCATAAGCAGAAGTAGGAGACGACCAAGGAGGCCCGTCAGAACCAAAGCGAGGCCACCAAGCCACTCTCGCTCCTCCAAGGGTGGTCCCAGATTG
>NC_081445.1:14183518-14183863 GCF_007210705.1 Tigriopus californicus | reverse complement strand
TAGATTGTTTATTTTTTGCAATCTTTATGGGTCAACGAAGAATCAACACGCGAGAATAAAGGCTTGGTTGAGGAAAAATGATGTCCCATTTCCAACGTGTATTTTCCTTGAGCTCGATGCTCATTTTTGTCCGTTTTGGTTGTATTTACTGAGCAGCCTTAGTGATCATTGACGGGTACAGTTCTTTTTTGTTGTGCTAATTTCGTTGAAAAGAAGAGAAGATCAGAAGTAACGGCATTGCTGTGATTAAAATACTTGTCCAAGCAGCTTTTAAGAAAGCCCGATTTCCGTGAACGTGTTTATGCCATCCGGTGGGATTCATCCTGATACGAAGTAGGAGATACC
>NC_081445.1:14183350-14183482 GCF_007210705.1 Tigriopus californicus | reverse complement strand
CAGCAAATTCAACCTTCTGAGCGGTATATAAAGAAGTGTAAAGCTTTGGGATTTCATGCTAGTGCGCCCTCTGGTTCTACCATGACGTAAGTGTCACCACACTTCTTACTGATGGCAAAAAGTTGGCACCAG
>NC_081445.1:14072376-14182350 GCF_007210705.1 Tigriopus californicus | reverse complement strand
TTTTTGAACGTGAACTGGTGGACATGTATGATTTCGCCCTTATGACAACCTTTATCACTGCGATGTCAGCTGAGTCACAAGCTTTGTGAAACACCAACAAGATCCAAAAGAACCGGGGTCATCTGTTAAAATGCGATGAGAGAGCGAAAAAAGGAGAAGAAGTACAGGGTGCTGAACTTCAAATGCCCGTTTTTAATGTAAGTTTTTAATTGCTCAACGGAGCATCTCTGACAAACTTTTGGCATTAAAAAAAAACATAAAAATTCAAGATCTATTCAAAATGAAGAAACTTAATTCTATATGTCCTCCTTGATTTTCAATGACTGCTTCAACACGACGTCTGAATGCTTTGCATGTTGACACAATGCACTCCTTGGACATGGATCTCCAGGCTTTCCGATCGAGACCTTTAGAGCCCCAACACGTCTGTGAGGGTTGGAACATGCCTTTTGCCTCTAAAATGCTCCAAATGGGATAACCCAATGGATTTAAATCTGGACTAGAAGGAGGCCACATCGTCTTGTCCCAGGATTCGGCCAAGTTTGCTGCCAGCCACTCGTGGGTGAGAGTGGTATGGGTAGGGGCCCCATCCTGCTGCCACACGTAATTGTTGTCTGGGAAGTTCCTCTTAAGCCATGGTTTGACCTTTGATTTTAAAAGATTAAGATAAACCTCTTGATTGACCTTGAGCCCAGCTTCAATGAAAATGGGCGGGCAGGTGAGGCCGTTGCTGGCAATGATGCCCAACACCATGACTCCTTGAGAATGCTTGGTCCGGTTTACTAGAGCTGGTAAAGATCCTGCCTGAACAATCATCCGGTCATTTCTGCGATTATAAGCCTGATCCACTGTAAAAATCTTTTTATCAGAGAAGATCTTCACTTTGGACGAATTGGCTGACCTTTTCATCCATGACAGAATGGTTTGACCTTTTTCCAGGAAAAGGACCCTGACCCTCTCAGTGATGAGTTGACGTGGAGGACGTGTCAGGGACTTCATTCCAAGGTCGTCTTTGACTGTGGCCCGAATTGTCTTCTCATCACAGCCAAACTTCTTTGCCATCTTCCTCATGGACTTGGTTGTGTCCTTGTCGATTTCGGTCTTAACGGCCCTGATAAATATCTTGGTCCTCTTTTTTGACTTTATTGGCTTTCGGGACTCCTGGCTGATATCTTTGGATCCAAGTCTTGCATTGATCACACGTCTGACAGTGGTGATATTGGCCCCCGTGAGCTTGGCAATGGCCTGTTTGTCAGCTCCTGCGCAAGCCATATCGAGGATGCTCTGATGTCTTGCCTCCATACTCATTTGAATTGGTTTTAATCAAAAATCTTTAGAAATTGTTTAATCATGATCAAAGGGTTTCTGAAATAAATCTATCTATCTATCTATCTATCTATTTACGAATGCCAAACGAAAATAAAAACCAAATTTTGAAATTTCGAGCCACATTTTTAAGTCAACAGGTCATTTTAAAGATATCGGGCATTTGAACTTCCGTACTCTGTAGCTGGATGAAAGGCCGGGATGGTGGCAAATTATGGGAAGAACTGTTGTTTCCAGTGCACAAATCCGTTCAGCCAAGGACCCCAATGCCGAGTCAAATGCTGGCTATGTGTTGGAAAAGGTTATGACGTGTCCCATCACATCCTTGTCTGTCCTCGCAATGAGGCCCGTACGAGCCCACTGGTGGATCATACCGCACGACCAAAACCCAATGGGAGACCGACCCGCAACAAAAGGGAGAACTCGTCCCGACCCGAAGCAAGCTTGCCGAAATGGGCAAAGGAAATGCAGGCCACCATGGAGTCCCTGGCCAAGCAAACCACCAAGGAAAGAAAGGACAAACCCTCCAAAAAGAAATAGGTTGATTTACTGTAAGTAAAACTCCCGTACCTGAGACCGATTCATGTGACGTAAGTGTTTTTCTGATTTCATGATTGAGGAGTTTTGTTCCAATCACCCCACTCCTCATAGGATCAAAAACGAGAGGTCTAGGTCTGCCAAATAATGGGCATTTGTGGAACTCTGGAGAGTCCCTAGGTTTGGGAAATAACATATCAAACATTTATAATTAGAGTTCTATGTGACTCTGGGTCGAATCAATACTTCCACGGCAAGTGGGGCCCAATGAAAAGGTCGCCCAACGACCTTGATAATGAATGTTGCGGGAAACGAGACCGTCACCTTGAAACAAGAAGTAGTTATGTTCGGATTGATAAGTCTCGACAAATCATTTGTTTCTCAACCCATCATTGCAACAACCGTGAGTTCTATCGGTAAACCATTTCGACCAATCCAAATCGATCCCGCAAAGTCCGAACACCTGTTGGATATCCCTTTCACAGAAGGGTACCCTATGGCTCAGGTACGGCCTTCAGACGTTCTTCTCTCCGAGCCATGCTACTTTCAAATCATGATGTAGGAACAAAAAGTGACTCCCGACCCGGCAGTCCCCTCGGCCAAGAGGACTAGGTTGGGATGGATGTGGCGGGGGGGCCGTAAGTCGAACACCCATGCAAATAAACGTGTTACTCTGTGACGAATTGGATTACATGAATTTAGATTTGAACATAATGTACAAGAATGTGACAGAACATTTCGATTTTGGAAAGTTTTGGTCGGGCGAGAACGTTTGAATATCCAATTTAGAGCCGGACATCTGCTTTCAATTCTGATTCCGTTTTGTGCGAGAAGAACATCTAAAACTGACATCTGTTTATAACACAACAGGACAGTATTCGGCGGTGGAATTACCTTGGAAGGAACCGTCCGTAGAGGGCCGCTTCCTTAGTAATAATCATGCCCGAGCCATAGCGATGTGGCGAAAAGTCATGGACAGAGTACAACTCGAGCATGTGGACTTGGTGTCCAAAGCTTATGAGGAATTCCACGAATTGAGATTCTCGGAGTTAATCCCACCAGGTCGCGTGAATCACAATGACCACCCTACCTACGTAATGACTAGTCACCCAGTCATTCGATCCGACAAAACCATCACAAAATGTCGAATTGTACTGAATGCTTTGCTACCAGATCAGAATGATATAGCTACAAAACGCTGAACACGTTATTGAGACAAGGCCCACACATATTGCCACAAATAATGCAATTCATTCTCCATTCCAAGACGAAGCAATTCATTGCATCAATTGACATCAAAAAAATGTTTTTGTCTGTTTGGCTGAAAAAGGAGTCGGACATGGATATGTTAAAATTCGTTTGGGCATCACCAGGACAATCTCAACCTCAGTTATATCGTTTTACTCGCTTACCTTTTGGTTGCGTATGCAGCCCTTTTCTGGCCATGTCATGCTTGCAAAACACGGCTACGAAATGGGCCACTAAATATCCGGAGGCAGCTCAAATTATCCTCAACAAAACTTACATGGATGACAATGTGATCGTTGCAGAAACAAGCACGCTTATGGTGCAACTGATCCCTCATATTTTGAAAATTCTGGAGAGTGGGGGATTCTACGGCCATAACATTTCATCCAATGATCTGACAGTATTAGACTCGCTAGACAAGGAGAGAGTTGACTGATCCCGAAGAGTCTCCGTTTTAGGCCTCAGCCTCAAATATGAAACAGATCACTTTCAATTTGACCTGGACGGCAAGTTTCACCAATTTGACTGTAACAGTTCAAAAATAACTAGTCGGAATGTGGTGTCTCTCGCCAGCCAAGTATTTGACAACAAGGGATATGTCTCACCGTTTGTCATGCGATTTAAACAAATTCTACCAATGTTGTGGAAAGACAAAGCTGGTTGGGATGATAACCTATTGACAAAGACTCTTAAAGGCCCAGAGGGATCCCAAGTTCCAGACCCAACGGCAATATGGGCAGTAACGCTGTTCAAAGACTGGATAAAACAAATACCGTTGCTTAAGCAGTTCTCATTTCCAAGATGGGTGGGTGGTCCATTTTATATGTAGCTATATTTAGCGATGCCAGTACATTGGGGATGGGAGTGGCTGCATACCTCGTAACAGATCTTGGTCAGGGCACTCGCAATTAGCTTTTTCCAAAAGCTCCCTCATGCCAAAAAAATCTGAGTAAAGAGGCGGAATCCAAGGGCGCACTCATTATTGCAAGAGCCGAATTAATCGGCTTGGTCATGGCAATTAATGTTGGGATGTATTTACAAGAGGCATACAAACCTAACATTGGGAGCAATCAGATTGTGTATTTCACCGGTTCGTTACTTAACTTGCAGACTTCTTTTTCTCTTTGTATTCTCTGTAAGGTCTGGGAAGAGAGACGAGTTGTCAAGATACTGAATAACTCTCAGGGCGCGGAGATTCGATTTTGTCCAGTAAAATCGAATCCTGCGGACCTACCAAGTCGAGGAAGTAGTCTGGAAGACCTGAAAAAGGTGGAGAAATTTTGGACAAAGGGACCTGATTTCTTGACCGAGGCAAGCCCCATTGGTCAAAACAACCCGTAGTTGCAGGAAGAATGCAAGAAAAAGCTGAACCAGAAATACAAGTATACTTGGCCCAACAAACGGAAAATGACCTTCAAAGCAAAAGTGAAAAAAGAAGAGAAAGCACATCTCAGACGATAAAACGGCATGTTGATTTCTTGGATCAATTAGTCCATAACCCCTCCACGTGGATGAAAATGGTCAAGGTTCTCGTCCGAATTAAAAGGTTAGCCGGAAAGGTACGAGCTAAACGATCCGCAACGGAGTCAAGGCAGCTCCAGGATGTTGCGTTTATCAATATCGCGGAGCTCAATTAGGCAGAACTGATACTGGTAACATATTCACAAGAAAAATCATTGGGGAGAGAAAGAGAGCTTCTTCAAAAGAAAAAAAAACTGCAGTCAGGGCAGTGCATTCAATGGCCCAAAGGATCGGTGTTGAAAAATCCCCCGGCTTATTGGGATGAGAATCAACAAGTAATCCAATTGGAAACTAGACTCCACCTAGCGTCATCATTGACGCACGATTTTAAATCACCAATGATTCTCCCCAAAGGACACATCGCTGGAAAGAAAATCCTTCATGTGCAACAGTCCCGGTTGCATGTGAGCCAACGACAAACATTCGAATTACTCAGACGAAAGTATTGGGTTTTAAGTAGTTTTAATTACACCAAAAAAGTAGTCAGAACCTGCAAGATCCCAAGGTGCCAATATTTGGAATATTCCTCACCCAAAATGTCACCATTGCCATCAATGAGGATAGATGATCCAAAACCATGGGTCAATGTCGGCATGATTACATGGGGCCCTTACAATGAATGCAAGCATGAATGTTACAAGGAAATCTATGCCTTGGTCAAATTTGGGGAAGCGTATAAACTACTCAATGCTGAACAAAACCGGAAAAAGGTCCAAGAATTTCAGAGGAAATGTGTACACCCCAAATCTTACAAGAATTGGATTATGTTATTTACGTGCCTACACACAAGAACAATTCACGTTGAAACGGTGGACTCTTGCACCACTCTCGACCTTTTAAATACCTTCCGTCGGTTCATTGGACATTGTGGCAGACCGTCGATCATTTATTCAGATAACGCTAGGTACTTTAAAGCAGTGGATAGCCACTTCCAACAATTACTGACGAGGGATGATTTCAAGAACGTAAGCGAAGAAAGGTACAATGGAGATGCTACCATTGAATGGCAGTATAGTACACCAGAGGCTCCGTAGACAAATGGCGTAACCGAAAGAATGATTGGTATTTTCAAACGCCAACTACGGATCGCGGTGTAGAAAGAGCTTCTGACACTGAAAGCGCTTCAAACACTTCTGGTGGAATTAACATCTATCATCAGCGATAGACCCCTTGGAATGACCAAGCAAGATTGCGCAGACGGGACGGCAATCACACCAAACCTTTTGGTTTACTGCCGTTCCATGAATGAATTCGAGACATCTAATGAACGAATACTGGAACAACTAGATTACGCAAGTATGTAGATATCCAGAAAAAGAGTAAGAAACCGGTTTTGGAGACAATGGTTAAACCAATACCTGCAGGAACTTAGCATTGACAAAAAATGGCCATTGACCTATACTCCAAATCTTTGTATTGGAGATGTGGTCATCTTAAAAGCAGAAACGTTCGTGAAAACTCACGGAAACTGGCAAGAATTGAGAGAGTCAGAAAAAACCTAAACGGAGAATTTTTTTTTTGTGACAGTTCGCAAACCCAATGGACAAGTCTTTGACAGGACCGTCCGTCAAGTTGTTTGTTTGGAACATCAGGATCACAGGACCGTCCGTCAAGTTGTTTGTTTGGAACATCAGGATCACAACACCGAAGAAGTTGAATCTAAAACCACGTAACGGAATGGACATGCTGGAGGCCGAGATCAGATGCAGACGGACCCAACCTCGGAGGGGCCGCTGGGGGAGGTGCTCCAACCTCCTAATCGGAGCCGACCCTGCCAAGAAGGAGCGATGGACAAAGAGGAGATGGACCCAGGGAATGCAGCCATCGTGATTGCTGAACCTGTTTCTCAAATCGAAGTTGACAAGGGGTCCGAACGAGATGCAACCGATCAGTCAAACAGAAATTTGAGAAAAAAGAGACGCCGCAAAAGTTATTATCAAGGTTTAGCAAAAGGACGACGTCCAGACAGCATCTAAACAGTGTGCGCACAAAAACACGAACACAAAGGATAAGACCCAAGAGGTTTTCCTTCATACATACAGTCCACTTGATTCGGTTTTTATTTTTTCCGAAGGCACGATAGAACTTTGCAAGGGAGTCCAAAACTTTACAACCCTTGAGACCATCGGTCCAGGAGCCTTACAACCTCTATGACGATAACCCGGGCAATGTTCCTTTATGTAAGGAAGATTACCTTTTGCACTTTGGCTGATTGCTCTTTGACGTATTGTTAGGCAACCATTTAACCTGAGGCATCATCCAGGAACCAAAGAATATCTAGTTCGACCATACCTCAAATCCAAAATGGATACCAGAAAAAATGGATCCTCCAGACTTAAGATTGCATGGAAAGAAACCGTCACAACCTTCATGTCTGTGAAGTTATCTGAGAACAAGAGAAAGGAACCCTGAACTCCATATTTAACAATCACCAAACCTCATTGTAGTGTAAGCTGAAAAATGTTGACTCCTTTAAGTAGCAGTTGAATGATGATATCAACATAAATTTTGGGAGGTCACTAGGGCACTTTTCAAAACAATAGAGGTACTAAAATTCCAAAATAGAATACACAATATTAGACAAAAACCGTTTCTAAGGTTTCAAAAAGGTTTTTGCAAAAACAGAAAGTTCTAAAAAGTAAAAATAAGTCGAAAAATGGCTTTTTTAAGCTAAAACGTTACTATTAAGCATGTTAATGAGCAATTCTGTGACAAGTAATACAAAGCAATGCTAAATGAACCATTCCTTTTATGGATAGATGAACTGGAACTCTGATACAATTCTTAACCAAGAACTGTGAAGCTTCAAAAGAGCAAGTAACTTCCCCAAATTTGACGGTGACGTTATTTTCCTTTCCTGCTTCAATGTCCCAATATACCGGTTCCGACACTTGTTACGGAAGTTCACATCCGCAAAGACGTGTAAGTCTACTTCCAGTTCATGCATGATTACGCATCATTGAAAGGCGCAAACATTTTTTGACCCAACATGAAACACTGTTGTCTAGCTTGAGTAGATGAAAGCGGCAATGAATACCACGGAAATTGCGTCAAGATTGTATTATGATAACTAAGGCAACCAAGATACGCATTGGACAAATTTATTTCACACCATTGAATTTGCATTAAAACTCATCAAAATATGTACTGTAGCTGGAGGTGCCATTTCCTCCCTTTGCGTTCAATCATTTTCGATTACGACACATTTGCGTTCAATATCTTTATCCACAATGTACACATTTTACGTCTTTTATGGAAATATACATCAGTTCTAGTTATATGGTGGCAGCGGTGATTCCTCGAGAGAGGAGGTGAGAACCAACGCAAAGGGTGCGTCTATAGACTCGTCGGGCGATTCAAGGAGAATGCCAAGTGGTAGGACAACCACAGAAGATGATGGGTCGGGAATGGAACGGTCTGGGGCTGGACATGTTGTGCGTCCACAACCAAAGAGACCAGAGGATTCTATGGCGGAGTACGTCAGATACTTCGGTCGTGTGGCCAAGGCCAATGGATGGTCTGATTGCCAGGCAGCACAGATCTTCCCGGGATTGTTAGAGATTGGATCCACGGATTTGGATGATCTGAGCGAAACGGTATTGGGGAGTTTCAAGGCACTAAAGGAGGCCCTGGTACCAATGGAGGAGAACTTCAGGGAAGCGTCAGTCCAAGTTTTTTTCTGGAAGATGTCCATGCGTGAGGACGAGAAGGTCCAAGAATACGCCAAGAGGTGCAAGGGTATAGTGAACGAATGCTACCCAGGCTTTGCGAAAAGTAATAAGGACTTGCTCGCCAGAGATCGTTTTGTTCATGGCCTCCCAGGTACTTTGAAAACGGTAGTCCTCAACAATCGTTCACAGAAGTGGGAGGAAGCAGTTCAATCGGCACTGATGGCCGAAGGTATGGCCCTGACCTTGGGAATGAGGGAGAATAAGACAACCGTGAAGCCAGAAGGGAACAAGACAAACTCCAGGAAGAAGACCGACTACGGAGAGTCGAAATGGGCGCCAAGAGACAGGAGGTCGTGCTTTAGTTGTGGAAGCCAGGATCATAGGATAGCAGATTGCCCGACAAGGAAACCAAGATGGGAACAGAGTGCCAAAGCAATTTCACCTCGCCCAATGCTGACTATGGAGATTGATGGCAAAGACGTGGAAGCTTTGGTGGATACTGGAGCATCGTCCAGCTTCCTACCATCAAACATGTTCCAACCGGACTCCCCTTGTCTAACATCATTCAAGACGGCATCAGGTAATGGGCTGGCAACCAAAGGAAAACGGCTATGTCACGTGATGGTTGATGATTGGGAGGCAGAACATGAATTCTTTGTTGGAGGCGTCACCAATGTGATGCTGGGCATGGACTTTTTAGCACAACATGATGCGCAAGTTGGTGCCCGTAGTGGACAAATAACCATTGGAGGATTTCCATTGGTAAGCCATCTGGAAGGTGATATAGCCTATCTAGCCGGGGTTGGACAACATGGTCATATAGAAGTCATAGAAGCGGCAGATTTTGTCGAGGATGTTGGAAACCTGAAGGGAACTGACCCAGGAGTGGTTCCAAAAGAAGTTGGAGACTTGAGGGTGGAATTTCCTGAAGTTTTCTCCGGACTAGGTCATTGCACGATTGTCCAGCATAAGATTGAAACGGGATCTGCAAATCCAATTTGTGTTCCAAATCATCGAATGCCGGTCCATCTCATGGATAAGGCAAGTGCAAACATTGAACAAATGAAGAAGGATGGAGTTTTGAGGAAGAGCAAAAGTGAGTGGAGCTTTCCTACAGTATTAGTGAAGAAAAGTAATGGTGATGTGCGAATAGCCATCGACTATCGTAAATTGAACGCAGTCTCTAACAAAGATGCGTTCCCCATGCCGCGGGTGGACGAATCGATTGAAGAATTGAGGGGTGCCAAGATTTACTCGACCCTGGATTGTAACCAGGGGTATTACCAAATCAGCATGTCGGAGAAAGACATACCGAAAACTGCGTTCAAATTCAGGGGAGAACTGCTAGAATTTACTCGTATGCCTTTTGGATTGGCAGCAGCACCTGCAACGTTTTGCCGGGCAATGCGCAAGGTCTTTGCTGGTGAAAAGAACATTACGGTTTATTTTGATGATATATGTGTTCATTCAGAGTCCAAAGAGGAACACCTTGTAGATCTGCAAAGATGTCTGGGATTGTTAAGAAGAGCAGGCCTGACTCTCAATGTCACCAAGTGTAAATTTTTCACGGAGAAGATAGAGTTTCTGGGATACGAGATTTCGGGGAACTCGGTGAGACCAATGAAGAGGAAAGTTGAAGCTATTATGGAACTACCAACGCCCAAGGATGTCAAGGAATTACGGCGGTTTCTCGGGATGGCGGGTTATTACCGAAACTTGGTGGACAATTTTGCAGTTGTGGCGTAACCCTTGTATGAACTTCTCAAAGGAAATGTCCCTTTCGAATGGGGAAGGGACAAAGTCGAAGCGTTCAAATCCCTAAAAGGGGCATTAGCCAATGACGCAAATAGACGAATGCCAGACGTAACTAAAGCATTCATTGTCAAAACGGATGCTAGTTTGGTTGGTGTGGGAGCAGTACTGCTTCAAAATGAAGAGAATGGCCGAGTGGTGATTGAGTATGCATCCAAGAAATTCTCAGACGTAGAGAAGCGATACCCAGTCATCGAGCAAGATGCCTTGGCCATCGTTTTTGCCATTGATCGCTGGCGACATTTCTTACTGGGAAACAAGTTTCTGTTGCAAACCGATCATAAACCGTTGGCCTGGCTCCAGAGCAAGAAAGATTGCAGAGGCAAGTTGGGGCGATGGGCGTTGAGACTGGCTGAGCTGGAGTTTGACGTGGAACATATCCCAGGAGTAGCCAATGATGATGCCGATTGCTTGTCGAGGGCTGCAGTAGCCCAGATTGCGACAAGTGTTGAGAATTTGAAGAACGATTAAGAAATCGATACCAGTCTGCAAGATCTCGTCAGAGAACAACCGGGAAAATTTCAATGGAGAAATGGCACGCTATTCTATGTGTCGGACGACAGGGTATGTGTTGTTGTTCCTCAAAGGATGAGAGCACAAATCTGGGACGAGCTGCACACCTGTTTGGGGCATGTAGGTCCAAATAAAGTGCTTGCAAGTGCACGAGCCCGGTTTTATTGGCCAAGGATGGCGGAACAAATAAAAAGATGGGGCCGAGAGTGCAAGTTGTGTGCGATGAATAAGGATTTTTTGCCCGTACCGGCCCCGGCACCTCTCATTGCGGTAGACGACAGTCTGGGTGAACCGTTTCAGAAAGTGGCAATTGATGTGATTGGGCCGTTACCAGTATCAAGTGGATGTAAATATATTCTGGTGGCGATGGATTCTTTTTCCAAATGGGCAGAAGCCAAGGCTGTAACGGCGCTCGGAGGAGCCGTCTTGGTGGAATGGATGAAAGAAGACGTGTTATCGCGATTTGGAGTTCCACAACAAATTGTTCTGGATCGGGGTTCAGACATGGAATCAAAGGAGTTTGTGGACTTCTTGTCTTCAGTGGGGACGAGACCTCACTTCATCTCGCCCTATCATCATCAATCAAACCCAGTAGAACGATTTAATCGTTCTTTGATGAACTTATTACGAGTAATGGTCAGAAAAGATCAGAGTGATTGGGCAATCAAGCTCGCAAGTGCGTTGATGGCATACAGAGCCACAGTGCACGAGGCAATTGGTATGTCTCCTCATGAGGCCTTGCTTGGGCGGAATATGAGATTACCAGTGGATGTGAAATTCGGGGTGAAAGGAGCAGATGACCAACTGAATTTCAACAAACTCCACCAAAGAATTATGGACTGTCGATCTAATGCGAGGGTGCAATTGACGAAGGCAGCAGTGAAAAGGAAGTTGGAGTACGACAAACGGTTGAAAACCAAGGTCTATCCATACACTATTGGGGAGACGGTATTTATGAAGAAATTTCAATACGAGAAAGGAACGTGCAAGAAGTTATCAAACCAATGGGAAGGACCCTTCAAGATTGTGCAAAAGGCAGGGGAAGTGAACGTTCTGATTGAAGGCGCCAATCAGAAGACAAAGTTGGTCCACGTTAATCTACTAAAACCTACGGGTGCCGTGTCAATGAATGCCGAGTTGGGACAATTACGAGGTCGAGGACGACCGAAGAAATAAAGATGTTTATTGATTTATGGGAGTCCTCTGGACTGGAGGGGAGGTGTAGCTGGAGGTGCCATTTCCTCCCTTTGCGTTCAATCATTTTCGACTACGACACATTTGCGTTCATTATCTTTATCCACAGTGTACACATTTTACATCTTTTATGGAAATATACATCAGTTCTAGTTATAGCACTTATTTGCATCGTCACATGGCACTAAGAAAACGGGAAGAGGTACGGTAGCTTGCTACATAAACTGCTCTTGCCTTGCCTTGAACGCAATTTCTTTTCCGGACATTATGTGACCTGGGGCACTAATTGTTTATCAGATTTTGATAGAGTTAGCCAAATACAACACAAACGCATTATAATTCAATAAAAAGGAATTGGCCCAATTGGCCCGTTATTTGGTAGAGGCTGAATTACAAAGCGCCCTCTGAAGTGCAGAACGTAAAACATATTTCGTTCAGCATAAGGAGGCTATAATTCTTCTAATTCTTCACCCCTACAATTGACACAATATTTGGTCTGCCAATGAATTCGAATATCGAACATAACTCCCTGTTTTCTGTTGGGGAAAATCAACCAAAAAAGGAGGTCCAGTTGAGCTGCATGCTGATGTTGATCCAACCAAAACCCATATGCATAATCATTTCGTGAGTAAAAGCGCCCCTAGCAATGACACTCAGCTCCAGAATTGAATTGGTCACGTCATTGTTTTGAATTGAAGAATAACCTCTTTGGCGCAAGTTTCACTATAAAAATATCAATTACTCACCCATGAGCCAAATATCTGCTTTTTAAGTTTCTGTCGTTAAATCTACTGCCCGCTCCTCTGTGGCCCGTACTTTTGCAGCGGCGAAGCCAAACTCACTCTGATAATCAGTTCCGTCGATTTAACACTTTATCGTACTTGACGCTCATAATTTTTTGAGGCAAGTAATCAATACTTTTTTGTATGAAAAGTGTGTCAAAGAGTTAATGCTTTTATTCAAAACGATGATATTCATGGTTAAGGTCACGGTAGGGCTAAAAAAGGAAAAAAACACGCGTAACGGCTCAAGCTAGTCCAAGCCGCCTAAGAGTGCCCGACCGGCCCCGTGACACTATTTCATCTCCCCGCGGTAAGAAAAAAAGGAATCACCTAACCTTTAAATATCATTCCTCATTGTCTTCCGCAATATCCGTACCAATAAAAGAAAGGGGCTTAATGTCAAACAGGGCGGGAGAGAAATCTCAAGTTGTAAATGAAATAAAAGAAATGCAGTTGAGTGCCCATCTTTTGTAACAGAAGGATGCAGCAAAAAGGCTAAAGAGACTAAAACGATTTTTTTTGCCATTGTAACAACCTTTTTCCCATAGCAACAACTTTTTTTCGCGTTTTTCACAACTTAAAAAAGCATTTAAAGCATTAAAAAAACCTTTATTTCGAGGTCTACTTATTACTAATCATTGTAAGATTATATACCAAGATCAAAAAACTTTATTTGAGACCCTCGTGCAAAGTATGAAAACGTAAACTAGTCAGAAAAGATCGTGGGGAGAGGCCCAAACAAGCACTTTCAAAACTCGTTTTATGTGGTAATATTTGAACAAAAAGAGATCATGATTTCCAGAAAAATGTAATCTAAAACTTAGAATCTGTATAAAAGCTTGGGGAAAAAAAAGAAAATATGCTTTTTACGTAACACCATTTGAGAAACTGTAACTTACAAAAAACATACGGGCTTGATGAAGATCAAAAGTTCACTTGCTTGATCAACTTGCCCAAACTTGAAGTGGCATTGGCAAAATTAGAGGTTCTGTGACTTTATTTGTTCATTGCGCTGGGAGTTCCAAGACGAAAAAACACAAAAACGTACACACCCAGCATATTTGGGACTCTTATGGCATGCAAAGCAAAAAAAAAATATGGCATGTTTTTGTAAAGTGGCATGTTCTGGTAGTTGACCACCAAAGCTTTTCAAAACTTAAGAAAATATGTTGCAAAATGGACAATTCCCTTGTTGTTGTCTTGATATTCTTGATGGATCTGGAATACTTCCCTTAGATGTTTATTAATGTCATTTGCTTCTTTTTATCTGAGGCAACTATTATTTGTTAAAACGGTTGTCCCCTGATCTTTGCTAAATCATTGTTTTACGTTTTTCTCTGTCTACAAAAAGGATATTGCAACGACAGATTTTTAGTCACAACCAAGCTTAGTCATGGCATAGATATTTTTTTAAACCATTTTTTACATTTTCACTGGGAAGTGTTGGCCATTTTGAAAGAAAATGCTCAATTTCCTTACATATTCAGCCGAATCCTGAAAAAGTCTTGACAACAATCAAAACTTTACGTCAGTCTGATCAAATGAAAATCAACATCCTGTAAGAATCTGTGCAAAAAGCATGGAATAACATGTTTCAATTAAAATCTTGTTTTCAACCTTTTGGGGGTCTCTGGCTGCCTTAAACCACCGTTTTGCCAGCCCTGTTATATGAGTGACGATAAACGTTATTCTCCACCGATTTTTTGGCGGTGCTCATTTGTAAATTTGTGACAAACTGTTAGAAAGGTTTGGAGAGAGGCCTTAAAGGCTATTAATATCGTGTTAGGTTAGGTAGGGTTAGGTTAAGTTTAAAAAAGTAGCACTGCCACTAATCGGTGGAGAATAACGTTTACCTATGAGTGACCTAGTAGACGCTGACGTTATCACGTTGTTAGTATTTAGATCGAAAAATCCACGCAACCTGTATTCAAGCCGATTGCCCTGGCCTCAGCTGATCCTGATGGGACAATTCTTTTAACTAGAGCCGATCAGAAATCACCAGCACTACTCCCATCTTCCGGAAATTCGTCCCTCCCTCCAGTCAGCTTCTTTCTTGGGTGAACTCGCTGTGAGCATGCCCCTGGATTGACGATCCCCGATAAGGCCTGTGATTGGGGGCCCCCAGTCAGTGTCGGTGGATATTCACAATGAGCACAAGTGTGGGCGAATGGGTGGAGTTCTTCGTGGGGGCGGGAATTCCCTCGCGCGAATCGGCCCAATACGCCCAAACCTTTCATTCGCATCGAATCTCCATGGAAATGCTCCTGGATCTCAACAAAGTGAGCTCGTTTCCCCATCGGATCATGTTCCCACGGCGATTTGATTGGCTTTTAAGGGGCAGTTTGAATTCGTTTTAAATATGAAATGAAATTTTTGTTCTAGCTTCTTGTTTTAGTTTGAGCCAAAGACAACCCAGTAGAGCTAGAGCCGTTAGTGAAAAAATTACTCCCTTAACGGTATTTTTGCCAAAGAAAAAGTAACGCGTTACTGATAGGACTTGTCTCAATTTGGAGGCAAAAAGAGGCAAAACGTTGAGAAGTTGAAGCTTTTAATAAATTAACCCTACTGATTCCAAACCAATGCTTCAGGCCAAGAAGCACAACAGTGTAGCAAGTAAGTCATTGCATTTGAGTCGGAAGTTCTCAAAAATCGGAAACCATTCTATATTTTCTCCTTCCCTTGTATGGAAAACGGTAATGGGAGGGCTAAAACCCCGCTCCGTTACTCATATCGTTTCTTTTGCAAAATTGTAACACGTTACCTTCAGCGTCACTCTGCAAGCAACGTGCCATTACTCAAGCTTTGCCACCATGAAACATTAAGAAAAGAACAACAATACTGAATTCAGGTTTTTTTTACCATTTTAGTTTAGAAAATTGACACATTTCCAGGGGCCAGTTCTATTCTTGATCCAATTACAGCCAAAGAAAGACGAAGGTTGTAGGAAAATAAGATGAATAAAATATAAAAAAAAACCAAAAACAGCCCATGGGTTGTTTTTCTTAACCCGACGGGTGGGTTTTGGGCAATCCTGCATGTTTGGGGGGGTCATTCAAATCACAAGCATGGATGAATGATTTGCTGGATTATGAATATAATCGACTTTTTAAATTTCATGAAAGCCAAGCTTTTTGTGCCGACGTCCTTCTCTAGCAATTCATGGGTGGGCCGGTGCTACTGCTTATAAAACCGAACCAAACCCACAACGTTATGAATGACTCTTCAAGTCTAGATGTTAAACGACAATAATTGGCCTCCAACTTCAAAAGAAGCATTGCTAACTTATTGGTGGAGAGGAAACATGTTTTGCTTTTTTTTTTACTGCAGGACTAAGAGTTAACCCATTCTGTTGTTACATTAACTCCTGGAGAAAAGACCAACCTAAATGTTATTCTCGAATTCTTGGAAGGGCCTGATCAGGGTTAAGTATTGAAATAGTCGACTCATTTTGAATACCATCCGGCAGCCGGTAAAGTTCGACTTGAGCTGATTTGGGTCCAATTCATTGAGGACGTTTGCAAGATGGTTTGGTCGGGCAGAGGAATGACCACGGAAAGAATGTGTGTGGTCAATCTGGTTTTCAATGAGTCTCGAAGCTTTTAAAAAAGACCGAAGTTCATGCTATTCCTGATGATCTTGGCATCGGCTAGTCAAGCTAATTGACCAATTTCCATTAATGATGTTCGATACCAGACCTCGTTGAAATCGAACTTAGTTTCTTCAACGACCATGCTTGAACACGTCTTCGATCCCCAAAATAGCTCTCGCCCAAATCCGTTAAACGTCAAGCTCAACCTTGAAACCTTTGAAAACTAATAATCTTGAGAATGATTTACCACTATTAAAATAAATATATAACCAACTTTAAAGTATCCTGGGTACGGCTTGCTTTGAGCATATTAACCTATCCCTTGGCATTAACTTGGCTCAGTGAGCTCCTTTATAACCGGCCAATGAGAGGAAAGCCAATGTACACATATTTGCTCGCTTTATAGCTTCTTTGAAGCCTGTTGAAGAATTCATGAAAAGCCACGATATTTTTAACACCCTTTCGAATCTCGTGGCAGGAATATCTCCGAGATATGGGCATCACGGTCTTGGGCGACATCATTGCCATTCTCAAGCATGCCAAAGAAGTCCAGGGCAACATGACCTCGCACCGTGTCCTCCAGGGATCCTCGGCCTCGCATGCTTTGGCCACGCCCCCCACGGCCGCCGGGAGTCGACCCGCTGTAACACCAGTCATGAACCCCGACTCCACCATGGCCAAGGATACTCATCCATTGCCCGCGATGTCCCGGAGGCCGTCGGGCGATCATGAGCGTGATCGCTCACGTTCTCAGAGCAATGCTAACCCGGTGAGCCCGCCCACGGTGTCCGCCCGTTTAGGCCCACCCGCGCCTCGTCGATTCGCCGAGTTCAAGAAGGATAACGTATTCCGACGTTTAGCAGATGTGCCCGTTACTCAACCCGAGGTAATAACTCATCATCGGAGGAGATTGTTTGAGGCCTAGTTTCTTTGGTTGGTGGGTTGGCTCAAAATCAGGCTAAAGCGTAAACTTTCTCGGCGTGTAAGGCTCTTTGATTGTTGTTTGGGAAATATCTAAAACCTACTACTAAGAGGGATGCAAATCCCCAGAGACCTCAAATGGATGGCAAATTGGTACGAGGGATTTGTCAATAATATTCGGCTTTGTCTCAATATTTAAAAAAACGAAAGATATGTATATTGATGAAATAGTGAAAGAAAAGCACTGAAACACTACAATAATACAACATTGTCGGTCCACTTGTAGAGAACACGTAATCATCGCTGATTGTGGCCATTCTACAAAGTAAGGTACTAGACTAGACACTTTTTCAAATGGGTGAAGGGTGTGAGACTTGAAATGATGTTTGGAAAATTTGTTGGTTTTCCTAATCTCTCATCCTGAACTTGTTTTCAAGATTTCCAATGGCAAATATACGTACGATCCACGGATTTTTTCCCTAATTGATGACCAATAATTGGTACAAATACTGCTTTAAATTTTTACCAAACAGATAAACTGAAATTTAGTGAAACGGTCTCGTTCTGGTTGTCAAACCCCTCGTAGATTGTCGTTGTTGCAAAGGCCGTTTTTGTTAAAAAATAAATAAATAATAAGTTCATGGTTTTAACCAGATTTCTTCGTCCCGGTCGGTGTCCATGCGACCTCCAGAGGACACCACAGTTCGATCCGTGTTCAAACGTGTGGGTCAAGCCACACCCACCAACGGATCAAGCTCCAAATCCAACAAATCAAATCCCGTAGAGGAGAGCCGTCCCAAGAAGAAGAAATACATTATGGTCCGCACTCTATCTGATGGATCCAAAATTCGTCAAATCGTCTCGCCGGATGATCCGATTCTCGAGCGGGTCCAAGTGACCAAACGGGTCCCGTCAACCCCGCCTTCCGGAGCAGTCCGACCATTTGTAGCTACAACCAGATTCCCGGCGGCCCCGCCTTCTTCATTATCTTCGTCTCGCGAGCCTCTGCGCAAGAAGCGCAAGCCCATTTCTCCGCCCAGAGATGATCCGCCTAGAAGCTCGTCGCGTTCGTATCAGATTCGCCGTAGCGATGAACCTCACCAAAGGATCCACGAAAGGTACGTTAAACCGGGTTTTCAATCTTCGTCTATCCGATCTCACCAAGTGACGATTTGCTTCAAATTCAACGCTTTAGAACGACTTTTGACTTTAAAGGGCAATGTCGATTACTTATGTTTGTATTTACAATTGGGATAGTAAAGGCGAACGGAAATCAATATTTCAATAGAAATTATAGGCATGGAAATCATGCGCGGTACATTTTTGAACTCAGAAAAGTCAATAGATTTTGTTGTGAATAGAGCCACTATAATTGCTATTATAGTTGTGAAAACCTTGATTTTAATGTTTAATGATAATGTTTATTTGCCAAATTTCAAATGTCAGATTACTCCTTCATTCACACATCCAAAAATATAAGTCAGGAATCAAATAGATAAAGCAAGGGCGAAGCTTTTAACTTGACAATCCCCTTTTCACTCCCTAATCAACCAAATTGTTGAGAAGCTCAAAATTCGTTGAAATGTTCAATAATTGATCTCTGTGTCCTTCCAAATTTTTTTTTTCCCTTTATAATTTGGCGTCAATCCTATAAGATTATGTTTTATATTCTCTGAACAACCTTAATTTAGACATTTTCTCAACATCACTATCATTGTCTAAGTACTCTGTAATCTGTAATCAATAAAAGTGGGATTTAAATGATCGGTCCGTTCCAAGAAAATAAGCAAAATTGTAAATTGATACGTGAAATGAAAGACAGGGAATTAGAGGCATTGGGCTGGAAACGAACAAATGCAGCTAAAACCTTCGGTGAGATTTTTGCAATTGAAATATGAATGCAATAATACCACATTGAAAGGTGGGTAGAAAGGGCTTGACTCGAAAGAACCACAGGTTTACACTAGAAAAAAGATCTTGAAAGGAGCACAAAAGCGACGGCAGCTCTTGATTTTTGTCGTTCAGATCCGACAATGTCGGTTCATTAGTGTATGAACTATTACTATGGATATAGAGTTGTAAATTTGCAACTACTGTGGATTACATTCGACGTTGTGAAGTCTTTTATGTGCTAAGTGTTACAGAAATTGTGACTTCAAGAAAACTTACACATACCTGTTGTATACCGTTTCAATGAATTAGAGAGGCCAGTCGTAATCAGTAGAGTACACATCTATTTCTGTCCTGACTTCAATCGCGATTCGGGATTATAAGGCCCGCAATGAAATGTAGAATACATATACGAGCATCGAGAGGTTCATGGTTCGAGCTATTGTAATTAGATCATGTCAAAGCCTTTTGTTCAAAGTTTGGTAGTTTCAGTACTAAAAGTGAATGTTTGCCCCTGTTTATTTGAGGTCTCTTGCCGAGTACTTAAAACATGGTTGTTAAGGACAGAGTAGACCCTTTTTTATCCACCTGGTTGGTAATACTATTCTCCTTTGCTTTCGGGCATGAATGTGCATCCTGTGAAGTCTCTTCCTAATAACAGTAATGAGAGCAAGATGTCCTGTGGGAGTTTTCACTTAATGGGTAAATTTAGAAGGGAGTGGAATGGACTCGTTAATAATGGTTATATTTGACTGTGACGTGACATTTTGAGTCACACCATTTTGTTCCGCCGAATATAAGATGAGGCTAGTGCAGCGCGTGGTATGGTAATTTATGACAGGTACCCACCCGCCCTCTTGAGTGAGTGATAGTGCTTGAGCATTAACAATGACCTAAAATAGCATATTTGTATCAGGAAAATTGTCTATTTAATGGGTAAACCGACACAGGCACGAAAGCAGAATTCATAAGCCGTAAAACCGTAGATAGTCGATTCGGATACGTCTGATTGATCATGTGAATTTTGTATTGCAATTCTGGCACGTCCCTAGTCACAAACGTTTTACTTTTTGGTCATAGTTTGGTGGATGATGTGTACATTCATGTCGTGAGAGCGTATTTTGGGAAAGTCACCTGTACTTTTGTGCTTAAATTTTCCTTGTTTTAGGTTTGAAATGCAATTCCAGGCGATTTAACTTCGGAACTAATAAATCCTCGAACATTTCCTCTTGTTAAAGTACCTCATTTTTACCTATCGACACGTGTCAACGTTTAAGCTTTTAAGCCGAAAACGCTATTGTTTTAGGTTTGAAATGCAATTCCAGGCGATTTGTGCAAACATATAATAAATCCTCGAACATTTCCTCTTGTTAAAGTACCTCATTTTTACCTATCGACACGTGTCAACGTTTAAGCTTTTAAGCCGAAAACGCTATTTCTAGACTTCTTGATGTTGCTTTTAGATTTTTTTAACCATAAAATTGAAAATTTAACAAAAGTTTCGTATTATCTTATCATTTATTATATGTTTGCACCTTAAGTGAGGCAGTGACTTCTCGCAAAAAGATGGTGACGTCATCATATTTTCCCTCTTTAATCTCCTATTTCCCAAAATTATAGTGATGAATCAATCAAGTAGTAAATGTTTTAGGAGTGCCTTGCCTTAGCGCCGAGCTAAGTGCCTTTTTTACTAATGTGTTCAGAAAAAAGTGGACTCATATTTGTTCTAAACAATAGTAAACCAATTTGACAGGGATACCTGATCAAAGTTCATATTTCTAGAAGTGCATGTATGCATTGGGGTTCAAGTTGTGACACCTTGCAGCACAACGTTTCACTCCATGTCCAGAAGAGGACGATTACCAAAAGTGTAATGACCAAAAGTATGACCTACAATGAGCGTATGACCTCAAGATTTATTTATGTCTTATTTGTTTCTTCGCTCCACTGATTCACGTCAATGAGAAGGTCAGGAGGCTCTTTCTCCTCAACCAAGTGCTTCCCACTTAAATATGATACACAAATCTAGTTCCTGTTCCACATCCCAATGATGCATGCCACTGTGGGTAGAATATTTGTCGTTGGTTCGAACATTCCAACTGATGGTCTTTGATTGACGGGATCAATCTGTAATATACACGTAGCTGATATCCGTTCAAAAGTGATAGAAATCTTATTTTGCAGTACTAGAAAGTCCAACTGTAATTGATCAAAAGGATTTGCAAGGCTTCTCAAGGAAAGCCAAAATGTATATAAACGTAATGGTTTTAAAGGATAAAAAGAATCAAACTTCTTTTCTTGGTTGTTTTGATGATGTCTGTACTTAATTGGTGACTCAAGCTGTGGAAGCAAATTAAACCTTAACCAACATTTAGAATGACGAGAGCCGAACCAAAACTCATATTTGGTCGTTTTTGGTCATCATTTGTCCACTCTCAGTGCCAAAAAATCTAGAAATGTTTTGACTATAGATGATGCCATCAAGTATTTTGGGGACAAAGTAATTCTGCGAGAAATGACGGTTTTTTCTGAGATGCGTGTAATGCTCAATCGGAATCAAATGCAAGTATCTGTTTTTTTCCATTTTGAATGCAATTGCAACCTTTCGGCGATTTTGGCCTTGAACAGAGCTGCTGCTCTCTACAACGTTTTGCCCGTACCTATTCGACGATTTTATGTTTTAGATGAACTTATGAGAAGGTTTAAACGGAGTCGTGATGTTTTTTGTTGGCTATACCTGACTTACCTTACGTTCAGGGATGTCTTAAAGCGGCCAATTCAAACTATTATCCATAGGTGCTATTATTTGATCAAAGATTGTATCAAACATAACACGACTTCCTGGGAACTCGTTCCCAAGAATCGATTAAAAACTGAATTTAATTGTTTTACGGTAATCAATTATTTTCGGCCTTTTTGGCCGCTTTTGGGACATTGAAACCGAGAGAAAGATGACGTCACCATCATATTTTGAGAGGTCACTCGTACTTTTCATGCTTAATAGTTTTATTGTCAAGGAATTGATTAGAGTTCCAATTCATTTATTCACTAATAGAATGGTCCATGTCGCATTGAAATTCCATAAAACTGTCAGTTTTAGTCTTTAACATGCTTAAGAAATTCTGTTTAGCCGAAAAAAAGCTGTTTTTGACTTCATTTTCCTACGGTAGGATTTTCTAGTTTTACAAAAGGCCTTTTGAAATCTTAGAAAAGTTTTTTATCCAACATTGCGCATTATATCTTGGTGTTTTTAGTACCTCGACTGTATTGAAAAGCGACCCAGCAACCTCCCAAAATTTGTGCTCACATCTGCTAGTTCATGGATTCAATTAAAAATGTCTTCTTAGTTTTGTTCAAAAACCGATTTATGGGAGTCCAATTTAAGTCTTATTAATGTACCAAGCCTGACATATTCCTAAAGAATATCAGGGCAACAACAATAGCAACGAAAGATCTCGAAATACAAGAAAATAGGTTTTCAAAAGTAAGAAAGATAAGGATGGCGTAAGTAACAGATTGGATCTGAGTTCGCGGTTTGCGCCTTTGAGTCATAGAACCAGTATGGTCAAAGTCTACTTGCGCTACCCGGATGCACAACCCGTTTACCTACCCCCATTTACAAAGGGCTATTTAAGACAACAGAGCCATTCACATATATTTTTAAACTCGGCCTTGTCTCTCTTTAGGTTGGAGGGCGGATCCCGACATCGATTTGAAAGCTCGAGGATGTCCGACTCACAACTTCCTGCAACAACCCAAGGGCCCAAAAGGTCGGATCCAGGATCCTCCCGGATGTACAGTGACGACTACAGTAACAAAATGTCACACAGAGTCGGTCGGAAGAGAACTTTGTGAATCGCTTTATAATAAGCAATAGAATGGTTACATTATAAATGATTGCGTTCACGGCGAGTGTTTCTTTCCATGAATGACACTGATCAATTCTCTTCACTGCACCAGGCAGGCACTCCTAATAGGGCTTTAGGGCCACAGGCTTCTTGTTAATGGTTCGTTCAAAGTTAGAGTCAAAGGGACTTGGACTACTTACCCTCAGGAGGCGCTTCATTTTCAAAGCCGCGGTTTCCCCTCGGAGATAGGACGTGTATGATGTCTAAGCAAGCCCTTGGTGTTCCAGGTTCCTTCTATTTGAGGAATGGGTGGAATGGTTCCGTTTGAAATAGTCCCATCGTCTTATTTGCGTTTTGGGGGGCGTTGTATGGGAAAGGGGAGGAATGTCCAAATGGTGGGAGGAGGGAAGACGTCCACATTAACAAGTGGGGTCGGCGAGCTATTTAAGTACCTTATTTCACTTCTAAGTGCTTGGCCTCAAATCCTGCCAAGCATTTGACATTTTCAGTTTCTTTGGCATTACTTTTGGGGTACAGATCGTTACGATTTCGATGGGTCCGGAACAAAAATATGCTATTTTTGGGAAATACTCGTACTATTGAGATGGTTATCGCACAGTAGACCAAAAATTGGTTAGTAATCTCGAAACCTCAAAATGTCTCCAACATCCCCTTGTCCAATTGATAATTTGATCTAAAGTAAAATCAATCAATGACCTTTGGTGCCATTAATGATCAATTCTACTACAAGTGACAGAAACGTCAATGAATGCATGATGATAGTTCAAGAATGATGCAACTTTTTCTGGAGGTAATCAAACTTATTCTTGGACAGCTTGAAACTTATGGATTGGTTTAGTTTGGAATTTTAGTTTTGAGTTGTAAGGGGGAGACTAAAAGTAGTTTTAGCAGTTACATGCATTTTTGTATCCGGCAAGAGCGCTGTTTCTTTTTTTTTCACTTACTCGCTCGTCTAGCTGTAACGAATTTTGTGTTAACGTTAATGAAATGAAAGGCCACAATGTGAGAGGGACTTGAATGTTTTTTTACTCATCACTTCAAGACTAAGGGGTTCTCATGACAGCTATGATGGAAAATGTCTCATAAATAGTTGCGCAAATACCTTTCTAGCCTCAGTCCATCCAAGGATGATGAGGGGTCCATTTCAAGCAATCGTGGTTGTGATTTTATCCTACTCTGCAATCTCCAGAGGTAAGAACCTGCTATCTTAGTCCTTTAACATTGTCCCCCAATAGACTTCAGTTCACACAACCTAGATACAATTCATTCTTCTCAAATGACTTGTAATTGGCTCATGAGAAACAGCACTTTTTAGCTACGATTAAGATCGATTCCTTGGATGAAATCCCGTCGCCTTTGAATGTTCCAAGGCATCAATATGGGCCTGTTGATGTCCTGGAAACGTTTTCGCATGCAACAGCAAAGCGATCCCAAGGCGACTCAGATCCTGATATGTTCGGAAATCTCAGGGACCTCCTTTTCAATCTCGAAACCGTCCTGGACCGGAATCAGCGTTCAAACTTACCGCCCAAAGCAGGTAGGTGTTTTCAAACGGTCAGGGTGTCTATGTTGTTTAAAATGAGTTGAATTGACACAGGTTTTGGAAAATTGTGGCGGAACTATGGAAAGCGGACTGAGATACCGCAAGAGCTGAGCCCAAGCAAGGGGCTTTGGGCAAAATCACCTGCCAACGCCAAACGAGAGGAGTACAGGTTGCTGAGGTTGGTGGATTCTATGCCTGTTACCAAATGCATCCTGTATTTGGCTGTAATTTGTATCTCTGTTTGTACCTCTGTTGTTCTTCATCTAAATTTCCAGTCCTGTCCAAGACTTGATCAGACAATCCAAAGACAGCCCATTCGAGGATAAAGGGTAATTAGATGAGTCATGAGATTATGTTTTGCTTTCGTGGAGTTTCTTGACAAGTTGCATTTCAATGTTTCCCTTTGGCTCTTCTTACATTTTGACGTCTCATAAAGCATTAGTTTGACGTTCCATCAGAAATTTATGCGTGTCTTTATCTACCATGTTAATTGGATTCCTACACAAACTTATTTAGATTCTGCCCGACAGACGGCGCTTTTCTAGATTTAATTAAGCAATCAAGCATAGCTTTTCCCCATTTAGCTTGGGCTGACAGAAAAGCTTGGCGTTTATGTTAGCCCTCGTATCATTGACATCCTGAACTCGTTATCCAAGGTGCTCGAAATACTTTTATGTACATTTTGCTTCAATTGAGCTCTAAAGGTGTTTAATGTCAGGGCTCTTGATAAAATTCGTTACTGTTATTATTTCTGTGAAATGTCATTTCACAAGTAGATATGTTACTCAATGTGCTTAAGTTAAGAAACTTTAACCTTTGATTGAACAAAAAGATATAAGTTTTGATAGTGCACTTGAATCATGCCTGAAGAACAAAATTCAAGAAACAAAGTGTAAAAAGTTAAAGTGATGAATTTAGTAAATTTTCAAGTTAGAGATCTTTTCAAGGCAGAAAATCGAAATTTCCATTAGAATGACGGCTGTCTTTTTCCACAGTCCTTTACAGTTGTACGCCTACCAAACTTATTATTTTGATTGTTGCATGAGCCATCAATATGAAACCGGCCATTCCAATACTAATGTTTCCTAGGCGACTGAGATCTGATCCATCATGGGGTCCATCGGGTCAGGGCATCAACTGGAGTCCTTACAATAAAAGAAACCAATACATGCTACTGCGTAAGGGTCGTGACACGTCGTCAGAAGAATCGAAAATGGAATTACTTCAAATTACTGATGTGAGTCCTTCTCCCATATCTGACATTTTTTCCACCAGGATGATAAAGCTCATTCTACAATATTTTTGCAGAATGAGCCCTCTCATATTGAGACAATGAAGGAACAAGATAGAATGTCCAAACTGAGAAGTAAACGTTATTCAGAGGTATAGTCCATATATTTACGTCCAGCCAAGGTTCGATTAACATGCGAATGGTCTATTTCTACTTTGACAGATTGGAAAGAAGAAGAACGATTCCGAATATCTCCTGCGGTTTGATCAATACTGATCTGGGCAAGGAGCCCAAAATTGCATTAGCCCTTCATTTATCTTGTTACCATATGTCTATAATCATCATCACATAACACATCCAAGAGGCTGGATGGTCATATCAAAATGATACAATTTCATATGCTATACTGAGTGACAATTTCCATAAATGAATTCCGTTGTAATTACTACATTTGATCTTACCCCTATTTACACCCACCGACAAGCAAGGGTTGAAATAGATCCAGTGCACACTGTTAATCAATTGTACATGAATAGTTGTTGTTGCAGATCAAGAGAATGAACCACCTCGAAAGCAGCACCAGGTTTGCAAGGTTTTCTTTTCTATTCCAAAAATTAACAAGAATTTCCTTGGACTGTGTCACCATGGGCAAACATTAAGATGGGAAATTTTGAAGACCATTTTAGTATAATTAAGAAAAAGAGAAAAATCGGAAAAAATGCCCCTACTGTGGAATGATCGGATTATAATAGTCGTGGTTATGGGGAACACGGAACTTTATTGAAGGATAACTATTGAACCGAAGAATGTTGGCTCGTGGAATCTTAGATACTCCATCTCGTTTTTTTTTAAATTCAGCTGGGGGAAATACCGTCTATAATGAGAGGTTGGGACATATGTGATAAATCACTCGGCATACTTGTGTGTTCATTCCATACCGTCCAAGCCAGTTACCTTTCTACGCCATACATAAGGCTCGAATAAAGTTGCGAAATGCACTTTGCAATAAAAAATACAGCTCTAAAGCATTCCCCGCAACTATTGCAGCAATTTCATCTAGTGCATCTTCTAGCTGACATTTTAGAAGCCACTTTGACAGCAACAAGTTCAGGAGTGCGATAAGGACTAATTTGTACAAATATCAAACAATAACCGAATGAAAAGTTGATGATGATGGAGGTGAGGATATTGAGCACGTCTCATCTGTGTAAGATTTCGTTTTAGTGCTCAAAAATGATGGAAAGTTCCATAAACATCAAGTTGAAAGTTGGCAAAGGTTTTCAAATGTGTAGTTGGATATATCTCGCAAGTTTAAATCCAGAGATAGTATCACAATGCTAACTCTGTAAAAGTCGATTGTTCTTTTTTTCTTTTTCGGTTTGGTTTTTCACGGGCTTTTCCAACCGCTGCAGGTAACATAATCCCCAGTACTATGAAAATGAAAGAGTATATTCTTCTACTTATTTCCTTTCAATCTTTATATGATATTTGGTCTACCAACGACTTTGAGTTGGCAGACCGAGCTAGTCCTTGAATATAGGGTTGATCTGGAATGCTCGGGAATGCTATCTAAAAATTGGTCCAAGTCTGACTTGAAAGATGCTACCGGATCAATACGGCCTACGTAGTCCCTACGAATATCAGAGCTAAAGGGAAGCAAATCAAAAAACAATGAAGGAGCCCGAGAAAGAAGAGAAGTGGACTTCATTGTTTGAACTAGTCTGGATTCACGAGAGCTTGAAAGGTGCTATCAAAATGCGCATTAAGCCTCTATGGTCACTAGAATTGACCCTAAATCCTGGGTTGGGACAAAGCTCATGGATGCTTTTGAAGACGTACAGTATCAGATACCTTTCGTACCTTCTCTGAACACTGTACAGTCCCACCTTGTTTAGTCTCTCCCAATATGAGAGCTCTCTCAATCCTGTGATGTTTGTAGAGAAACATCTTTGTACTGGTTCGACCTTTTGCAAACCTGCTGAACTCATTGGAGCCCAAATGGGTGAACCATATTCAAGATTTGGTTGAACAGAGTGAACATTCTTGATGCTATCTCTGGACTTAAATGTGTGATATATCCACCAACCACACATTTGAAAAGCTTTACCCACCTTCAACTGGATATGCTCATCGAACTTTCCATTGTTCTGCACTTAAATCTTTCATAAATGAGACCTGTTCAATATCTTTACCTCCATTATCTACGAGGGATGTATTCAAAGGAGTTGACCCGAAGGTCATTGAGCGGAATTTCATTTCGCTCAGGGACATATTACTCTCAGTAATCCAAGAGTAGATTCTTTCTAGGTCCTTTGCAAGGCTTCTGGAATCTTGGCCATTCCTACCCGAAACTAACTTTGTATTGTCAGCATAAGAGGAGAGACTGGTAGTAATACTAAGCTTTTGAAGCGGGGCAACGAATATTATAAAAAGAGAGGTTCTAGCATGGAGCCCTGGGGAACACCTGACTTGACATCATGTATTTCCCTAAGTAAATCTTCAACCTTCACTACTTCCTTCCTATCCTGAATGAAGCTTCTTATCCAATCAAGAACTCTACCTTGGATATCAATTTGGTAAATTTTAAGGAAGATGTGAAATGTTGAGAAATTCGATCCGACTTGCTAATGTCAAAGGGCAATATTTCCTCCCCACCAGCTACCTAACCACCTCGCTCTTTTAGTCTAGCCCTTTTTGATTGTGGATGTTTAAACCATGAAGGATTGTAAATATAACCAGTTCCAAAGTGGGAACAAACGTTGCATAATAGTTAGGACTGTTTCTAATAGTGAGAGAGGATCCTTTTTTGTCATAGCCTTCTGAAGGAAACATGTAGACGCTTTCCCCACCCAGCGACGGAGAAACAACCTAATGTTGAACTAGCACTGTCTATGAGAAAAAATGGACGATGGGATGGCCAGCTTTGCTGCCGGGTGGGAGTTCAACCCCTCGACTCTAGTACCCACCAATTAATAAAATGAAAGCCACGAACGCCTCTAACTTCGCCAAAAGTCAAGTGAAATTGTTCGACCTGACATCTCTTATTCAGTGTAAGAGTAAATTATGAAAAATATTGAAGCGGCAATTCCTGGAAAAAATCCCCCCCTAAAGCTTCGAGATTCCCTCAGATGCTGCGAGAGAAAGAAAACGTAACTGGGTTTGGGGATCAAGAAAAGCAACGAGTATGTTTGGTTTTTATGGGAGTCGGTATAAACATACATTTTGAGATGTAACGGGATTATTGTTCCCTCTTCAAAAACTGGGACGAGTTATGGTAATTTTGTTATTCCAGCCTGAAGTTTAGTTTCTATTAGGAAAGGCCATATACTTCAGTAGATAATTTAGAAGCTTTCCAGTTTTCTGGTAGAGGTCCTCGATCAAATCTACTCTTGGCTTGCTGACAATTGTAGTATGGTCTTGAACATTAATTACAACAACATTAATGGCTTTGGAGTGCACCCCCCCCCCCCCCTCCCACACACACATAAAAAAAGCTCCACTTGAAGATCAATGCCAGCTCTGCACAGTATGTACAAGTAGATTGTTCAGACAAATCTTGAATGAGCTTCGCCCATTTGAACTCCACTTTTTCATGATTCTTGACTCATTCGCTTGAAAACAAGTGGCCAGTGGATGTTGTATTTATGGACTTCGCCAAAGCCTTCGCCAAAGTTGATCACTCCCTTCTAACCAAAACACTAAAACGGGCCGGGAATTGTGGGGAGGTTTTAAGATGGATCCGAGCATGGCTCACAGACAGGTGCCAGAAGGTTGTGTTGAACGGCCATTCATCGGAATGGAAGGCAGTGACTTCTGGTGTGCCCCAAGGCAATGTCCTTGGCCCTCTCTTATTCTTTATCTTCATCAACGACCTGACACCTCTACATGGGTCTCAATTAATGAAATTTGCTGACGACGTGAAAATTTTCCGCCAAATCAAGAGTCCCTTGGATCGTGTAAATCTACAGGCCGATTTGAATGACGTTAGTGAATGGGTGAATCGAAACCAAATGCATTTTAACGTCTCGAAATGCGTGGTTTGGGGGGTTGGTCGAAAAGCTCTCGATTCGATTTTTGACTACAAGATTACGGGAATTTCTCTTCCCAGACAACCGAGTCATGTCGACCGGGGTCACGTTCAACGAAAGGCTCAACTTTAGTAGCCACTGTATTGGAATCACATCAAAAGCCAACAAAGTTATGGGTATGATAAAGAGGCATTTCTTGTCGAGGGACCCTGATACGTTCACTTTGTTCAAAATTTATGTACGACCCCTTCTCGAGTTCTCTTCCCAAGTATGGAGCCCTCCTAACAGAGGGACATTCTTCGTATAGAGAAGGTGCAAAGAGGAGCCACCAAGATGGTGAAAAACTTATGGCATATTTCTTATCCAGAAAGGCTATCTTTGCTCTGTCTTTAGACGTTAGAGGAGAGACTTGTTTGGCTTGAGACTTTTACGTTCAAGGTGTGCTCGATGCGAATAAAGATTTCACCTCTTGGGGATGCACCACCGTTCTTCGTTCATGAAGAAACAGATTCGGATGATGACCGGAACTAAAAAATAAGCCTCTTTTGGAACCATTGGTCAAATCTCGAATACGGTACCACTCATTTCTGTGCGTTGTGCCCGTCTATGGAACACTTTGCCAATATCCCACAGACATGCTCGGACACTGAGGGCGTTTAAGAATAACTTTTTAACCCAAGGAGATACCAATCAAAATTCTTAGCACCCTTTTGGGTCCCATCTGCGATTCTTTCTCCCCTTACCCCTACAACCAAACTCTGTTATCATCAATGTGATGTCTGAGTGGTTTAAACAATAAACTTCATTTAGCTGCTTGCCCAATTCGACCAGGCTCAAAGGTATTTCTCTCACTACGGCACGTGTTGCGGCAATGAGAGAGTACTCATGTTTGCAGCGACTTTGGAGACTATTCAGTTTTCAAGTCTGATAAGTGATGTGTGACATGGTGATCCACGACAATGTTAAAGGTCAATGTACGAATGTGCTGTGTTTTATGACACCCATAAAAACTGTGATCAATTTTTAACACAAGCCAAAGGTGTTTTTTGTTATTCAAGATTCAGATCCAATGAATAGAATGAAAAAGAAGTGGACCCACAACCACCACGGGGGATCCTGCATTAGCTGAACGTTAGTTGAAGCTGTGATCCTGCCTTCAGAATCTTGTCGATGGCCAAATTCTCGTCTTGGCGTTGTTCTATCTTGTCGAAGGGAGTCCAGGTCATGTCATATTCCAATTTGTACGCGGCCACAAACTCGGGCACGTTGGCTCCCCATTCCTGCAAATTGACATGTAAAAAGTTTCAAATTAAAAAGGTTAAAAATTTGCACGATTATTTAATTGTTTCATCTAGTCAATCCCGCATTGCTAAGAAATATTGCCATGGAAATTGTTTACGGACATTAAAAAGTGTTTTGTGCCTTACCTCAGGTGAAATCATGCTCATGTATTTCCTTCCGTTGATATCGGGTTTCTTGTACACATAGTAGGTTTTACCAGGAATCTTCTTGAAGTTACAGGCAATATGGTTGAGCTCTGCGTTCCTTTGAGCATCTTCCAATACTTTGGCAGCTTGCTCTTGAAGAAATCTGACTTGCTCAGCGATCACGGATAACTTACTACCAGCTGTGGCCCGCGTAAAATGATCAGCCTACAAAAAAGAAATTTAGTTATACATCTCACTCGAGGTTATTTCAAAATAATATATTCTTTTTAAAACGAATCTTCCAGTGAATGATTGTTTTCTGAGTACTCATTAATTTCGTGTCTTAGATATCTTTTCCACAACTTGCTCTTCACTCAACTTGCATGTTTTTGCTTTTTTAAAACATCCAAATTGCAATATGGAAAGGATCATTTAAGCAAAAAAATCCTTCTAATCGAAGCACAAATGTTATTATTTTTTGGAGGACTTTTTTTTCAAAATTTCCCAATATCCAATGAAATATTTACTCACATTTCAAGAACAGACTTGCCATAATTACCTTTTGAATTTCTGCTGCTAGTTCAACGAGATCAAATTGCGTTTTCTTCCCCACACGATCCGGATCAACCAAGGCCACTCCATTAGGACAAGGATTTCTCTCCACCAAATTGACTAAACAAAACAAAACAAAATACGGTTACACCTGATCCATAAGACTTTTGAATTCATAATCAACTACACACTTCTTGCTGCCTTTATCTCTCTTAAGAATAACTTTGAGCAAAATTGATTGCAACAACGTTTGAATACACGGTTGATTCGACAACAACAAAGCAAAGCATTTCTCGGAAGTCTATTCATATTTCAAACATCAGGTCCCAATATGTTATTTTCTTAAAGTTGAAAATTTGAGCTTTTCCTGTAGATAAACGTTCTTGTTTTGTGCCTTCATCGTTCCTTATAAAAAAAACCCCAAAATATAACTTGATTTCCATTTCTATATAGAGAGGTACCATTAAACACGAAACAAAAATCAAATAACGATGATAGGTTTTTGAAAAACCAAGTACCTTTGGCGTAAGCTTCTTACTAAAACTCAAGTAACAAGTAATAAGAAGTTTCAAAACATTACGAGTAACTTTCTTAACTCAATTCATCGTCGAATTTACCTGTTTCTTGGAAATTGGCCTCCCTTGGGTTCATGATCTGCATTTCGGCCTTTTGAAAGCCCCGATCATCCTGACGAATGGCATCTGTGGGCAAACTCATTTTTTAACCAAATACAAAAGTAATGGATCAGTCTAAAAGCACGAGATCAATGATCCAATACAACAGTCAATCGCACAAGTGAGTGGGCAAAGAGTGTCACTCTGAGGGAAGACTGAAGCTGAATGAGAACGACTCTTGATTGCGCATGCTATTTACGTACACAACTGGGCCCATGAGGAATATTATGAAAGTGTAGAGAGAGCAATAATGGAGTGCATGTAGCTAGCTGAGAGAGATTTGAATGGCAAAAGATGCAAACTTTTGTTAAGTGATGGGCATTCTTTCAATGATATGTACCACAAACCTGTTTTTTGAATTTATGAATTAAAGTTCATCTGGCATTTTTCGGTATGTAGAGACCCACGACTACAATTCAGCCATGATCTGTGGTGTCAGCATTTTGACCATAGGTTTGGGTGACCCAAATGTCAATTCCTCAAGAACATCAAATGGTGGGTTGAAATGATTGATGTCAACAGTTAAGCCAAGGGTTTCTCAAATGCTTTATTACACGATTCAATTGCAAAATTTGTAATTTGGAACACCTTGCTGCGTATGTAGATAGTATTTTATGAAATACGACAATGTCTGCTTCAGGCTTGCCATGAGTACTCCGCCAGTTGGTTTCCAATTTAAATTCAGGGGTAGCTTATCATTTAATGGATTCATGGCTAAAACAGTATGCTGAGTGGTTGGAATTAGAAAAGATACTTTTGAAATACTTTGTCGCAAGAGTCAAATCCGGATACAATTAAAGGCAAACCAAGACTTTTCATTAGAGAACAAAAATTCCGAAACTATTAATGTAACAGATGGTGATTTGGCGTGTTATTTACAGGAGAGCAGATTTCTCAGAGTTTCTCTCAAAATCCAGTAATGAAAAGGGTATCTCAGCACCTTTTGTGTGCTCAATAAATCCAAAGAAATAAGCCATGACCAGCAATTGCAAAATGAACTTTCAAGGGATTTCTGTCACTGCTTCGTTCAAAGTGATTGAAAATACCTTTTAATGATATCTCATCCAAAGCACCTCTGCTATTGTAAATATCAGCTTTGAAAAAAAAATCTGCTTCTCTCTGCCACCATTTTCTGCCTTGTGGTTGAAAATGACTTTTAATGATTTCATATCCCTGGTCATAACACTTGTAATAATATAATGCCACTGTCCAGTACCTCTGTAGTGAGATAAGCTTACCTTGTAAAAAATACCAAAGCAATTGTGAGCTATTTGTTTTGGTGGCTCACTCATTTCATGAGCGTTTATTCGTCCAACTTATGACCTACACTTACAAATAGTAAACATAGAATACATTTTCATGATGAAATATCCTATCTTGCACATAGACAATGAGTTTTTTTTAAATTTGCTATTCTTCCTTGAACTCTGTTTTTGTTGTAGTTGCAACAGCAAAACATATTCTATTTGTACTTTAGAGGTAGCATTGTTCTTATAATTCCTTATTACAT
This sequence comes from Tigriopus californicus, assembly GCF_007210705.1. Classification (NCBI taxonomy): domain Eukaryota; kingdom Metazoa; phylum Arthropoda; class Copepoda; order Harpacticoida; family Harpacticidae; genus Tigriopus; species Tigriopus californicus. The sequence continues at coordinate 14,148,512 of NC_081445.1, read as the reverse complement.
CAGCAGCGTGCAGTATCACTCTTTGTCGGGTGGTCTCTGAACACAGACGAATGACTCTATTTTGGATTTTCACGCCGCATCCCTGCAGACCCTACATCTCAATGTGCATTCGCTTATAGCTCGTCGCAAGAGTTACGAAAGTAAGTCTTCTCGTCCATTAACTCCGGTCTCTTCACGAAATTCATTGCATTGCTATCTTCCGTTCAGATATGGTCTGGTCGCAATTAAGTCGTTCTTGGCGTCATGTGGGTCCGTTGACCAATAATCTCAAATCATGTGGGACGCGATGCGTTTCCACCTCCGGATCTGGGACCAGGGGTAAGGACAAGCCAATGCTGGGGAAGTTTTACTCATAAAAGATTGCAGATCTGACATTTATGTTATTAACTTTCCAAATCAAATCGAATGGCTAGTAAGCCTCGCATATTTTTTCGAGGTAAACGACGAAAACCAAGATATAAGAGTCCTGCTAAGACCAACCTTCGTATATTTGAAACACGAATTAAATTGAATTGCACGACTGAATGATGGTTGGGGAAAAAATTGATGTATACACACACTGAGTTTTGGAACTTGGGAAATCTTCCGGAGAAAAAAGTGGGTGCTGAAGTAGGTCAAGATGGCGGGTAAACGACAAGCTAGTCGTGTGATTAGATACAGCCTGTTTTTGTGACTTTGATATAGGAATTTACTTAAAAGAAAACAAAGCTTCCCTTCCATTTGTGCCCAATACTCACGAAAAGTTGGAGGTGACAAGTAATGGTGGCAATAGTCAGATGCATATTTTTTTCCAATTCTAGGAACGCCTGAGGCTCAAATGGCAGATGTTCCTGGAGGCATCAATTTCAACATCACCCAAGATCAGAAGGAGATCTTGGATTTGGCAGAGAAATTTGCTCGTGAGGAGATGATTCCTGTGGCGGCTGAATACGACAAGACCGGAGCTTATCCCTGGCCAGTGATCAAGAAAGCTCACGAGCTTGGTCTAATGAACCTGCACATCCCTGAAAAATACGGAGGTATGCTACCTCTTGACATGAGACAACTGAATTATATTCAGTCGCCCATGTCCATATGTTCTGTAAAAGGTGAACCCCAATTCAATTCCTTTAAAAAATGAACAGGTATGGGTTTGGGAACTTTGGATGGCTGTTTGGTGACCGAAAAAATCTCCTACGGCTGCACTGGTATCGGCACGGCACTTGAAGCCAATGGCCTAGGTTCCATGCCAATCATGTTGGCAGGGAATGAGGAACAGAAGAAGAAATATCTTACCCGGCTCATTGAGGAGCCTATTATGTGCGCCTATTGCGTCACCGAGCCCGGTGCGGGCTCCGATGTGGCAGGTGCCAAGACCAAAGCCGAAAAGAAGGGAGACGATTGGGTGATTAATGGGCAAAAGATGTGGATCACCAATGGCGGTGTTGCCAACTACTATTTTGTCTTGGCCCGAACCAATCCTGACCCCAAGGCCTCCGCTTCAAAAGCTTTTACCGGATTCATTGTGGATGCCGACACCCCTGGAGTGAATCCCGGTCGAAAAGAAATCAACATGGGGCAAAGAGCTTCCGATACTCGAGGTTGAGCAAATCTACATTGAACTCCGGCCGGGACGTTTTCCAATTCCTCTGATTTCATTCAGGTATCTCGTTTGAGGATGTGGTCGTTCCCAAGGAGAACGTGTTGATCGGAGAAGGGGCTGGTTTCAAGGTGGCTATGGGTGCATTTGATAATACGCGTCCTCCTGTGGCCTCTGGAGCCGTTGGCCTCGCTCAAAGAGCCTTGGACGAAGCCACGAAGTATGCCGCTGAGAGGAAGACTTTTGGAACCGCCATCATGAACCATCAAGCAGTAGCATTTATGCTTGCCGATATGGCCATGGGTGAGTTTTTCCAGAGAATTTTGACAATCTCGTTGCTGTACAAGTACCACATTATTTTTCTATGCAGGCATTGAATCAGCTCGATTGTGTTACATGAAAGCAGCTTGGATGGCCGATAATGGTACCCGCAACACTTACATGGCCTCTATTGCGAAGTGCTTGGCGGGAGATGTGGCCAACAAGTGCGCCACAGATGCTGTCCAAATTTTCGGCGGAAACGGCTTTAATACTGAGTATCCCGTCGAGAAACTCATGAGAGACGCTAAAATTTACCAGATTTACGAAGGAACCGCTCAAATTCAACGAATGATCATCTCTCGCGAGTGGTTCAACAAGGCTAAGGAGACCTTGATTTAAGTTAATTAACTCTTGACTTTCCTTATGTATCCTTGCTACAAGTTTCCAAATACATATTTTACGTATTTAAAACTGTGTGCTCTACTCGGAATGGCATTTGGTCCTCTTGGATCATTGTTTCGTCAATGGCAATCCATTGATGCGATTAGCGTTAACTGATTGGTCTAGCATTAGCCTGGGGACTTGCACTCAAGGGCGTGAGGTGCGAATGAGCTCCTAACGAGGATACTTCATTCAAGTCACGCTTGCATTGAAACGGGCCCAAGCTCTATTCTCCCCATCCACATGCACACTCAAACCCTAGAAGGTGGTACGGATTGCGAACGAGTGACCCGCGAGTACTACAAGTCCACACATTCAGAGAGGACGGAGGCCCTCACAACGACGCAAAGGCTGTAAGCCGCCGTCGGTCGTTGACTGTAGCCATGTTATGCCTTTGGTTGTCTAAGGGGAAAGCAATCAAATCACGAAAGCCATGGCAGCCACCCCTGTGTTTAGGCTTAAAACATGCTCCGACTGATCTTCTTTCTCTGCTTCCTCAAAACTCTCGTGCCTTGGGATTGTCTTGCCATGGAGAGTGTAGTTGTCAGTGTCCCTCCCTCCCCTTCTCTTTGGGCTTCTTGCTCACTCTCTCTCCCCCTGTCTCGGTCTCGGTCTCGGGCCCGCTTTCTCGGGTGAGAGGCACAGGGGTACCAACCTTGTTCCCCTCTTGCAGTCCGTCCTTACCGACATTGCCCGCACTCTTCTTGGTCTCCTGCGGGGAACAAATCTCGCTCACAGAGAGCGAACTAGAAATCTCGCTACTCGACAGCTGAACTGGTTCTTAAACTGGTTTGAATTGTGCTCAAACGGATCCATCACAAGAAGAGATGTGACGGGATCAACAGATGGAGGTGAAAAGTGAGCTAGTGAGCCAGATTTCGATTGTGGACCTCAAGACCGTTCTGAACTTTGACCGTATTGCCATTTTGGGGTCTGTGATTGCTCCGTATACAGCTGTTGAATCCAGAAAGCCAAGTTGTAAGGCAGCAGCAGCCTATTTGCTTACACAGTAGGGATGAGTCGCCTCCTCGCAGTGCAAGTCTAGTACAGACCACTTAAGGACAGCCTTGCGGACAAGGGCAGAGGAAGCAGAAGCCCAAATTTGTATTGATGTCTTCTCACAAGCAACTGACCTAAGGCTGGAAGAATGAAAAGTGCTGTTAGTTTGCTTGCCACCCATATTTGAGCCTAATCTTATCTTGAAATCCAGGCTTCCGAGGAAACTTGTCACTCCTCTGCTCCCGTGGCCATTGTCGAGTTGAAGGGGCACGACGAAAACGTGTGTTCTGGAATCTATATGTCATAAAAACTACACATTTCCAAGTCCCCTGATCACCTAGTCAGCCTTTTAGCCTTGTCTGTACATGTAGCATAGGTCTAACCACGACTTCCATTCCCCGGAGGAGGACGAGGGCAAGAAGGATAGGAACAGGAACCGTGCCTCCACTGAGTGTGTCAGTGTGTCAGTGAATAATACAACGTGATATTATAGTAATAGAGAAAATCAACAGTGCTTGTGTGTGGTATTACCGTTTACAAATTCTTAGTCCAGCATCATGGGTAACGAAGCCAGCCTGCCCATGGAGATGGCCACGAACTTCGATGCCGACGAGATCAAGCGGTTAGGGAAGCGATTCAAAAAATTGGACCTGGACAACTCCGGGTCGCTCTCCGTGGAAGAGTTTATGTCACTGCCAGAACTTCAACAGAATCCCCTAGTCCAGCGAGTCATAGACATTTTTGACGAGGACGGGAACGGGGAAGTGGATTTCAAGGAGTTTATTCAGGGCGTGTCTCAGTTCAGTGTCAAAGGTGACAAGTCCTCAAAATTGAGATTTGCCTTCAGGTAAGTGCTTTATGCCATGCTGAGAACAAAATGACGTTTTGGTTAAAGTTTGGAATATTCACAGAAAGGCATCCTCCCGTAAAAAAAAGCATTTTACAACGAAGAATGAAATTAAGGGTCGCTGTTTGGTAACATCTCAAAGATTGATATTTGATGATATTCAACCCAATGTTTTTTTACGAGGTGCTTTTGAAAAATCAAGCGCCCTATCATACATGATTTCATTTTAGTTCAAACGAGAGAGGCAACCATCTCATTATTTGACCTCCTGAAGATAAAGAAGGTGAATATCACGTCCGAAAGTGAGCGCAGTGGTGAGGTTGGGGTCAAAGCTTTAGGCTAGGCATGCCGAAGGCAGCCAAAAGGTTGTGGTGATTGGGAGAAGCCTTTTTATGTCCAAAATCGAACTATTCGAATATGGGGAATTAATTACAAGAACGGCGTATACCTCCAGATCAGACATGATAGGTCGGAAATCTGGGATTCCTGTAGTTGTCGCCGAAGGGATACCAATTTTATTTCAATTTATTTGGATCAGCTATGATCTGGCTCTGGGTTTTTGTAATAGTCATTCGTAATAAAAACTTCAGTTCGATACGACCAAGTAAATCTTTGAGTAGGGAGAAACATTTTTAAAGGGCGAATTACGAAGATGACGCCGACATCGATTGAGTAGAACGTATCATTCATAACTATGTATTTAGTACTTCAATGATGAAGTTGGAGTTGCCAAAAATGGCTCAAGGTTATAGGATATTGTCTACTAGATGTAGAAAACCTAGGGGACAACTAAGAGCAAACGGCCTTTAATCTTATTTGAATAATATAATCAATATCTGGTTGGTTTAGTCTTTTCAGATCATTGCTCAATTAGTTGTTGCCAAACATCTATTTTTCATATCCGTTCCTCTTTTAGAGATTGTCACTAGATTTATTTTTGTTCGAGTTGACACCGTTCAGGAATTTATGTCTAACCTTAGTTGTAAACATGTGATCCTCTTTTTAGTTACAAAGTCAGTGGGAACAGGCGCAAGTGTTCAAAACTGACACTGAGTGATTTTAATCGACATCTCCTGAATCTTGTGCATGCGCACGCGAGTATGTTTGCATTCATGATAAGAAGAAAGTATGCTTCAAGGAAAACATTTCATTTTGTTCTGTAAAGATTTTTGTAAAATATTTACTCAGATGGCTTTTCTGGTTTGAACAGATCAGGTATTCATAGGTTTTTAATACACCCGCTAAATCAAACACAGTTGAACTTCCAAGACCTGATTCAGTGCTTAATCCATCAATTGTTAACTTTGGCTTCAATTTTAGATTATTTTGATGATTTTTCTTCATAGTAAGATGGAAACAAGATGCTGTATGAAAAAGAACAGTGTAATCATGGTTCCAATTCACAACGTACAATGACATGCTTTGAATATTGTGTTTCAGAATCTATGATATTGATAATGATGGTTACATCAGCAATGGAGAATTGTTTCAAGTCCTCAAAATGATGGTTGGGTCCAATCTAAAGGACACCCAGTTGCAGCAAATTGTGGACAAGACCATCCTATTTGCCGACAAAGACGAGGATGGCAAGATCAACTTCGAGGAGTTTTGCGAAGTGGTTGGTAACACGGATGTTCACAAAAAGATGGTTGTCGACGTATGAATCAAATCCACTCACCCTTAACATCATCATCATTATCATCATTACTAGCAAGTTTCATTTCTTCAAATACTACTACTTCTTCTATTATTCGACGATTACCACTACTATTACAACTACTACCACGATTACTATTGCTAAACTTCTACTAGTATCATTTTATCTCTTGCCTTCGCTAAACATCTCCTTTTTGTCTCTCGATCCTTCAACAATGACTTCAAAAGCAACAGTTATGCAGTCAACATCCCCGTTTACGAGTTCCTCATTACCCGAAAAATCCCTTATTTCCCAGAGAGAATGTCCACGCGGACTTTTCTTCTCGTCAGAAGATGGAGCACAAAATAATGTTGGCTCCTTAATTCACCACTTGCTCTGTGGGCCATTGTTGCCTCATCAATGAAAATGAAGTATTTCAACAAGTGCTAATAACAAAATATCAATTGGAGGAGGAGAAGGAGGGTTGGGTGGTGGTGATTCTTCTCCTTCCGCTCTTTATCCCGCAAAGATCATGTCCCCTATCTTCAAAGACAACCAAAACAACCGGCATTGCCCACCCCACCCCTTCAGAGTTGATGCTTGTGTGGTGATCATCCAATATTAGTACTCTAATTATTGCTGATATCTATTTGAGTAATCCATATCTTGAACAATAGAGTTTGACCATCATTCTTGGTGTTTTTGCTATCAGATCCCTCTCCTATTTCATTGACTCCCAATTCTCGGCCAAGTTTGAAGAAGCCGCGTTGTCAACATCGATTTTTGTCCTTTTTTTTTTTAATTTGCATGTCTGACTAAGAAAACAAATCCAATTTTTCATCCAGCACCATATTCCTCATTCAAATTCAAGATCACAAATGTTATTATTCTGGATATTAGTGTTCATAATATCACCGCAATGATAATAGTTATAAAACAAAGCAGCATCTTCAACGTTTCTTTGTCAACACGCACTGCTGTTGTTCCAACGCCTTCAACACTTAGCCTTGCTTGGTTCAAGTTTTTAAAAAATTTCCCCCATCGGAACACGTGTTTTGAAGGCAGGGCCTAGCTTTTAAAAACAGATATCAAATCTCATCCCCTCCCCCTTTTCCTCCCACTTCAGAGGGTTCTTTGAAAAATCTCTCTTTTTGACACCTCCATACACACAAAATCACCTCTCGTTTGTTCATCTCCTATGAAATCCATTAACTGTAAAACATGAATCATGTTTCAACCACATCAAACATGCTGAAATTTCTTTGAAAATGCCAAAAACTATGAGCTTCTTGAGAATAAACACTCTTTCGATTGACAAACGTATAATTTCTTGCAATTCTTTGAACTGAATAAGAAATGCAATGAACCCGAATGAACCCACATTGAGAGACGAAACAATTTATCACCCAACCTCGCAAGAAATTGCTGAGTACAAACACTGAAGGTTGGGACCAATGTTCGGAACGTGCGGTTCGATTAAAAAAAGAAATCATGAGGACAAAAGTCTCCATGAACTTACTCGTATGTGCCCTTATCATAGGTGTCACATCGAATTCTGGAGATCATTGTCATCGTGAGGATGTTGCGTGCATTGCTCAAGCACGCTTTGGAAACATTGACGAGTCCTTAAACAGTCTCCAACAAGATGATCCGAAACTCATTGAAGCTATCAAAGCCACCTACCTCATACCACCTTCCAAAGAAATGTATAACTTTACCAACAAGGCTAACATAAACTTCAACGGCCAATATGGACAACCACTCATCATTGATAAGATGTTCAATAACAAGCTAAAGAAAGGCTTCTTTATTGAGGCCGGCGCTTTTGACGGCGAAGTCATCTCGAATTCCCTTCGTTTCGAAATCTTCCATCAATGGAGTGGTTTGTTAGTGGAGCCAAATCCTGAGCCCTTTGCAAAATTGAAGACCAAAAACCGAAGAGCTTGGTTGTTACCGAATTGCTTCTCCACCAAAACAACGCCCGAAGTTGTGGAATTCGACGCGGCCGGACTTTTTGGTAAAGTTCCTGACAATGGGAAATTGCTGATCTAATCAAGGGAGGAACAATGAGTTTAAAGTGCCTTTGAGTGGCCTCTGGATTTTGGAACGCATGACATGCCAAACGCGACGTTGTCGTCATTGTGCAAATATGGCTCATGTTGATAGTCATCATTCTTTCCTTGTTATTCAATGATTACCCTGAGTTACTTAACCTGAGGCCTGTTTTTTTAGCGCTCGTACCTCGGAAATAATAGCTTGGACGTTAGCCGGTATGAAAATTCACTCTAAAGTCTTGAGCGGATGCTCATTCTGGGTAATGTTCAAGCCTTAACTCAAAGCACGGACTTCTAGAGATGTGGATTGCGAACGGAAGCCAAAATTTCGTATCTCCGAAACTGTTCATCTTATTCCATATAAGCACTTGATACAACCACAATATCTTGTTGAATAGATGACCTTGGCCAAATGTAAACCCAAACCTATGCTTCGGGAACTCAGGAGACATGATCAAAGTTATGTAGCAAGCAATACGTAAAATTCAAATTTTGGGCCTGCTCTTGGTCAGCTACATAAGCTTTTGACTACATAACTTTGAAACGATCCACTTTACAAGTAAATGATATAAAAATAACCTACATTTAATTGAAAAGATCTACGTTTCTTATTCTATTACTTTTATACGAAAAGTGGCTCAGAGCTGCCATGACCAAGAGCAGGCCGATTTGGCGGGAAGCTCGTTCGTAGTCCATGTTTCTAGAAGTCCGTGCTCAAGGGTACGAGCGTTTTAAAACCTTGCCTCTGGGCTGAAAGAGTGATATCAAAGCCTTTTTTCAAGACAAGACTCAATCCAATGGACAAGTTGTACGACAAAAACAATAATCAAGCTGCTTTTGCCTTGAAAACCAACAAAATATTTGAATAACCAAACAAATTACAACTTATTATTAACCATTTGTAAAACATTTTTACATTTTTCGGAACAAATTTAGCTGATTTCATGACTTAGAAACAAACTGTTTTGACAAAAATCAGAGACTATATTTCCAACCCTTAGTATTAAGTTAAAATAGGTTGTGAAAGTGATGGAAGAAAGCAAATTAACCTCGAAATCCCTAAATTTATATTACAATGGTACAATTTAGTCAATTTTTAATTCAAGATCAATATGACAGGTCAAATCGTCCGCCTTTTATAACAATTAAATTTCTTGAAGAAATGCCGGCTTTGATGTTTCATAATGAACTATAGAATGAAGAGACAATTTCGTGGAGATTCAAAAACAATATATGAATCGCATTTGTCATTCATTAATCACTGTAGTGGTAATAAGGGGCAGAAAGTGAGCGGTCAGTGCGTGGTTTGTGACTGAGAAATTTATGCATTTGTGCCAAGGTAGTTCAAGCACTTGTTATAGTTGTTAGGATATTTAAACGCGGTTTCTTCCCTTGCTATGACTAATACATGATTTATTTATAGGAGGGATAATCAACCCCAAAAATGACCACAAACCTGCTGATTTTGAAATCCCCTCAACTGGAGACAAGAACACTATCGACACTTTCTTTGGATTTGCTCGGAGTACAATCACAATCCAATGTTTTCCTCTGTATTCGGTGTTATTGGCTTTAGGGAACCCAACTGTTCATTACCTCACGCTGGACATTGAAGGCGCCGAATTACCTGTTCTGAAGACCATTCCATTTGATAAGGTGGATATCAAGATCCTGGATATTGAATCCAACCACTTCGGGGAGGTGTTTGAAGGCTCCGTTCGTGATATGGCTAGACTGCTCAAAAAAGCTGGATACTACCGTTTTAGAGACATCGAAATCGATCAAGTTTGGGTCAAGAATGACTTTGAAGTAAATCCCGATGCTAAAGATTATCGGCCGTAAAAGCAGAGGGACGTAATAAGGTTATAAATCTGTAAATTTTTACGAGACGTTTTTGGTGAAGCATGTCAACAAATACATTGTCCAATATTTATGAAAGGCATTCTTGTCTATTTTGTTTCCCTTGTCATTTTGATACTGTAAATGTGCGTTTCATGTTCAAAAGCCTTTTTCACGGGCTTTTCTTGGCGCAGCAGGGAATGTTATCCCCAGCACCATTAAAGTGGAAGGTAATAATTCGTCTATTCCTTTCAATCTTTATGAAATATTTGGTCTACCAACGAGTTCGAGTTGGCAGACCGAGCTAGTCCTTGAATTGATTGGGTTGATCAGAGGCGAGTTTTTTCAACGCTCGTACCTCCGATATAAGGCTCGGACGTTACTCAGAATGAGCATCTACTGAGCACTTAGACGAGTGCATTTCAATACCGGTTAACGTCCACTCCTTAAGTCGGAGGTACAAGCGTTTAAAAACTGGCCTCAGGAGTGCGATCTATAAATTTGTCCAAGTCTGACTTGAAAGATGCTACCGGATCAACAAGGCCTACGTATTCCCTACGAGTATTAGAGGGAAGCAAATTAGTCAATGAAGGAGCCCGAGAAAGAAGAGAAGTGGACTTCATTGTTCAAACTAGCCTGGATTCTTTAAAAGGTTGACGTATTCTTTGACGATAAATCGATTAGTTGGCGGTGCTCATTTTTAAATTTGTGACAAACTGTTAGAAAGGTTTGGAGAGAGACCTTAAAGGCTATTAATATCGTGTTAGGTTGGGTTGGGTTAGGTTTGGTAAGGTTAGGTTAAGTTTAAAAAAGTAGCACCGCCAACTAATCGGTGGAGAATAACGTTTACCTTCTTTGACGCACCTTGATGACCAAAATTAGACATCAGGGCTCCACCATTAGTCATGTCATGTTGCAGGTTCATCCTGTCCATAGCTTTCTTGAAGCTCAAGAAAACGCAATTTTCAACATTTGCCTGGCAGCCCCGATATCTTGACTAACAAATCGGACCAAAGTTTCTACAGACAGCCTAAAAGTAATTGCGGCTGAATTGACGTTTTGTTATGACTAGTCTTGGTGACCACAATTTTCAGTGGTTTCTGTCCTTGCCCACCCCTTGCAGCCACACTGGATTTGAAATCGCCAACTTCTGAGGAGTCAAAGTCCACCAAAATTCTTCGATCAACGCACTCCCAATCAAGGTCTGGTTGAAGAACGGCCTACGTATCATGGAATATACAGTATATTCTTTCCCTCGGTTCAAACAGAAGAAAGTAACGGTTATAGGATGTCTACAAAACTTACCGGAACCGTTACTTTTACAGAAAAGTAACCCGTTACCGGTACTTAAGCCCTGATCCGTTCTTATTTTTGAGCAACGACTAAAGCTTCGGTTATTTTTCATTTATTGCATGTGCATCAAAATTTGGCTCCCAAACGAATTCAAATCCATCACGCGTTAGAAAATTTCGATGCATAGAAAGTAAATGCACAAGAAACTTTATTAATGCACTTCACTTTTTCTCAATTTGCAGTTTATTCTACCTCGCAATACTTACATTGGTCATGTTGAAAATGTGCCATCAGGAAATGACACTGCTCAACAAAATAATATTTTGGGTCATCTTAATCGTGGAATGTGTCAATCCTATTTCTACTTGTTCGGATTAAAATTTCACAAGATTTACCCGGACTTTTCATATTGAAGAACCATAAACCAAAATAATTCTCTAATTTTCCAATTGATTGCTTTCAATTCCTTCAGAAAGACTCCGAGCTTTTTAGGCCATTGCTCAGATCTAACTTTTCCCTCATTGATTGCATTAGCCTCCTACATTCATCCGGAGGCATCGCTTTGAGCACGAAAAAAAGAATTGTTTTGCATTTCAACACGGATGTTTCACAGTGCTCTGGAGAATTTGATGCAAAACTTCTCAAAGAGGGTGCATTCAAGACAATCGGCCAATTTTGCTACTCCTATTAGGCCGTGATCCGCCACGATATCAAAAATCCTACAACTTGTCTAACTTTATTTTGCAACGGAATGAGTAACATTAATATTTCATTCGGACGGTGAATCTCAACGCCTCAAGTTGGACTGAAAGGTGATGGTCAAGAAAAACCGCATGATGTGGAAAAGAAGCTTGAGTGATCGAAAGTGGAGACCGAATTCTGTTTTTATTACCTTTGTCTTTATCATGGTCATTGTCATAATCATCAGCGTAATCACTCCCGATCCCTGTCTCTCTGACGATCTGGATTGCTTGGCTCCTAGAGATTTGAGCAATGTAAACGAATCGTTGAACCATCTGGAGCAAGATGATCCCAAACTTGTTGAGGCAATCAGAACCAAATATCTTTTAGCACCTTCCGTGGAGAAATATAATTTCACCAACCAGGAGCACTTGAAGTTTCGGGGACAACACGGACAACCTTTGGTGATCGATCAGATGTTCAGCCACAGCCTTAGGAAGGGGTTCTTCATTGAGGCTGGCGCCTTTGACGGGGAATTGCTGTCAAACTCACTCCGTTTCGAAATCTTGCATCAGTGGAGTGGTTTGTTAGTGGAGCCCAATCCAGAGCCTTTTGCCAGCTTAAGAGAGAAACATAGAAAAGCGTGGCTTTTCCCTCATTGCTTTTCCACCAAAACCACGCCTGAAGTGGTGGAGTTTGATGCAGCGGGAGTGTATGGTAAATCCATGATTGACTGTAATACGGAGTTTGAATCAACTTCCTGAGTACCCTAACAATCATTTTGTAATTCTATCATCTCCTTGATTGGTTGAATCGTGATTGAAAGGGGTCGCCAGATCCTTGGTGACTCTGACTGCGATTATTGCTTTTAACGAAGCATCCCCTCACAATCTTAAAGTAGACTAGCTGAACTAATATCTGTGTCGATTATGAATAGTTTCGTCGCCTTTGTCTATATGTACTTACTATGGCTGGGAAGCGACATTAAATCTATTTTTTACGTTGCGGCCCAATTTTTGCAATGATTTCGATACTAACCGAAGTGACTATGACTACAGTATGACCCTCTCAAATTCTTTTCGATCTCAACCAGGTACGAAATTAAATGATGAATATTGTCCAAATATCGGATTATCAAAATGGAAGTAAGCTCAAAATTATTTTGTGTTATTTTCGCCAATGTTTGCCATTGCTAAGGCGCCATCCATCAATTGATGATTTTTTTTCTAGAATACAATCAACTCTACAATTAATCTTTACACATTATGGTGCGCTACAGCTTCAAAGAAAATGTTAGAAAGGGCAGGGCAGTATATCATGATTATAAAACAGTGTACTAGGATTGCTTGCCCGGCCAACTTTGCCACCACTGGTCTTATGGTCGTTTTAGTTTGCCCCTCGAGTGACTCATAAAACGTGCTGACTGATGAGACTTCATCATATATGCATAACGAAGATGATAGTGCCTGCATGCTTGGGTTTTTGCCGGTTTGTCAGATCTCGCAATAAATTCTATTGAGTCATAAGTGATTGGATAGTAATTTGAAAATTCAAATGAAAGCCATACAATTTTTGTGAATCCAAGTATTTTTGTCGTTTCTGCAACCAGTTTTAAATTATCTTTAACTTGAAAAATCATTTCCGTCCCGAAGATTGCAAGGTCTGTTCGTCACAGATATAAACAATAACATGACTACAACCAATTTCAATGTGTTCCCTCATTATCCTGAATGATATAGTATATTTTCGAACTTTCCAGGAGGAATAATCAATCCCAGAAATGAACACAAGCCCGCGGATATCGACCGTATCACTCATATGCATCGGAAGGTTTTGGATGCTCTCTCTCGATTTACTCGCAGAACAATCTCGATCCAATGTTTTCCTCTTTACTCAATCCTATTAGCCCTTGGAAATCCCACCGTTCACTACATGTCTCTGGATATTGAAGGAGCAGAAGTCAACGTCCTCAGAACCGTCCATTTTACAAAGTGGACATCAAGATCTTGGATATAGAAACCAACCATTTAGGAGAGGTGTTTGAAGGAACCCGTCAAGATTTGGCCACTCTCTTGACAAGTGCGGGGTTCTACCATTTCCGAGACGTCAAGATCGATCAAATTTGGGTCAAAAAGGGATTTTATGTCAATCCGAAAGCCAAGGAATTAAACCCGGAGGAGGTCCCCGAAGACCTCCCATTTCTTGGTCAACTCAAGATAAATGTAATGGAATATTTGAGCAATGCGCTAAGTTAAGCAAAAAATAGCAATAAATTTAGCTCACTCGAAATAACGGAGGCTAGATTTTGAAAAAAGAACAAGGAATCAAACTTATTAGCAAGTCTTTTTTATTACTTTGATTTTGGCATTTAACCGCTACATGGAAAGTAATCCCAAGACTACTAAAATGCAAGGTAATAATAATTCTTCTGCTCATTTCCTTTCAATCTTTATATGATATTTGGTCTACCAACGAATTTGAGTTGGCAGACCGAGCTAGCCCTTGAATATAGGGTTGATCTGGAATGCTATCTAAAAATTTGTCCAAGTCTGACTTGAAAGATGCAACCGAATCAACAAGGCCTACGTATTCCCTACGAATATTAGAGGGAAGCAAATTAAACAATGAAGGAGCCCGAAAAAGAAGAAGAGTGGATTTCAATGTTCGAACTAGCCTAGATTCACGAGAGCTTGAAGGTGCTCTCAAAACGCACATGAAGCCTCTACGATCACTAAAATTGAACCTGAATCCAGGGTTGGGACAAAGCTCATGGATGCTTTTGAAGACGTACAGTATCAGATACCTTTCGTACCTTCTCTGAACACTGTACAGTCCCAACTTTTTTAGTCTCTCCCAATATGAGAGCTCTCTCTTTCTTGTAATGTTCCTAGTGAAACATCTTTGGACTTGCTCGACCTTTTGCAAACCTGCTGAACACATTGGAGCCCAAATGGGTGAAGCATATTCAAGATGTGGTTGAACAGAGTGAACATTCTTGATGCTATCTCTGGACTTAAACGTGCGATATATCCACCAACCACACATTTGAAAAGCCTTACCCACCTTCAACTGGATATGCTCATCGAACTTTCCATTATTTTGCAGGACTGCACCTAAATCTTTCATAGATGAGACCTGCTCAATATCTTTACCTCCATTATCTACGAGTGGAGTATTCAAAGGACTTGACTTGAAGGAAGGTCATTGAGCGGAATTTCATTCCGTTCAGAGCCAAGAATAGATTCTTTCTAGGTCCTTTGCAAGGCTAGGGGAATCTTGGCCATTCCTACCAGAAACTAACTTTGTATCGTCAGGATAAGAAGAGAAACTGGCAGTGATATGAAACTTTTGAAGAAGGGCAACAAATATTAAAATAAGGAGGGGCCCTAAGATGGAGCCCTGGGGAACACGTGACATGACATCATGTATGTCCGTAAGTGAATCTTCAACCTTCACTATTTCCTTCCTATCATGAATGAAGCTTCTTATCCAATCAAGTGTTCCGTGCACAATTGAGGACATCATCCTGATATGATATGGATAAATGATACGCAGGATGAACGATAATTCACGGAATGGTGTTTATTGAAATGCCCTAAAAATTTTATATCAAAATCTTGTTGAAGCTATGAGATCGTTAGATTCCTCAATGCGCTGCCTGTTTGGAGGCCAGATGTCAACCAAATGTCAAACCAAGTACAACCAAATCATCTAGAAGGTTTGCTGGATTTGATTCTCTTCGGTAGTAAGGCTATTAGTATTGGCTCACTTGGGTAGGACGTCATTGTAAAACGATCTGCCATGAACAGAAAAGCAAAAAGTAGGAAAAAATATTGGTTAAAAATCGTTTGAAATTATTTCCAATGCAAAGGTAAAAAACAATTAAAACATAGAAAATATCTTCTGATTGAATATTTAGGAAGGTTTGAAATCAGTTTCAGGGCGTTTATTTTGCCATAACAAACTTCGATCATAGTGTCATTTTCATGGCGAAAAATCATTAGATTATGGATTCTTAGAGAATAATAGTCACGAAGGCCATTACTTGACCTGTAAAACTTAAGGTTTGACTTTTTATTCCTTACCTTGGGATCGAAGTTGTTTAAAACTTGGATTGCGAACAATTTTTGCCATTTTCACCATTAACCATGTTTTATGTTTTCTCCTTTTGGATTTCGCATCATAAAGGATATATTGAAAATGTAGGAGACATGATAAATGAACGTCCTCCCACATTTCCCTACAAATATTTGACGTTGCAAAAATTGCTTTCTTTAGGGGAAAATTCTGCACTCTTGTTAATGTGAAGTATTGTAATGGTTTCCCTTTCTCTTCAGGGCAGCGTTTTTTAGGGTTGGAAAACAGAAAGAACTAACCAAAACCCCCATTATTCAAATAAATGTTACTAACCTTAAAACCTGATTTTTTGTGTAAATGTTGTTCAAATTAGCGAAATCATGGTCAATGAATGTGGAGGTTGTTGCAAAATACTGGGTGCGTCAAAATACGTGCAACAGTTAACTAACGCAAACAAAATTTTGATTTTCAAAAGAAAATAGTCCCTGAAAGAAAAGCTTTGTTTTACAAAAGGTGCTTGTCTTGTCATCTTTTTCATTTCATTTAGACCCCGCCAGTTGCGGCCACACTGCGTTCCATTCTGTACCTAAATGCCTTGCAGGCTGCCTTAACCTCGTCCCTGGGGATCTTGGGCCAGTACTTCTCAACAGAGGCTAGTTCTGCGATTTCTCGCGTTTTGAAGTTATCATAAACCTGCACTTAAAGTATCACGAGTAATTTTCGATGGCCATCTTTGACAACAACAAAAAACTCGTTATTCAACATTCAAATTCAGGGAGACGACAAAACAAGAAAACGAAAGAAGAGAAACAGAACAAGGGTGAAAAACATGAGTTAGAGGGAAACGCAAGGAAACAAACAGCCCAAATAATTTCATACAAATCGTCGACACAGAGGCCTCAAGAGAGCTATTATTTGGATGGGACGTGGCATAGGCCTTTTCATCCACGTTCGTCCAAGCAAAGTAATCCAAGGGGTTTAGGTTTGGTGAGAACGGAGGCTACATATCCATGGACCAAAATCTCTTCAATCCCAGCTGTTTGTGGATGATCTCCTGAACAAGGTTCAAGCTCTGACTGGGCGCACCAACTTGGATCCTCATCCAGTTTTCAACGCCGTACAGCCTGGTGAGGTTTGGGAACACTGTTTTGTTCAAAATCTTCAAGCATTGTTTGGCATCCAAACAAACATTCAATTGACACCAGGCCTAGTTCTTCTAACCTTCCTGCAATTTGGGGCCCGTGTTCGTCTTTGAATTTGAACTTAGCCAGACTGGCCGGTTTTACTCTAGAGCACGCCGGCTTTTGAGCAATGGTCGATCTTATCTCAAGAACCTGATGATCTGACAGATTACTAGGTGTCACACGGACATACTGGATCAATGGTATTTTTCTGTTTGTTTTTTTTTAAACTGGATACCCATTATCACCCCTGCTTGTCAAGATAAGGTTTTGATGTATTCAAACTTTTTCCTTTAGATACGACTTGATATTCAGATTCTATCGCCTCAGAAGAATTAAAGTCAAGAAGGCTAGCACAAAACAGCAAATATTTTTATTGGGAAACTATCAACACGGATTGACCCAGCCTCCAAAGGACTTTTCAATCAATTGTGCCAATGCTAGAGTGTTTCGATCTTTGTTAATGGGGCCCACGATTTGAGTGCCTAAAGGCAAGCCTTTTGAGCTCAATCCTAATGGGCATTGCGTGACTGGATTACCAAGAACATTAAAGATGGCCGTGTAACCGAAATTGAAGGTTCTTAAAATAGCTTGTCCATGATAAGGGGCAGAAGTTGGATGTGATGGGTACAGAAGGATGCCATCATCTCCAAGCAATGCCTCTAATTCGGCTTTGAGGGATTCATATCTTTCTAAGAACAGCTTATGGTCACGCTGATGGGGACCCACAAACGGGTCAAGCATAGCCAAACCCAATGCTGGTAAAGTGTGATCCGAGTTCTTGAAGCACATCCACTTCAGAAATTCCCAATAAGGATTGATAGCGCCATTGCCCTGCTTCAATTCTTGGGCAAACGAAAGGGCTGTTGGCTCAGAGGACATCTTGTTCGACCAGATCTGGGCCGAGTGGTATAACCCCTTCAATTTGACCTCATGGCTTTGGAGTCCGTGGTCTTGTTCTAACTTATGGACGAGATTCATTTGTGCTTTCCTCATCTCTGAATCCACGGGTGTGATTAGAGGATGGCCGCCATCATCGACCATGTAGAAGATTTTCAGTTTCCTGATGTCTACTGGTTTATCTAATTCCAACTCGAGACTCTGTTTCGGTCCGGCCAAGACTTTGAACATGGGCATAAGGTCTTGAGCATATCGACACAATGGGCCAGTCGATAAGAACGTGTTGATAACGCCCTGAGCTTGTGGTAATTGACCTGAATAAGTTAAGATAATAATGTTTGTATTGAAACACAAGTAAGTACCAAGCAAGAGAGAACCCACCATAATTTGACACAATGCCAGTAGAGGGTTTATGTCCAAATATTCCATTGAAGAAAGCGGGCATCCGAATGGAACCGCCAACATCTGAACCGATGCCAAAAATGGAACACCCCGAAGAAATAGCACACGCTTCTCCCCCCGAAGATCCACCCACCATGCGGCCGGTGTGATAGGGATTGTTTGACCGCCCGTAGACATTATTTGCCGATTCGTACCACATGCAAAGTTCTGATACATTGGAAACCCCTAAAACAAGTAAATTGATTAGTAATAACAATCACTTTAGCTATAAAAAGGGCTCAATCCTTACCCATAGCAATGGCTCCGGCCTCTTTCATGTTTTGCACAGTGTCGGCGTCCAATGAAGCCGTCTGACCCTTGCGTTCCAACAAACCCACGGTCCAACTTAGACCTTTGACAGCAAAGCAATCTTTGGTGGTAAATGGAACGCCCAAGAAGGGTTGAGACAAAGCGATTTCCTCACGACTGGTTTGAGGATTGTCCAAGAGGTCGTCCACGCTTTGGGCCTCAATCCGGGCCTCATTAAATCTTGAACCAATTATGATGCATAATTGGCCGGTTAGCACAAGCAATTGTCCTATCCGTGCTCTCACCTGGTATCTACTAGACAATTGACGATGGGATTCACAGCTTGGATCCTCTGGATGTAAGCTTCAATCACATCAATACACTTGAGTTGCCGATTCCGGATCTTGGTAGCCAATTCTGTGGCTGGCATAAGAGTGATGTCATTCTTAAATGGTGGCAAAAGTTGCTTTTGATCTTCGTAAAGCCATTGGTAAATGATGTCGGAGGTGACATCAATAAACCATCGGAAATAGCGGAGTAATATCACCAAGATCCACATCATCTTGCAGCAACGTTTGTCGCTGTTAGGAAGGTGTGATGAATCAGTGGAATGGTCTTATCTTGAATTTACTATCAATTAATCATGGGAGCATGTACACCTCAAACACACACACACACACGAAGTCTTGCCAGTAAGTTGCCATACACTTACGAGACAGTACTTAAAAACGGTGTGTTTGGATACCCTATGAAACTTCCACAGCCATTTAGGCTCCTGCTTTCTGAAACAATTTTGTGTTCCACCTCCCTAACAGAAAGCCATTGGCGCTCTGCTGGATGCTGCAATTAACTTGACAGATACGCAAGTGCCTGAAGCCCGATTCACTCAACCACATTTCGGTGGATATTCAAACTGGAAGAAATTTCGAGCTGTTTGAATAATTTGAGACTTTGCTTCGACAGATTTCTGGAAAAACGAAACATTTAGTCGTCAATTATATTTCAAATAAATGGGTTGCAAGAGTTTTGTAATAGTGTAATTCCAAGAGGCTTCCAAAATTAAGAAAATGATATTTTATTCTTTACATTTTTCATCTAAATTGAAATGATAAAGATAACTTTGTTGTGGAGAAAAATCAATGTGTCTAGAGTGACTCATACCGTCAGCCAGATACTTTATATGAGATTACCGAGCTTTACAACAAGTACATATTTTTAATCCACTCTCGAGGCAGGAAAAATGTTGACCAAGCCAAGACATGGCAGTATGATATGAATATCGTTTAGATTAGGTAAGCTGTTTGCTATTGAATTTTTAAATAAGGTCACCTTACTCAATGAGTATTTAATTTCTTGCATTCGTACAGAAGAGCATATTACTCGAATAAGTCGACTTTGACCCCTTGGACATTGCAATAATCCAATATTCACCTTTGTACTTTGATCAGAAACCTCGAAGCCGAGGCTGATTTCAGGTGACATAGTACTTCTATATTACGTACACAATCAACGGCTTCACAGCTTCCAAAAGTTGTTATGGTCCAGCCACTTCAAAACTGGTTGTCGGACCCGAGCCAGAAATACCATTCCGACCGTGTGTGTGTTTGCTATATTCATTCGAGTTGGTTGAAAACGATTCCAGTGTGATAAGTAAAGCTAGAAGTGCTAACATGAAGATTCTGGCTTGTCACGGTCATGTTTTTCACTACGTCATACGAGACAATGTATCCTGTTTCCCTAAGATATGCCCGTTGCTACTAATAATCATACCTAAACAAAGCTGAATAATGTCATGGTTCTTTTTGCAAACGTCGAAAGCCTGGGCAGTAACTTCAAGACAAAATGAAAAGCCAAGTGGAAGCTTTCAAAGTAGCGACCACTCTCTACTTCCCTTTACATTTGTCATTCATCTAAATCTTTGTCACATGGACATAGCTTGGAAATGAGCTACATAACTAACAAAATAATAAAAAAGGGGTTCACACTAGAACATCAATGAGGCCCGTTTCAAGATGTCTAATACTTGTATTGCGCTTTTTTAAGAAAATTATCTCTGTGTGCAAGCAATCAGTATGAAAAATTAGCAAATCAGGAAAAACATAATAATCACGCGATACTTTTCAACCCCTAGTAGACTTCATCACTGAAGAGGAAATGCTTTATAGGTCTCACCCAAAATACATACACGAAAGGACGTGTATGACTGGCAAGTGACCAAATCGGCCTTCAAGTTGATTCACTTTTTTAAAGATCATTCTTACTCACAAGGAACCGGTTAATGATGAGTACTTCGGTTCGCAAGCATCTATTCCGCATTTCCAACCAAAAGAAAGATTTACTTTTAATGATCAACCTAATTTTGATGCAGTATCGTCCAGGAGACAAAGGGTGATACATAATGTAAGTTTGAGCATTCAACCTTGAAAACAAGATCCCCGTTTTACTGTTGTATGGGATACACCGAAACCATTTTGGAAGGATAGCATGGGCCTCGGGATGCGACATGAGAAACCATGGTTTCAATTAGTCGTATTTCCGTCTACATCTGGAAGCCTTCTTGAAGATTTGTTCAACTGCAATTCGCTTGATCAATAAAAAACGCTCATGAGAAGCCGGCACCCCCCCACCACGGACATTTTGATTTGCTTGAGCCATCAAGGAAACTGCACAATGCTTGCCAACAACAACACTCCACCAGGATTAACCCAGTATCATACTCTGCGCAACAAGTAGAAACATCTCGGGGCCCCAATATAACAACTCTCGCTCAGAGTGTGGTGGTTTTGTCCGCGCTCTAAGGAGGGCCAATGTGTACTTCTCTAATGGTTAACGAGGGTGGTGCTCACAAAACAGGCTTGAGAATGGCATGGGATAAAGCGAGAGAGCCCCTTATAGAATATTTCAAGGGTCATCGCACCACGCAATAACTCGCCCCAATACTGACCTGGACTCATTTGAAGCAGCTTGAAGAGTCATTTGGATATTCTGATCAGTGAGGTGAAGTGTGAGCGACGGCAGATTGACGTAAGTATTTTCAAATAGTACTAGGTTTTTGAAACTGCTAGGAAATAAGACATTTGACTGGAAACGCCAGCCTTATCAAGTGTTAGAAGTTCTTGGCAAAAATATCGTGGCTTCAAAATTTTCAATTCAAAATGCTACCAAGGACTTCAGCAACGTATCCAACTACTAAAAACCAAATCATTCCAAACAAAAATTGGACATACGTGTACCAAAGGTTTATGTTTGTTGTAAAGGTTGTAAAGGTCATTTTGTCAATGATTCAGTCTCAAAATGAAGTGCAATTGTATTGTTGGGGCCTCTAAATATGTTGAATTAGTTTCTAGTGAAAATAAGCCTTCGCTTATTCAAAGCTCAAGGAATATATGCTCAAGAATATCCGTAAAAAAGGTACATAAGCTATTTTGTTCGTTTGTTATTTGTTTGTTACGAGTTCAGATGGCAGCTCTCTCGCTCGGCCTCTAATCTGATTGATGGGTGTCGTTGCAATGGAGGGATATTCCCGCTTCGTCGTCCCAGCCGACTTTAATTATTACCTCACCCTCGGGAATGACCGCAGTTCTTCCCATTTAAGCTGTTAAAACAACAACTAATGCTGTGATCTAAATACCGCAAAGAAGCCTGAACTTAGCATGCCTGGGATCGGACCAGGTTTCCCAATGTGAAAAGCGGATGCCCTACCAATACGGTACCCCAGCAACCCCATGCGTTACGAAAATCTATAAGCTGTTTGATGTTGATGGCTCTTTAATCATTCCATAAAAAACGAAATAATATCAATCAAATTCACTTCAGCCAAAACACAGCCAGACAACAGGGATATTTTTTTTATTACCCAGAGCACATGGTGGGCCAAAAACTTCTGTTAATTTGGCATTCCATGTATTTGCCGCTCTGAAATCACTGAACCAAGGTTGCCAGGTTGCGGAATTCACCGCCATATAACTCAAAAGTGGCGGAATAAAAAGTTTGGATGGGGCGGAAAATTTCTATCAATCGAAGTCCTTAACTTAGGGTCAGTATTGACAGTAATGGGGTGCCACTGGGAGGCCTAAGGAAACAAGACTGAAATCTAAAAATCAAATTTGTGACACATTATTAAGGAGCAATATATTAAGGCTCATTTAACAAAATACGTTTACGGTGAAAACCGACCCTGTTTTGAGTACTTCTAAGTATTTGTGGTAAGCGAGAAAAGTGGCGGAAATTCAAGGAATAGAAAAGAATGTTGCGGATAGTGTTCCTTACAGTAGCAAAAAAGGCGGACGAAAGTGGGGAAATAAAATCCTGAATAAGGTATGGTGAAGGTAAAACTTGTTTTTTTTCATTTGGCAAGTTTTAACGGGATGAGCACCTGTTTGAAACTGAACCAGGTTTTAAGCCAACGCAACTTCTCAAGCACAACTGAAATCCAAATATCAGTTGAAAATGTTTTCTAGTTGATGAAAAAACAAGTTGCAAAGCAAAACTCTTGATTGCAATTTTTTTACGATCACTATTTGATACAAGAAATTGAAATTCCCCGCAAATCAAAAGGTAGAGTTTGTATTATTTTATATGTTTTCATAGAGCAATTCTGAGTGTCAGCTTAGTCTAGCCTTGGACATTGGGCTGATCAGTAACATCCGTCAAAATGAAATGGCCTTCAAAATGGCGTTATTTTTTTTTGGTTTGTTTTTTTCACGGGCTTTTCTAACCGCTACAATGAATGTAATCCCCAGTACTATTAAAATGAAAGGTTATAATTCGTCTACTTATAACCTTTCAATTTCTATGTGATATTTGGTCTACCAACGAATTTGAGTTGGCAGACCGAGCTAATCCTTGAATGTAGGGTTGATCTGGAATGCTATCTAAAATTGTCAAAGTCTGACTTGAAAGATGCAACCGGATCAACAAGGCCTACGTATTCCCTACGAATATTAGAGGGAAGCAAGTTAAACAATGAAGGAACCCGAGAAAAAAGAGAGTTGGACTTCATTGTTCGAACTAGCCTGGATTCTCGAAGGCTTGAAGGTGCTCTCAAAACGCACATTAAGCCTCTACGGTCACTAAAATTGAACCTGAATCCAGGGTTGGGACAAAGCTCATGGATCCTTTTGGAGCCGCACAGTATCAGATCCCTTTCGTACCTTCTCTGAACACTGTAACAGTTCCAACTTGTTTAGTCTCTCCCAATATGAGAGCTCTCTCTTCCTGTGATGTTCCTAGTGAAACATTTTGGACTTGTTCGACCTTTTGCAAACCTGCTGAACTCATTGGAGCCCAAATGGGTGAGGCATATTCAAGATGTGGTTGAACAATCGACTTGTACAGAGTTAGCATCGTGATGCTATCTCTGGACTTAAACGTGCGATATATCCAAGCACACATTTGAAAAGCTTTACCCACCTTCAACTGGATATGCTTATGGAACTTTCCATTATTTTGGAGGACTACACCTAAATCATTAATAAATGAGACCTGCTCAAATACTTTAAATAATCCACTCATAGATAATGAAGGTAAAGGAGTTGACCCGAAGGTCATAGACCGGAATTTCATTCCGTTCAGGGCCATATTACTCTCAGTAATCCAAGAGTAGATTCTTTCTAGGGTCCTTTGCAAGGCTAGTGTAATCTTGGCCATTCCTATCCGAAATCAACTATGGTTAGTTCTTCATCTAAGATCCCTGGCCGAAGCCAGGTTTCTGTTATAGAGATGAATGAAATCGCTCTCTCAACGGCTAGTTCTTCTAAGATCTTAACTTTTGTGCTGTCTTTTTAGAAATCAGACAATGCACGTTCAAATATAGCCCCTTTACGGGCCTCTCTTTTGACGGAACGCAATTCACAAGATCTTGGACCATCCTCTCCAACCGTAAAAAATCCCTCTTATCAACAAAGCTACGTTCTACTGGATGGAGGCAATGCATGAGCTAATGGGGATGGTTGGGTTTGAGGAATGGGTTGGGCAGCTACATTTGAATAGGAACGTATTTTGGGAATAGGGGTGGGGCAAGGAATATCAGGGAGGAGAGTGTTTATAGGAACAGGGGTGGATTGGGAATTTGAAGGAAGAGGAGGGAGAAAAACAAGAATATGCTCTAAGATGCCTGATTTTAACAAGGTATTTTTCGTTGACCAAGTTCTTGCTGATCTATTCTAACACCATAGATACACCACCACCCCTTTGAGAGACCTTTCAAATCCTAAAAGGGTAAAATTACAAACACTGTGTACATCCAAATAATGATATACAGAGAGTCATAGATTGTACATTTGTAGGATACGAACGACTTTACGTCATTATCTTTTTCCATTAAATTGTGCAAGAAAAGCCAAAGGTAGGTTCAGCAATAATGATACTTTTAAAGTTACTCACCCAAAACTTGCGAAACGGTACTTTTCCTTGAACTATTTTGTTGGAAACGATGATTGTCAAAATTTTGACGCGTTGTCAATCATAAAGTATACAACCTCTATTAAAATGATGATTTGCATGTCATGATTGTTCGGAATTTTACCCATTGAGAATTTTCAAGGTCTTGCAGAAGAGTTGACGGCTTAATCATTGTGCCACCGTTCTTGGGCAATAGATTGTTCAATTAATAATTTCTTGATAAAGTCTGGCATCTTGGAGCGTACCGTCTCGTTTCTATGTTTGAATGTCCGACGAAGAAGAAGAAAATTGTCAGATGACAAAAACTGGACAAATGCCGATTCAAAGAGGAAGGCTCGCAAACAACTTCTGAATGCATGTATTGAAAAGATAGTTTCATGATAAAGTATTTTAGACCTAAAGCTCCGTAAAAAGGGGTACAACACGAATCCACCACTTCTTGTTAAGGCAGTTGTCGATGTCCTTATTGAAGATAATTCGTCTAATTGAGCGTCGAACTTGCTTTTACAAGTGACCCTGAAAACCAATAAAGTAAACTTGGGAAGACTTGCAAAAAAAGGTGCCATATGCATAAAGGAAGACGACACCAGCTTTTCATGATGGGTTAAAGATATTGTTTTTCATTGATTTTATAACCCTTTTGTAGAAAGTAGCACTTAGTAGAGTTCAGTTGACGATAAAAAATCAGCCATAATTGCATAGCAAGTTATTTATTGAGTCGTTTCTATTGAAAATATTGCTGCCCAGCAATTTTGGCATTAAATCGCCAATTCTAATCTTCCTGTATTATACCTTTAGGATCTATAGTGACACACAATGGGTTACGCCTTTAGTAAGCACTACTATCAGATTACGGATGACGAGATCAAAACCATCAAAAAGGAGACCGGATTTTCGACATCTCAAGTTAAGCGCCTCTTCAATCGATTCCAACACATTGATTGCGATGGCCGTGGTTATCTCTTGCGAAGTGATTTTGAAAACATTAACGAGGTGAGATTTCCAAAAAAATGTTAGTTTAAATGGTTTGATTGCACACTGAGTTTTCGCAAATTGCAAATCGCAAAAGGCCCCTAGAATATGGACTGAAAGATCCAGGACGAGAATTTTCATTTTTCTGTTTCAATCAACTGACCCTGTTTTCTTTTCCTCTTCTCAAAGGAAGCCCGTGTGTGCCAATAAAATGTATACCAAATTTTAACTCAATCAAGCAATGGGATCAAATTGTATGTAATGAAGACAATAATGTAAGTTAGCAAAACACAAAACACATATATTCAGGATTTAGACGTTGGCTGAATAGGGAAAGGAATAAACTTATACAAAGGTTGTGCCGATTTCGCCGATAGAGTCTATTTCAAATCCACTACCCAACGACATGACTTTGATCCTGACAAAAATGAGAATCAGTATGACCTAGAGGACTTGTCACTAGTGTATGACCATATTCCTCATTATTCGACTCTTCCGACCAAGAAAATTTCGAGAGCTCACTCAGATCCCAATTCTTTCCTTTCCTGGAATGAATGGGCTCTACGTACATGCAGATACCTTACGTGTAGTGCTGGGACGATTCTCGAGTACACTTGAGTCTTTTACTCGTTTTTGGAGGAATTGAGACGAGCTTTTTTTTCGATCTCGAGTCCGGTCTTGTCAAAAAAGAATTATTGATGTTTTCTTCAAGTTTCCCAAGATTAGTCTTTTGGCTTGACCTGACTCTTATAAAAGACTCGAGTACGGTAAAAAGTAAAAAATCAGAGGACTTGCCCCCGCACTACTTACGGTAGCGGCTTTCTTGATGGGGTTAACAATTAGATTCAGGGCTTGAAGTAACGCGTTAAAAGTAACGGCGTTACTCGTTGAGTAACGCTGCCGGCAATGCGGTACTTTTCTGAAAAAGTAACAGTAACAGCAACAGAACAAATTGTTAGGCTTCCATTTACCATTACTTTCTTCTCTCCTTACCGAGCGTTTTTTTTTTTTTTTTTTAAATTCCCTCTCAAATGCAATTACTTACTTGCTACTGATGGGATCAAATAGATAATCGCAGGAGTCATTTGTTTCATGTCATACTTACCAAACGTTAGAAATGTCGCATAAGCGATTTTTCGCAGTTTTAGGTCCTCTTTTTCAGCAAAAGTAACTACCAACTTTTTCATTTTTTGTCTAAATCAGAGGTTTTGCTTTTTGTTGTTTTATATGATTTTACCTCAAGGTCTTTATCACCTTACTTTTTGCGCAATCTTTCAAATCCCTATTCCCCTTAGGTTGCCCTTCTTACTTTGCGAGAGTTGTTACAATGTTTTTCGAAAGGCCTTTTTTAGACAAAGAATTTGCGAAAATCTTTTGTGACATAAGAAAGTGTTCATTTACTACGAACCTTTTTCGATTATCTGAATGCAAAGTATCGCATTCTTTTCTTGCTGGCAGTATAACAGAATATCTTTCACTCATAGGTTGCCTTGAATCCTATGGGAGACAAATTGACTGACCTGTTTTTCCCTGACAATGCAACAAAAGTGCATTTTCCAGAGTTTGCCAAACAATTTGCAGTCTTCCGTCCCGTCAAAATGAATACTCCAGGTTATGCGGTAAACTCGAGAGACGCCAAGGTGGGTAACCATTCTCTTTTCCATAGTTTCGTAATATTGATCCATACTGCTGAATATGTCTTCCAAATTTGTCATACCCATCTTTTTCAAGTCGTTCCTCAAAAAATGGTCAAGCTCGTTTTTAGATGTTCGAGGTTGCAAATTTACTTGAAGCATCATAGGCTTGTAATGTTCGAATCAAGTTCAACGAGATCAAGACCCGAGACTTTTGTCGACCAAAACATAAAGAGTTCATGTTTAGAGAATAAGTCAAGGACTTGTTGAAAGTACATTCTAGAGATAAGACGAAATAAATTTTCCAAATTATGGTTATGTCAACTGTATTTTGACAAGTCTATTTGCCTTTTTTTGGCAAAATTAGCGATTTTTGTGCGCAAGTTTACCGCCAATAAACACCAATATCATGTGCAATTTTGGCCGGGCCTAGTCAAATGCCATTCAAATGTAAAGCATCGCATGCTCTCATAATTATTTTTTTCATGCCATCACAGAAGTACCGATATTTAGTAGGAGCATGGCTTTATGAACAGAGATCCAGATTAAAAGTAGCCACATGGATGAGTCAGTAAGTCTTTTGGGTTAAGCCTCATGATAATGCTGAAGTTTTTTTAAGAAGGCTTTTCACACCAACAACTATCCAATTTCAATTATCACTCCTATTTGAATTGGTGGAATGTAAAATTTCAGCCTTGGTTTTCTTTAAATCTCCAGCTCAAGTTTCTATATTCTCTCATGGATGGGAACAAAGATGGAAAAGTGGATCGAGAAGACGTCTATGAAGTTTTGGAACTCATGATGGGGGCTAAAGTCGAGTATGTCCTACATATACATCAACTTTTTCTCAAATTATGTACGTCTAAAAACCAAATTGTCCATTGTTTGGTTCCATTTTCGTTTTAGTGCCGAGCAACTGAATTTAATCGCTGCCAGAGTCATTGATGAAGCCGATACGAATCAAGATGGTGTGATCTCAATTCACGAGTTCCAAAAGATCACGGAAGAGCTGGAAGTAGGGGTGAAGATGTCTTTCATTTCGTTCCGCTGAAGACCTAGGTAGGGACTTTTAGGCACCGAAATGCATTCAGACCATGAAGTCGATAGGAGACATATTTTACATGGAATGTGTTGCAATAAAAGGATTGATTTCATTTGATTTGAACTTGATTTGAAATGATACATTGGGATTCCAAACTATTGTTTGTTATTGAAAGCATAATGTGTGAGAAAGAGTATAGGCCTAAAAAAACAAGGAATGACGTGGAAGAGAAAACAAAGCAAAGTAAGCAAGAAAGAAAGAAAGAAGCAATTCACCTAACCACGCAGCAGTCTTTTCTCAAGCAAGAGATATGGGCACAGATACAGTTCTAGGTTCACAAAGCTCTAAGCACGGGTAAGGGACAAATCAGACGAGTGGAGGATATCATATTGGAATTTTAGTAAGATTAGTCCAAACTTGCTCGCTTGGTGCCTTCCAATTTTTTGAAGGGCAAGTCGATTTGAGTCACAGGAGTTCTCAGACAAAGCGAGTTCCACTTAGCCACGGTCCCTTCAAAGACTTCTTTAGTTTTTCGAGAACTCGGAACACAGTTCAAGGCCTGTGTGAAAGAGATCCTTGGTTTGCAGCCGTTCTCAAAGGATACTGCAGTTCTTCTATCCACCCAAGCTGATACCGGACACTTCACTGTCGGTAAAGAAGAAACAGACGACAGTTGGCTTTGTTGGTCGAAGTTTTGAAGTGAAAGAAATGTAATGTTGAGTGTCGCCATCATTTTTTCATATTTCCCTTGGTTTGGGTTTTTTAAGGGCTTCAGTAACCGTAAAGAAGAATGTAATGGCCTGTACTATTAAAATGATCCAAGGTTAACACTTCATTTTTGAATAATATTTGGTCTACTAAAAAATTCCCGTTGCCAGACCGAGGTAAGTCTTGAGTGTAGGGTTTTAGATGCCTTTAAAAGATTGTCTTATCTGACTTGAAAGATCCAGCAAGATGGACAAAATTTACGTCCCTTTTGTGAATATGAGAGGGAGTGAATTCAACAGTGAAAGAGCCCGAAAAAGAAGGGAGGATAACATAATTGTTTTAATTAGCCGGTATTCTCGAGGGATCTCTGAAGGTGCTCTCAAAACACACTTTAAACCTCTACGGTCACTACAATTGACCCTAAAACCCGGGTGGGAACAGAGCTCATAGAGGGATTTTCAGAAAATGTGTGCAACTCTGGGGTTTGTGAACCCCCTTTCTCTGTGATATTGTTTATTATATGTCCACTCAAGTATCAAATTAGATGAAATGAAGTAAAGGAAAAAAGCCAGATGAAAACGAAAGAGGAAAGGCACTGTAATGAAAAGAGGAAAAAAGGAAAGCGAGTCCAAGTGAAGAAACAGACTTGAGAGGAGAAATCAAGAAGCGCCCTAGCATAAATTTTATACAAAGCGCAATCTATGCTAGGCCGCTTGGATGGGAAAGACAAAACATAAAATTAATTTGTAGTGCCGTATGCCAACACTGCGTGGAAAATAAACATTTAATAGGAGTTGATTGTTCAGATCACGTACACGTACTTCATGACAAGTACAAGTAAATTATCTGTACAGGGTGCTGGATTTTGGCCCACTTCGGTAGAAAGTTATAACCAAAAAAATCTACCATGAACAGAAAAGCAAAAAGTGGCAAAAAATATTGGTTCTTGATTGTTCGACATTTGATCAAAAGTCTTAAAAAGGCTGATAGCAATTAAACATAGGAACTAGATTGATTACTTTGAGGAAATTAAAGTCAGTTTTAATACGTTATTTTTGCCGTTCTCATCGTGGTGACATTTTCATTGTGACCAACCATTAGTGTATGGAACTTCAAAGGTACAGTGTAACCCGATTACATTGTCGCTCTTGGGACCGAACCAAATTAACGATATATAGGGTTTGGCGATAAATCCGGATGTCAGGTGCATAACGACATTGAATACGCAAATGTACGAGTGTGTAAGGTTCGGGAGAGACGAGACAACGAAGATCCTGGCGTGTTGGACCGAGACTACTGATCGAGTGTATTTCACGAGAGCACAACCGACAGGATACACGTTCTCTCATAGAGGTAAGATTTCATCCCACAGGCAAGAACCCAACACCTCCCCTCAAGTTGAAGTTGAATTAGTAAAAGAAACAACAACTAAAGGAAAGGCTTACTGAACAAAAAGTACAAGGACAATAAATAATTTCGTCATTAAAAACCGCGGAAAAAGTTAAAAAATATGATTGATCCCAAGGAATGAGACGTTCCTTTGGGTCCACCCACTGCGACGGGGAGAGAGTGGGGGCTTTTCAATTAACGTGTCATCCGGATCAGGCGGAGGCACAGAGTGGTCCAAACGTAAAAACCGGCGATTCCGATGATACTCCCCGCACGGAGTGGGGACACGGTAAGAACGACCATTATCCAGCCGTTTGAGGATCACACCCCCAGGCCTCCAGTCACCAGAGATGCAATCCTGGACCAAGACACAAGCACCCACAGGTAGAGCCTCCAAATTGTGCCCCTGATCACGGTTGAGGGAACGCTCCAAGGAGCATAATCTGGCAGCGTCAAACTCCGGAGAGACAGGTGGTGATTGCTCGCGACAATCAGGCAATTGACCTCGCAAGTCGCGTCTGAAGAAGCCATACGCCGGGCTAAACCCGTCATACCGTGGAGTAGAACGCCAAGCAAGTAAAGCTGCGCGAAACTCTTTTTCATTTTGGTCCACCTTCTTCAAAAGTGTTTTCATGGATTTTACAGCCGCCTCCGCCAAACCGTTGCTTTGGGAGTTATATGGAGATGACGTCTCGAACCTGATGTTATGCTTGCGGCAGAAATCCTGGAATTCCCCGCGGAACTGTGGCCCATTGTCACTCTTCAGATATCGCGGAAAACCGACGTCGCAAAACCACAGAAACAGAATGTCACAAACTGTGGAGGTCGACAAATTCCGCAACCATGCCACAAATGGAAGGCCACTGAAACGGTCAACCATAAGAAGGTAGTGGATCCTGTCAATCTCGAATAAATTGACTGAAACCTTCTCCATGGGGAATGCGGCAGCCTCTGGGAGGAGGGTTTCCTTAGGAAGAGAAGGCAAGTGCTTAAGGCATGAGACACACCCTGCTACCTTATTCTTAACATCGTTTTGCATTCCAGGCCACACATATAGCTGCCGCGCCAAGGCAGCCATCTTGTTCATCCCGGAATGGGAAGCATGAAGCATGTCAAGGAGTTGAGGACGAGCCGGACGAGGAATCACTAGTTTCATGCCATGAAGCATGATCTGGTTTTCAACGCAAAGCCCATCAAGCAGAGGTAAAAATGTAGACAAATGGCCAGGCAAAGGGTTAGGGCAGCCGGCACGCACGTGATTGCGCAAGTCAATGTACTCGTCGTCCACGTTGTGAGTTATAAGTTCAAGAGCCGGGTCATCAATGTCAATTGCAGCGCAGACGTCAATGTTGAGGTCATTATCTGCTGGGAAAAACGGCGCCCTGCTCAAGGCATCCGCAATGCAATGCTTCTTCCCAGCAGACCACTTGGCAGAGAACACGTACATCACAGGGATTTCTCTCATGCATTGCAACCTGTCATTGGTTAGGGAGGCAAGTGGCCTCTCAAATATTCCCACCAATGGTCGATGATCAGTGACAACTTTGAAGCCGCGAAGTCCCCTGAGATAAAAGTGACACTTCTGAACCGCCCATAAGATCGCTGAGCACTCCAGCTCTATGGTCGTGTAGTTTTTCTGGGCCGGCGACAAGGACCTCAATCCGCACTGGATAGCCGGGGTTGACCCCGCAAGTCTTGTTGAAGCAGAGCATATCCAAGCCTATGCAATCAGGAAGCAAGAAAGCTCGGTCTTCAATGTTGGATCAAATGGTTTCACAACCGTGGGGGAACATAATAGATCCCGAGCCAATCAGAATTTCCTGTCATGCACATCAAGCCAAGTGAATAAATTCTTCTTCTGCAGGAGCACTCTCATCCTCACTGTAGCATGTGCCAAATCTGGCAAAAAGTGGCCAAGCTGGTTAGCCAAGACCATGAACGATCGGAGCCCCGTGAGGTTAGTGGGAGCAGGAAACTGTGCAATGCTGGCCACCTTGGTCGGGTCAGGCTTAACTCCCTCAGGGCTCACGACAAATCCAGTTTTTTTCGTTTTTACTATGAGGAAATTTGGGTCTGAAGCTTGAACTATAGAGAGATCATCGTAATTGAACGAATCTCTAATATTTGAAGCAAACTGATATATGCACTGGTCACCCTGACGACGAGACACGAGGATCCCAACATTAAGACCTTGGTCTGGAACCTTCCCTGTTGTATGATCTCAATATCATGAAATATAAGTGGATAGTTTTCTTAAATTGTTTCTACCATTCGTTACCTCAGTAGCTTAACACTGCATGGCACAGTCGGCAACCAAACCGGTCCTGATATCCTCAACAAGACAATGAAGTACACGTTTCAACATGGTGGACAAAGTTTACGATTTCACTAGTTTGGACAACGCCAAAGCATAGCTAGCTGGTACACGACTTACGACTCAACGTGCCCTGAAATCCCTTACGTCAGTTTGTTCCATTCATACCGCTGTGGAACTAGCAGACGTCCAAGAAGACAATCGACTTACAATTGTCAATCGCCTGAACCGTGCTTTCCAAGAGCTTGGACGTTACGACGATTGCATTCAAGCTACTCTAGAAGTCAATGATCTCGATGCATCCAAGACTGCGGAGGCCGCTCTCGCCATTTCGTCTTCAATTATGGAGAAGCTGGACCTTGTTCAAACCTGGTTGGCACAAGTCGTGATAGCCAAAGCCTCCCGTCGTCCCGCACCATCTGCTGTTGCAGATGGAAGCCCTCCATTCTCTAGCGATTCTTCATCTGTGTCCTCATATAGGCCTGTAGCTCGATCTCCTCCAGCACTTGATGATGACGTAGATATTCGACAATTCGACGATTGGAGGGACTCTTACAATATTTTCGTGAAAGTTGCTGGGGTAACTGCTCGTCCCCGAGATTATTAGGTGGCAACCCTTTGGACTTTCCTTACTCCCGGAATGCTTTCCCTTGTTCGGGACGTTTATGATATTGCAAAAGATACATCGTACAGTGTGGACCAAATATTGGACACTTTAAGACGCCATCTTCGAACACGCCGATCAGTCAACGTGGACTGGCATGAATTGTTAACAAGTCGCCAAGCTCAAGGTGAGAAAATTTCTACCTTTGTTGCTCGACTCAAACAAGTTAAATATGTTGGCGATATCGATGCCGAGGCTGTCGTGAAAGCTTGTCTAATCCTTCGAATCCGGGATGACGGAGCGCGAGCCAAAGTCCTTGCTGCAACGCCTACCCAAGACCTGGATGCCACTATCGAAGTCCTCCAAGCCATGGAAACTGCCGAGTCCGATGTTGGCATCATTCAAGGCCGCGATCAAGGCCAAATCATCTCCTGCGGTCGTCGACCCTGTTTCATCCTCAATAAATCCCTTATTGTCGGAGTTCCAGGACATCTTTGGATCAGAAGATGAACTTCGACCAATGAGAGGCTCTGCCGTTGGCGCCCCCATGATGATTAAATTAAAAGATGGGAGTCAACCTTGCAACCTAACCGTGGTCCGATCTATACCTTATGCATATTTCAAGCCAACTAAAACAGAAATTGAATGGCTATCCAGACTTGGAATAATTGAACCAGTCGGAGATAGGCCCACAACTTGATGTCATCCGATGATTGTTGTCCCCAAGAAGGATGGTTCAGTCCGAATTTGTGCCGATCTTACGCGTTTGAACAAACAAGTTGAACGTCCAGTACACCCCGTTCCAACTCCCCATTCTGTGTTTAACTTTATTCCCCCATCATCTCGAGTCTTCTCCACACTTGATGCTCGTTCAGGTTATTGGCAAATGCCTTTGGACCGTGAATCTTCAGATTTAACAACGTTTATTACACGGGCAAATTTCGGTACCTCCATTCCCCCATGGGTTTTATTGCAACTGGCGATGCATATTCATTTCGCGGAGATCTAGCCCTCCAAGGATTGAATAATAATAACACGTAAGGGCAGTACTTGCTCGTTGTCAAAAATTTGGTATTACATTGAATCGGAAAAAATGCGTTTGGAACGCCCTAGAGGTCTCGTATGCGGGATATGTGTTCCGTGGTGGTTCCCATTCTCCAGATCCATCCAAAATCCGTGCCATTCAAGACTTTCCGGTACCCACGACGTTGACCGAATTAAGAAGCTTCAATGGCTTGGTTAATCAGCTCGGAGCATTCTCTAGTTCAATAGCTAAAACAGCAAGCCCCCTACGCGATCTTCTAAAGACCAAATCATTATTTAGGTGGATCCCTGAACACATGATGGCTTTCAATTCCATCAAAAAGGCCCTGTTGTCACCACCAAATCTGGCCCAATTCAACCCAAATTTTGAAACAATTCTATATACTGATACATCTCGCCATGGCCTTGGATTTGCACTAACGCAACGCGAACCCACATCCAAGCAACCCAGAATTATTCAATGCGAATCGCGATTTCTTCAGGATGCTGAAAGCAGGTATGCAATGATTGAATTGGAAGCCTTGGCTATCGTTTGGGCAGTTTCGAAATGCAGACTATTCCTGGCAGGTCGTCAATTCACTGTTTTCACAGACCATCGCCCGTTGGTCCCTGTTTTCAACGACAAAACCGTTGTAAACGCTGATAGCCGATGCTTTTTCGAGATTTCCCGTGGACCAACCTGATTGTGACGACCAGGATATCCATGAATCTTCCCAGTCACTTATTGTCGCATCCATTTCAACAGAAGATTATTTCTTGGTCAATTTGAGGTCTTCTGCTACCAAAGACTCCGATTATCAGCATCATCTTAAATTGATTATGTCAGGGGATCAGATCCCTCCTTTCAAAAGTGTCTGGTCCAATTTATCGATTCAAGACGGTCTTGCTTATGTGGGATTCCGTGTGGTAGTTCCACATGCTCTCAGACTTGAAGTCCTGGCCAAACTGCACGCTGGACACCAAGGTATCGATTGCACACGTCGATTGGCTCGCCAATCGGTTTTCTGGCCCGGTCTCAACAACGAGATAAAAAAATATGGTCTTTGTCAACAATCCCGTCCGGACCAACAAAATGAACCTCCCGCTGCAGATCCCATTCCATCTCGTCCCATGGACGAAGTTCATATGGACCTCTTTGAGATGGAAGGAAATTTTTACCTGGCTGCTGTTGATCGCTACACAGGATTCCCATTTCTTCATCACTGGCCTCGTTGTCCCTCATCCCCTCAAGTGTTTATTGCTTTGACTTCAA
Source organism: Tigriopus californicus (assembly GCF_007210705.1). Classification (NCBI taxonomy): domain Eukaryota; kingdom Metazoa; phylum Arthropoda; class Copepoda; order Harpacticoida; family Harpacticidae; genus Tigriopus; species Tigriopus californicus. The sequence continues at coordinate 14,112,673 of NC_081445.1, read as the reverse complement.
TTTTTTTCCTCTTTGGATCTCCACGAGGGATACGATCGGACAACGGCCCGCAATTTTCCTCTATTGAATTCAAAAAGTTTTTGTCTCGTTGGAACATCATGTGGAAATCAAGTTCCCTGTACAATCCGCAATCCAATGGGTTGACAGAACGCACAGTCAAGACCCTGAAGGACACCTTGCGACGCCTTCAGCCCCACACGATCCATTCAACGGCCGTCTATGAAGCCCTCCTCTCTCTAAGGAATACTCCTCGCCCTGATGGAGTTCCTCCAGCTTATTGCATGTTTCATCGCATTTTGCGGCCCCAAATCCCGACTAATATGCTTGATCGCAACTTGGATCTAGACCAAGCTAATTCTTGCCGGGCTATTCAAAGCCAAAAGCTCATCAACGCCAAGAACAACATACAAAATCCCTACATCCTCTTATCCAAGGTCAATCAGTATTTATAAGGGACCCAATCAAAAAAACATGGAAGAGTATAGGCATAATATTGGAAAAAATGAAATTCGGAAACTCCTTTAAGATCCTCTTTGGTGGGAAAGAGATTCGACGGAACCGCCGTCTTATCCAACCAGACAACTCAAAAGAGGCCGTGTATCCCACCTTAGAATACCATTTGTTAGATTGATGCTCCTTTTTCCGGGAGGAAGGGGGGAGATGATATATGCAGTGGTCACCCTCACGACGAGACACGAGGACCCCAACATTAAGACCTTGGTCTGGAACCTTCCCTGTTGTACGATCTCAATATCATTAAATATAAGTGGATAGTTTTCCTAAATTGTTTCTACCATTCGTTACCTCAGTAGCCTAACACTGCACAAACGTCGTTGAGTCTCCCTGGGGGCTCGAGGTAACGCATCGGCCACGAGATTAGACTTCCCAGACACGTGCCTTATTGACATAGAGCTGGTACTCAGTTCGGCTTCGGTCCATTGTTGTCGGGCTGTCCAAGGCTGCAATTTCCCCAAGAGCACAAAGTTAAAGGCATGTGGTCTGTAAAAACTGTGAACTCTCTTGCTTCCAGTTGCCATCGAAAATGCCTTAAGGCTGAAAAAGCCAACGGTTGCCACATTGATCCCTGGAGCTTTGGAGCGTTGTTCCAAAACGGCACCCACTGCTACATTGGAAGCATCTGTAGTGAGGGCAAGTTTAGCCGTTGGGTCTTGGTGAACTAGGAGTTTCGCATCACCTAAGGCAATCTTGGCGTTGCTGAAGGCAGTAACAGCTCCAGAGTTCCAAGGTAGGGTGGCTTTACTGGCCTTACAGTTGGCCCTTCCTGTCGCTTTCAGAATTTGGTAAAGGGGAAGTAGTGTTTTGGCGATTCTGGGTACGAAACGTCGATAAAAAGTGATTAGCCCAAGAAATTCTTGTAGTGCTCGGACAGTGTTTGGTAGGGGGGTAGTTCTGTAGGACGTCAACTTTTTACGGAGTGGTGAGGCGCCATTAGGGTCAACCCAATGACCAAGGAAAGAAAGCCCATCCTTAGCAAATACACACTTTTTGGGGCTGAGTACAAAGCCATGGGTAGAGAGTCTTGAGAAAACTTTGGAACTGGACTTTGTGTTCAATTGAGGTTGCGCTCGTATTAAGAAGGTCGTCTAAATAACAGAAGGACGTCACGAAGCATTGCATCCGTCATGCGCTGGAAGGTGTTTCTAGCGTTTCTCAGTCCAAACGACATCCTTAGGTACTCAAAAAGTCCCATAGGAGTCGCCACAGCGGTCTTGTACACATGGGATGGTTCAACGGGTATCTAATTATATCCTTTTAACAGATCCATTTTGCTGAGTACATGGGTACCATGCAAACTTGCGGCAAAATCTAAGAGGTGGGGTAAGGGATATTTGTCAGGTCTTGCAGTAGCATTTATGGAAGTGCAGTCTCCGCAAATTCTCCAAGCACCATTTGGTTTCGGAACCATTACGATCAGACTTGCAACAGATGATTTTGACCGTCTAGAGATGCCCAATTTAACATTTTCTTCCATTGCTACTTTGGCAGTAGCGAACCTTTGGGGATTTAACCGCCTTGGTTTTGCATGAGGTAGCGGACCTGTAGTTTCGATAAAATGAGTAACGCCATGGCTGACGGAGGTTGTATTGAAGGTGGGAGTCGTACTTGCGGGAAATTCGCCCAATAAACGGAGGAAATCACTCTGTGCGAGAGCGAAGCACTCCAGACCAGATACTAAACCTAGACATGAGCCAGCAGAAGATAATCTAACAGAAGAATTTGGACAATCCGGGTCTAATGGTAGGGCTTGTCTCACATCCAAAAGGTAACCGGAGCCACGCAAGAAGTCACTACCCAGAACCAGATTCTCAACTTCAGCGCAGATGGATCTCCAGTTAATGATATTTGGTCCCAGTTGAAGAGATATGTTGCAATAGCCCCAAGTTTTAATCTTCATTTTGTTATCAGCAGTTAAGGAATGCGTGGAAGGCTTTTGACGCTCTGCGGGTGAGACAGGAACTACAGATACTCCTGCTCCAGAATCTATCAGGTATCTATGACGGGATCTTACGTCCTGAATGAAAAAGAGGCAATGCACCCTACTGCTGATAAGGGAAAGGCCGGCTCCGCGGGGCTTACTGAAAGCCGGCCTGGTCTTCCCCCAAAATTGAGTGATGGTTGGACAATTTATCGACCTTTTCGAGGTCTGCTGATAACTCGTTGACATGACCTCCGACTCTATTGTTCTTTTGGTATTTTGGTCCTTGTCTTTGCTGGTTGGAACTTGATTTGGAAATCGATGTAGCAGGTTTGTGGTTTAAGGCGGGGGTTTGTACATGACGGGATAGTTTGCAAGGAGAAGAGTACGTCCAATCTTTAAATCCTTGTTCTTGATGGTATCGGTATTTGATCTCCAGTTCAGAACCGTCTTTTGTTGAGAGCAGTCGCAACATTTTGTTGTTACTGATCTTTTCAAACTGCCGGTCTGAGTGTGTTGTGTTGTGTAAGTGGTCGCGTGGCTGCTCAAGGTAAGACACTTTTGTTCTTTAACTTTCATTTCTTCCTATCTCTAGTAGTTCAGTCTTATATCTTTTATTTCTATAATCATGTCGTGTTTCACTTTTTTCGTCTCTCAATATTTTTTATCCCAATTCCAGGTTATTACATGTATTTTTGGCTTAAGGAGTAGTTCATTTTGTTTTTATTGTTTAGTCTGTTCATTTCATGTACTTGTAAATGTAGTTGATTGATTTTTCTTGTTGTTTACAATACGGTTAGTTTCCTATTTTCAATACAGAATTGGGTTCTAGAACCTTCTTTTGCTCCATTCCATTCCATTGATTTAGCTTGTACCTGTAGTCGAGTTGGTGCATTCTGGCTGAGGCTAGCTAGCTGGCCAGCCAAGAGTAAGTCATCGCAGTCGACCGACTCTTATCTCTTCTTCTCTGTTGGTAGCCCCAACTGTCGCAACCTTCATGTCCGTGAAGTTATCTGAGAACAAGAAAAAGGAACCCTGCACTCCATATTTAAAGTCACCAAACCTCATTTGTAGTGTAAGCCGAAAAATATATACCGGTTCCGCTAGTCGTTACGGAAATTCCCTACCGCAAACACGTGTAAGTCTACCTCCATTTCATTTCAACTAGAACAATCCACTCTTTATATCCATTAGGTCTAGTCATTCTTTAATGTTTAGTGCAAATCACCACATAGTGCTTCGAGCCGGATTCTATCCACTGGCTTAGGTTGATTGCAGCTACTACATTGGATGATCTTGATTTAATCGGATTACGTTGTTTGCATATCTCTGTTACTTTAAGTTTGGGACTGGGGTGGATAGCGTTAAAGCAACCTACCCGGAAAAGTCAAAACCATTCAGCGAGTGACTTAGGTTCGCAAATTGAGCTAATATTGGATAGTTCTAGTTCAAAAGGCTTAGAAGTCTGGTTGCTGATTTCATCAATGGATGGAATCGGATTTTTATCATCTCTTGATATCCACTTGAAAATATTTTCCGCGTGTTACGAGTACGGTAACGCCTACCTATCCACGTTTTTATCCGAACTCGCATTAGAGGGGTGATACGAGTACGGTAACGCCCACCTATCCTCGTTTTATCCGAACTCGCATTAGAGGGTGATACGAGTACGGTAACGCCTACCTATCCTCGTTTTATCCGATCTTGCATTAGAGGGGTGATACTACCTATCCTCGTTTTATCCGAACTTGCATTAGAGGGGTGATATGAGTACGGTAACGCCTACCTATCCTCGTTTTATCCGAACTCGCATTAGAGGGGTGATACGAGTACGGTAAACGCCCACCTATCCTCGTTTTATCTGAACTCGCATTAGAGGGGTGATACAAGTATGGTAACGCCTACCTATCTTCGTTTCTCGAACTCGCATTAGAGGGTGATACTGTTCCGTCCACAATCGAGTACATCATCCTAAGATGACATGGATAAATGATGTACAAGATGAATGATTGTTCCCGGAACGGTTTTTATCAAAAGGTGAAGAAAATGGGTATTATGATCTTGGAAAAATAGCAAAGTTGTTGGATTGCCCATTGTGTAGTCCGTCTGTCGGTCAGATGTCGACCAAATGCCAGCCTAATGCTCGGGAAGACGTCGTGATCCATCACAAGTAGCTCCTCCAGCCCTTGATCATCCTATCACCAAGGAATAGCTCCAGTACCCGAGGGGGCTGGTCAGCGCAGCTACAACCATGGGTGAAGAATGACGGATACATGTTGAAGGGAGGAGAAAACAGGAAATTCTCGGTCATCAAACGACATTCTCGTGATCATTTTGAGACGGAGGAAGAGAATCTGAATAAGCAAATCTCATCCCCAATAATCGATGTCACCAAAATGTCGGTCAGACCCAGTGGTGGTCAGATGTTGCCCACATGCCACACCCTACAGAAAAGACAGACATAATCCATTGTCGGCAATCCGGGAAACCCTTGATGGCCAATGTGGCTAGCCTGACGAAAGGAGGTCAACCCTGGACATTGGTATGTGAAAATCCCTGTTGCGGTCAGATGTCATACAGGCGCAACGGTTTTACCCAAGAAACCGTCGCCGTCCACCAGGGCCCTGGAAAAACCTTTTAGCCTCCATGTGGAAGAGGCGGAAGCCAACATTGCAAGGGAAAAGTTGAATCAACGGACAGTCACATTTTCGTGCTCGAGGAGAGCAGAGCCGCAATTTGAACCTCTCGGACAAGGGACCATTGAACATTGCAAGTGATAGTAACTCCATCGTGAAGCTCTTGCTGGCATTTGAATTGAGAACATTTTGATAGACGTGCTGGAGGTTGAGTCGATCCATTTTTGAATAAGAGCAGTGAAAGTCAACGCTTGGTGCCGCGACCCGGGAAAGAAATTCCCGTATTGATTATTTAACCGCAACACAGTCTTACAGTAAGGTTTACACCCTTGATAAAGCCATTAAACGGCTCGCGTCAAAGAACTACATAGAGTTCTCTTTTTGGTGCCGCGACCCGGGAATCTTTGATTCCCGTGATTTTTATACCTTGACCCGGTCTTGTATTGGAATTTTTCTCATTGATGTAAAGTGAGGAACCGGCTCGTCGCGACCAAAGAAGCTAGAGTCTCTTTTTGGTGCCGCGACCCGGGAATTTTAGATTCCGTGAATAAATTTTGATTTGCGATTTGTTTGGTGTTGCAAGACGATTGACTGTTTTGCCCAGATGGCAATATGAAAATTTGTTGCAGAGCTTACAGAACAGAATTCTGTGCCCTGAGTGCCCACAAACATTGGGATTTTTTCCAGATTTTTCAAGATAGAATTCTGTGCCCTGAGTTACACTGACAGTGAAAGCCAGTGACAAAGAACTTCATAATCTCCTCTTTAGTGCGGACATTTTGTGTTGGTTAGAGTACTCTTTTAGCCCATCATCAAAACATTTTGTTCAGAAGTGATTTTGGTTCCCAATAGTGTTGGAATTGATAGCCATATAGCTCGCCCATATTCAACACATTTTTCGTTGCCGGGAGCAATTCAAAACTTCCGTAAAGCAAGAGACGATATAAATTTTGTCCGAGATCCATTGTGCGAGAGATATAATTGACCATCTGTTGGGGATTTCGTTCACGTGACAGCAGCAGCCACCCTTCGATCAGGGAGTCGAATTTCTCTCGATCAAGATCGTCGAGTTCTTTAAGAAGGGATAGTGATTGCGAATATGGCCATGTCTGATCCAAAAATGGTTCTACGCAGCGCGAAAAAGGCAAAAATTGAGGAGCGGAATGCAATATTCAAAACCTATAGAGATTCGCTTGACGAGTTTCAAAATGAAGTGGATCGAGATGTTGGGTATACGACGGAGTTGGAGCGAGCGTTTAGAAGTCTAGAAGACACGTTCAGAGAGATGGAAGAGGCTCAGGAGGAGCTGCAAGAACTAATGCTAGACGCCGAGCTCGAACACGAGGTTCAATCATACAAGAATTTGCAATCCAAGTTTTGGCGAGCGGAGGAACAATACCAAAAACCTTTGCTCTATCGGAGGACGAACCGATCAAAGATATTCCTACACCCCTTGTGGGGCCAGCTGCAATGCAGACAAACGAGAGCGAGCCTCACCTTACCAAACCTACAAGAATACCGACGGCCCCAACCTGCCACCTTAGAAGGCGTTCTACCAATGTTAGCTTCTGTGATGGAGACCGTGTCTCAATTGTCAAGGTATGGCAGAAATGAAAAATGGAAAGAAGACTTGAGCATTCATCGCACAGGACAGGGAGTGTAGATAGCGTGCCAGACCAGCCAATGGATGGTAATCGGACGTGAGAAGGACTCGATTTCAAGAGACTAACACGCCCATCCCAAAGCCAATGTCGATGTGGGAGACGAAGAATAATCTCACCTATCCCAACCCAGAAAAGTGGAATCGAGGACGCCAAGCCTGGCACTGGATGACTCGTACAATTTCGCAGGCCACGTCGAACCACCAATGAAGATGATGACTTTTGGGGAAACATGCTACCTGCGCTGTGGGAGCCATGGAACTCAATTAGGCGTATCGGCTACCAGTTGTTGGAAGTAGGATTGTTCAAGGGAGAGAGTGCAAAAGAGTTCTATGAGTGGTGCCTACCTTTCGTGATGTGTATCAGAAAGGCCGGACCTGGACTCAGCTACCAAAGCTCACTTATCTCAAAAACATTTAAGAGGAAGGGCCTGCAACTTGCTTCTGCGCACGGAAGATATGAAGACGCAATTAAGAACTTGAGGCAAATTTTTGGGCTTCCTCGCAGACTCATCAAAGGAGATGATCACGGAGCTGGATGCATTGAACAGTCGGAACGTCGACCTGGTAGATTTGTTTGGTGAGTAAATAGTTGCTTGACGATATTCAAAGTGATCGAAAAGGGCCAGCATGACTTCGTATCCACGCTCTTACATCAGATCACGAGAAAGCTGCCCGTGAAGTGCGTTAAAATGGAGTGAAAAAGCCACATTAACCGAGAAACGAGGTGGAACCGTCTTTCGGTCTCCGACTTTTCGGAATTCTTGATAGACATCATAAATATGTACGAAGACGCTGACGAACCCCCTCAGCCACCAACATCGAGATTGGAGAAGAGAGCGGAGAAACAATCAAGTCAACATGACACATGGAGAACTACCCACCACAACCAAAATCCACCATGATGTTCAACGCGGTGGGACAATGGAGGAGAGTCGATGCCCCTTCTGTGATGAGCGAGCGGCATGCCAATGTGAGCGAGTGTAGAAAAGTCCGCAGTATTTTCCATTGACACTAGAAGGCACATCGCTAGGACAAATAACTTGTGCTACAGGTGTCTCGGCAGACACCATTTCCAAAGCTGCAACGCCCCCGCTGTTCGATCTGCAATTATAGCCACCATGTATTGCTTCACGTCGATTACCAACAGCCCTCCTAGATTCCAGAATAATGCGCCTCAGAAGGAGGAAATGTGCGTAACAATCATGGTACAAGACGAGAAGAGAGGCTCAATACTATCTCTGATATCCCCGCAACCAACCCAGGTGGAAGAGGAGAGACATAATGATGAGAACAAGAAGTAGTCGAGCCAGTGGTCACCGTTCTCATGGGCCATGCCCTGACAAGTGAAGAAACTCCGTCAAGAAAACAGGAAGATTTCGTTGCCATGAAGGTAGTGCCAAGGAAAGCCATGAGGGTAAGGCAAAGAGTATGGACCCCGCAAAGAGCATGAAGTCGCTGAAGTATCAAACCAATCAGCCTGCAATGATGACGGAAAGAATCAACAACCGTCAACTCGCCTAATGAACATTGACGAGCCCAATCATCGGATGTGTTAAGAAAGAGACAAGAGACGATAAAGAATGAAAGTCTCCTAGACGCTACAGAGGTGAAGACGCAAACCAAAGTCAAGATGAAAGAGAAAAAATCCGGGCGGTCATCCATGTTAAAAGGAACGACGAAAATCATCAGCCCGAATTCAGGTGTGTGTATAGTGCTAGATGCACTGTTGAGCTTAAGAAATGCCCATTCTGTGATGAGACAGCTCATAAGGATATAAGAAATTGCCAGAAGGTGGCTCTCTACCCCATACCTGCCCTGTGGCAATTGGTGCGAATAAACCATTTATGTTTCAAGTGCATGGTCAGACATGATTTTGGAAAGTGTCAGGCCCCTCCTTGCCAGAAATGTCAAGGGTTTCATAATGTCTTGCTCCACTTTGGGCAAGAAAACGGATAACCCAATGTGAGGGGAAAAAGAAAGGTGGTCGAGACCACGATCAACGCCGTCAGCGCCAGCCCCATGGGGGGAGGTAAACGTTGAAGAACGGAAGATGCAGAAATGCCGCAAGCGTGTTAAGAAGACTTCGAGGAAAGAAGTCGAGAGAGACCCCATCATGAGCAATGCAAGGATGCCGAGTGAACAGATTGAACCGATTGAACCAAACCAGGCCGAATCCAAAGGCAATGTGAATGAGAGAAGGAAAAAGATGAAAAGGAGACCAATCCTGAAAGAGCAAGTTACCCCCACGCATTCGAAGTCGAAGACAGAAAAGCCAAGTGTGAATGTTGGTGTTCCTGAGCCTGAATATGAAAGTCAACCCTGTCCATCTGAGAAGTCCAGTAAGGAAAATAATCTGGTCGTTACAGAGAGGGCGACAAAGAAAGAAGGGAGTTTAGATGATTTTGGGCAAGTTTTTCCAGGTCTAAATTGTAAGGCTTTAAGATATCTGATTGAAGAGATAGTAGCAAAAGTGAAGTACGAGACTCCGAACAGATTAGGGAATCAGCTGTCTAGCAAGGGTACTGTAAGTTAATGCTCTTGCTTTTTTCGATTTATCCTTTTCTCTTGCCCCAACCCCCGATCACTCATTCCTTTTCAGAAATATTATGTTGTAGACAAGTCATGATTATTCTCACATGTGTTCTATGAGTTACCTTTCAGCTGTCGCTAATCGCTCCTTTTCATTTGCAAATTGTTTGCCCTTTTTTTCCCCTGTAACCAAGTTTGTGTTGGCTTATTGCATAAGGCCAAGGGGGGAGTATGTTCCGTCCACAATCGAGTACATCATCCTAAGATGACATGGATAAATGATGTACAAGATGAATGATTGTTCCCCGGAACGGTTTTTACAAAAGGTGAAGAAATGGGTATTATGATCTTGGAAAATAGCAAAGTTGTTGGATTGCCCAATGGTAGTCCGTCTGTCGGTCAGATGTCGACCAATGCCAGCCTAATGCTCGGGAAGCGTCGTGATCCATCAAAGTAGCTCCTCCAGCCTTGATCATCTATCACCAAGGAATAGCTCCAGTCCCGGGGGGCGGTCAGCGCAGCTACAACCATGGGTGAAGAATGACGGATACATGTTGAAGGGAGGAGAAAACAGGAAATTCTCGGTCATCAAACGACATTCTCGTGATCATTTTGAGACGGAGGAAGAGAATCTGAATAAGCAAATCTCATCCCAATAATCGATGTCACAAAATGTCGGTCAACCCAGTGGTGGTCAGATGTTGCCACATCCACACCCTAAGGTGGAACGGGATAAGTGTTCCAAACAAAAGCATCTATTGCCGCTATGAAATTGCTCTAAACACCAGATTCTGGATTTAGGCCTTCGATAACTCCCTTTCAGTTATAAAAAGATTAGTCAAATTGGTCGCTCTTGACAAAAATATGCACAGAAACCACCCACTGTCAGCCTCACCGCTGGCAGCTCTGTACTGTCCCTAGAAATGATTGCTGACGCTTGGCTTCCGTAACGTCGAAAGCTGTTGTTCAAAAAAATGTTGCAATGGTTTCATTGCAAAGCCAATACTTCGGCAATTGGGCACCAATTTTGAATTAGAATGGTTCAAGCATATAGTCACTGTTGCCAAAGCAAATTCTGTAACACCTCATAAATCCACCTGTACAGAAAAGACAGACATAATCCATTGTCGGCAATCCGGGAAACCCTTGATGGCCAATGTGGCTAGCCTGACGAAAGGAGTCAACCCTGGACATTGGTATGTGAAAATCCCTGTTGCGGTCAGATGTCATACAGGCGCAACGGTTTTACCAAGAAACCGTCGCCGTCCCCAAGGCCCTGGAACAACCCTTTTAGCCTCCATGTGGAAGAGGCGGAAGCCAACATTGCAAGGAAAAAGTTGAATCAACGGAAGTCACATTTTCGTGCTCGAGGAGAGCAGAGCCGCAATTTGAACCTCTCGGACAAGGGACCATTGAACATTGCAAGTGATAGTAACTCCCATCGTGAAGCTCTTGCTGGCATTTGAATGAGAACATTTTGATAGACGTGCTGGAGGTTGAGTCGATCCATTTTTGAAATAAGAGCAATGAAAGTCAACGCTTGGAGTCGGGACCCAGGAAGCCGTGCAGAGTCAAGAGGACCTGGGGAAGTGCATAAGGATACATCAGTGAGCCAGCATAGACGAGTTGAAAGTCTCTGGAGCTGAGTACAGGTGCAACTTCTGAGTTATACTCCGTCAATTCGATTCTGGACCTTCAATCCAATTGAACCGACGTCATCGCCGTGGATCTCCGTTGGACAAGAATCACCCTCATCAAAAAGTAGGATCAAACCATTTTCTGTCCATGCATGTTTTCCCTCTTCCATGGCCCAGCAATTACCCCCTCTTTCATTACCGCCAGCAAGACAGCTGATTGGTAGAGTGTCATTTTTATGTAGAGCAATTGAATGAAGTAGATGGAACTGTAACCGAAGTTCATCTTTGATTTGGCAAGAATCCGGTGTTAGACTCTAAGTGTAGAGATCAGCATCGTTTGATAGATTCACAGTAGACTAGGATAGTGACCACATTTTGCAGGATATTTGGCTTGAAGATTGGCCCAGGTATACCAGACAAGCGAGATTGATCTGGGACCAGTGGGGAGTAGAGGTAAACTAGCGATTTGTATCCTTAGTCATTTGATGATTGTTTGAAGCCCTGATAAGGAAGCTCAAACTATTGCTCGTAGGCCCTGATTAGGGTTATAACCGGAGGCCTTAAGATAGGTCTAAGAAATTTAAGCCCATGTACTAGGTGCTCTCCATCTTGAGAGTTATCAAGGTATTTTTACCTAGTGCTTGGGTCAGGAGTTCCATGTCTCCGTTCACCCACGGGAATTCAATAAAGTCAGGACCTTTCACCCCTGGCTGGTGGACGGAACAGATACTACCTATCCTCGTTTAATCCGAACTCACATTAGAGGGGTGATACGAGTACGGTAACGCCCACCTATCCTCGTTTTATACGAACTCGCATTAGAGGGGTGATACAAGTAGGTATGCCTACCTATCTTCGTTTATCCGAACTCGCATTAGAGGGGTGATACTAACCTATCCTCGTTTTATCCGAACTCGCATTAGAGGGGGATACGAGTACGTAACGCCACATCCTCGTTTTATCCGAACTCCGCATTAGAGGGGTGATACGAGTACGGAACGCCTACCTATCCTCGTTTATCCGATCTTGCATTAGAGGGGTGATACACCTACCTCCTCGTTTTATCCGAACTTGCATTAGAGGGGTGATATATAGGAACGCACTACCTCTCGTTTTATCCGAACTCGCATTAGAGGGTGATACGAGTACGGTAACGCCCACCTATCTCGTTTTATCTGAATCGCATTAGAGGGGGATACAAGTATGGTAACCGCCTACCTATCTCGTTTTATCCAACTCGCATCAGAGGGTGATAGCTACCTATCCTCGTTTATCCGAACTCGCATTAGAGGGGTGATACGAGTACGGTAACGCCCACCTATCCCTCGTTTTATCCGAACTCGCATTAGAGGGGTGATACAAGTAGGTAACGCCTACCTATCTTCGTTTTATCCGAACTCGCATTAGAGGGGTGATACTACTATCCTCGTTTTATCCGAACTCGCATTAGAGGGGTGATACGAGTACGTAACGCCCACCTATCCTCGTTTTATCGCGAACTCGCATTAGAGGGGTGATACGAGTACGGTAACGCCCACCTACCCTCGTTTTTTCCGAACTCGCATTAGACGGGTGATACAAGTATGGTAACGCTACCTATCTGTCTTTTATCCGAACTCGCATTAGAGGGGTGATACTACCTATCCTCGTTTTATCCGAACTCGCATTAGAGGGTGATACGAGTACGGTAACGCCCACCTGTCCTCGTTTTATCCGAATCTCGCATTAGAGGGGTGATACAAGTATGGTAACGCCTCCTATCCTCGTTTTATCCGAACTCGCATTAGAGGGGTGATACGAGTACGGTAACACCCACCTATCCGTGTTATCCGAACCTCGCATTAGAGGGGTGATATGAGTAGGTAACGCTAACCTATCCTCGTTTTATCCGAACTCGCATTAGAGGGGTGATACGAGTACGGTAACGCCCACCTATCTCTCGTTTTATCCGAACTCGCATTAGAGGGGTGATACAAGTATGGTAACGCCTACCTATCCTCGTTTTATCCGAACTCGCATTAGAGGGTTGATACGAGTACGGTAACGCCTACCTTTAAGCTATGTCTCACTGAAGTCGTGGCAAAAAAGAAGAAACCACATACGTTGATCCAACAAGGCATTTATTCAATCATCAACAACTGAAATATTGGACGGGACGCTTGGTTTGGGAATTAGCTTTTCGCGATTGAGTTAACGCATTATGTTCTTCTTCAAATTAGAATGATCCCAGGCTACAATAATTACTCATTCAATTTTCAGCTCGATCGAGCGACTGGATCAAAGTTATGCCGTCTTAAAAGGCACTACAAAGCTCTTCAATGAATGAACGAACTAGCCCTCTTGTGGTAATTGTTACCAGAGGAGGGCTAAGGTCAGATGTTTGACGCACTAATTCAAATTGTTTAGTGTGCTTTAGCATTAGTCAAGTCTACTCGTTTTTATAATTGTTACGTATCATACCGATTATTGAGCGCTTTTCGGGACAAGCACACTCTCGGGACTTAGGAGCATACCAAGCATATACTCGAGGTCCGTTAGTACACCAGGTACTGTGCTCACCCATGCTCAAGCTAGACTTGTTCACCGATCGGTGTCAGTGAGCCCATAAAGGTTAAAGTGACAGCCGGCTCCGCGTCCAATGATCCTTAGAAACCGCTCTTTCTGATTGGCATGTTAATCCTCTAAATGATTCAAATTGGCAACACTTTTAGCCAGTTTTTAACTTCTGGGTGACCTCTGCTCCTTAGTGACAAGCCACACAACCAAAGAAGTGACCAAACTACACGTCAACGATCATATTAATGGGCGTATTAAAAAAGATCAAAGGTTTCCAAAACGATGAAGATACTTCACCGTATGACCTCAACCCCCAGCCGGCCCACCCCCGTCATCTACCACCTATGAACCCTCACGACGGTCTTGGATCTCGATCTTGTGCGGCTGAGTGACTGATAGATGGATAAATCAATCGATTTTTGAAACGCGAAACGGACCTACCTACGCCGTAAAAGTGGGTAAGGTGGCCCAGGGTGACCGAAACAAGTGGCCTGGATCCTAGAGAAGATGCATTGGAGGCATTGGATACCAAGAGAAAGATTGAAAGTTAGGATGCAGCGAGGCATTGTATTTATCTTCAATCATGTCATTGTTTCTCGCAGGTCTCCATGCCTTCATTTTTTGGTTGAAGGCTTTGTTGGAAGAAGAAAGGTCATAGCTTCAACCTCGGCCCAAGCTGACCCACAGACACATCAGGCCTGTCGTGTCCTTTGAGGTAGGAAATTGCACCATGGCGGATCATGAGTGGATTCCGCCTCCCAATGAACCGGATTACCCGAGAAGAATCTTGGTGAAAGTTCAACCCCAACCTCAATACACTAGTAGCCACAATGAGGTGCTCGATCCCTGATTAAATAAATGCTTGGTTTCTACACCCATCATCCATCGCAAGCATGAATAACTTCAATTACATCATCTTTAACTGGACTAGAAACTTTAAACTCAAGAATAACTGAAAGTGCCAATGTGATTTACGTTTTTCGCGGCCATGAAGAAGAAAGCGGCTTTCAAGTCAAGCCCACCCAGACCCGCTATAGGCGTCTGGGAAGACCACCTGTCCTACTACTATTTATGTAAACGTGTACGTACAACAACCGCATTCATAAAACAATCATCAATAACTTCATCTGGACACCTCAACTCCTACGTCAACCCCCTATACATCCCAATAGGCGGAGAGTATCAAGGATTGAAGAGCTCATCCAACCCTCACCAATTCAAAATATACCGATTTTAACCGACATGCATCTTTTTTGTTTTTTAATATCCTTACTATATTCTATTGGTTTCACTAGCCACCTTCTGTTAAAATTTAATGATGCTACTGATTCAAATGCGTCTGAGGATTACTGAATATACCAAAATTGGTGGGATCATTTTATTGACATTCTTATCACATCAAACACCTTGGATTCCACCAAAGATTTCTGATAAGTGACATTACCTTTGTGGAGTGGTGTCCAAACACAAAATGCCATCGATTCTCAAGTAAGGGTTGGCACGACCCTGGCGATATCGACACAATTTCTGTAGGAAGCAATTCAGCAAACAAAAAAGATTGTCACAACTTTGTCGGAGCCGGGTTATAGAATATGCTTAAGTTCATTTACTTGTACCTCACTTATTATGATATATGGGGAACGATCGCCGCAACCCTGTCAAAATTGATTTGCCATTTAAGGTGCCCAAGTTTTGAAAAGACATTGTAGGCCAAGTTTAGTTTGTGCTTGGCCTTGTCCGTGGATGCGGTGACCAAAGAAATCAAAAAGGTTCTCCCATTACCGATCAAGTCCGCTTAAAATGTTCGCTCTAAGAGGATCTTTTGAGGAAGAAACGGATTGGACCACGGAGGCAGATTGAAAGTAAAAACTTTAACTGCATTCATAACCTATTGTATGTGTACCGTTAATTCATACATTGAAAAAACGATTTAAAGAGTTGGAGGCGTAGAATTTTTCCGCATGTTGTGCGAAAGGACAGTGTGTTGGAAACTTGATAATCGTGGCCTACTTTAGCTTCCAAGACATTAACAATTTGCTTTTATATAAAAGCAAGCAAAACCGTATTCTTTATCACTCAGAAACACCATGTCTACGATAGATTATATGCTTTATTCGCTAGTAACATCCTTTATCAACATTAGAATTAGCCACATGACTTGTTCATGATGAACACTCGATCAATTATTTTGTTTGTAGGATTTGAGTAACAGAGTGAAATAAGACCGGACAATTAGGAAAGCATATGTGCGACGATAACAACACCTCTTGTGCCCTCTTCTGGATTTCTGCGGATTGATTGCACTCTCGATTCTTCATTGGCACAGCTGGCCAGAACTAGTCCTGAATTTTTGTGATTCCTTCTCCGGAAAGGCCTCAAGAAGTTGAAAATTGCCTTATTCTAACAACTTGAACACCAAAACTCTTGCAAATCGTTGCGCTTGGAAGGAATACGTAGCGGTGGTATCTTTTGAGTACACTAAATTTGTTTATACTTCCACTATGCTTGCACTTTCGATTCCGCCTGGAATACGTGAGTATACTGAAGCATAGGTATGTATTGAGACTATGCTTCAAGAATTTCACTCTTATTGCTTGAAACATCCCAGCTTAAGTCATTCATTCTGCGCTCTGCTATGTACTGCACTTGGAGGGCATAACTTTTGACCCAGTCGTTTGATTGAGCTGACATTTGAAATACGCCATCGCAGTGATCTGTGGCTAGCCTTATTTGACGAAGAATTTAATTCATTGACTTGAATTGAAGTTGCTAATTTTCAACCTTACCATCCTCGTCCATACTCCAGTAGTTCATGGTTCAATGTATAGATCAAATATTTATATTTGGTTCATGGTCTTAGAAGGTATTGTTAAGTAAAGCAGCATGAAATGTAAGTTTCAAATTGATTGTAATGTTGTGGACTTGGCTTGATTTTTTTAATCTAAACATATTTAATATTTTCTTTTTGCTGCATGGATTTAGTCTTGCGCTACTCCTTCAAAGAACACTCAAAAGACCCCATTTTGAGCCATGCATCATTGAAATCTACACAAAAAAAGAAAGCGCCAAATGCATTGAACCTAAAACATTGCGCACTCAATTGTGCATTGTGCAATCTGATATTGTATTGTGCAATGTACTCAGTGCCTTTCACATAATACAACAACAATTCAATGCAGATGCAACATTATTTTTGTATATCTCGTGGTATTAAAACGACCATCAATTTTCTTGATCATCATAACCCCCTAATACATTATGAAGCCTAAGGAATTCATGGGTTGGTGATATCCATTAATTTGAACTTCACACAACATCAACACCAACCTTTATTCACTTTGCAAGGGTTATATATTCTGGAACTTTCAAAAAAATGATTCCTGGCAATTTTGTGCGCACCTGTTTTGCAACTGAGGAATCACAATCCGGACTAGGATTTCGGGATGATTGCCAAAATCAAGGTCAACGAGGTCAGATGAGGCCAAATGAAATAAAAACTCAGTTGCTTTACCTTCATATGACCACACATCTGTCCCACAAGCATTTGAACCTGCTCATTACATCAGAAGGGCGTCAAGGCTACTATTCCCTTGAACTTTAAAAATATGAGGAATCATGTGAACGAAACATGCTCAGTTGCGTGAATTCCGAAACCCCTACAGTACTAATATCCGATTCCTCAGCAAATGATTCTTCACTAAAGGGATTCCTCAAGGCATTGAAGGATTTCCACAATTCAGGGGGGGGGTGTCTTAGGGCATAAAGACCGCCCTTTATAGGGGAACTTTGGACCAAAAGGAATGCCCTAGGTGTTTCCGTACGCTTTTGAGATAAGGGGGTGAGTAACCGTTTTGAGGATTTTTTTTGCGGGCTTCCTTACCGCTACCAGGATTGGAATCCCAGCAGTTTAAGACGAGAAGATTATTCATTTTACTTGACTTTTATTTATATATATTATTTGATCGACCAACGAATTGGAGTTGCCTGATCTGGCTAATCCTTGAACATAAAGTTGATCAGGAATTCTAGTCAAAGACTTGTCCAAGTCTGACTTAAATCTTGCTACTGGATCAACCCCTACATAAACCCTACGAATATTTGAGGGCAGCAAATTGAACAGTGAAGGAGCCCGAGAAAGAAGAGATTTGGACTTCATTGTTTTAACTAGCCTGGATTCTCGAGGGCTTGAAGGTGCTCTCAAAACGCACGTTAAGCCGCTACGGTCATAACAATTGACCCTAAATCCTGGGTTGGGAAAAAGCTCATGAATGCTTCTGAAAACGTACAATATCAGATACCTTTCGTACCTTCACTCCATACTGTACAATCCCAACCTTTCTAACCTCTCCCAATACGAGAGCTCTCTCATATCCTCAATGTTCCTTGTAAAACATCTTTGGACTTGCTTTTTTCGAGCTTTTGCAAACCTGCTGAACTAATTGGAGCCCAAATGGGAAAGGCATATTCAAGGTGCGGCTGAACAATCGACTTGTACAGAGTTAGCATCATGATACTATCTCTGGACTTAAATCTGCGATATATCCAACCACATGTTTGAAAAGCTTTACCAACTTTCAACTGGATATGCTCATCGAACGTTCCATTATCTTGGAGGACTACAACTCAATCCTTCATGGATGAGACCTGCTCAATGTCCTCACCTTTATCATCTAATAGTGGAGTGTCTAATGGCGTCGACCCAACGGTCATTGAGCAGAATTTCATTCCATTCAGCGCCATGTTACTCGCAGCAACCCAGGAGTAGATTTGGTCTAGGACCTCTACCAGACAACCGGAATTCTGACCATCAGCAGTAACTCTCGGGCCAAGTCAATCCCGGCCCTTCGTAATCTTTCCATTAGGCCATTGGCTTGGGGATGATAGGCGGTTGTGTGGTTGATTTGGAAACCCAAAAACCGCGACAAGTTTTCCCAGAGAGTGGACGTAAATTGCGTTCCTCGATCTGAAATAATGGTTTCTGGGATTCCAACCCGAGATATCCAACCATTCAAAAGTGATCTGGCACATGAATCAGCTGTTATGTCGCGTAACGGAAAAGCTTCTTGCCAACGTGAAAAGCAGTCAATCACCGTCAGTAAATAACGTGACCCACCCGACATTTCAAGAGGTCCAACCAAATCCACATGGATTACCTTAAAGCGCTCTGATGGGACATCGATGTGTTCCAAGGCTGTGCAGGTATGACGGATGATTTGGGCCTGTTAACAGGATTGACATTCCCGAACCCAAACAATGATGTCCTTGTTCAACCCATACCAAACATAATGTGTAGCAATAAATTTTCAACAAGCTTGAGTGCCCGGATGTGAAGTCGAATGGAATTCTTGGAACACTTTCCAACGTATTTTCGAAGGTATCCATAGCCGAGGTTTGGCCAAGGACATGTCACAGAGGAGGACCATGCTTCGAGCAAACTCCACATCTGCCCATTTCAAATTTGTCAAAGAAGTCCTCACGGCACTGAGATTGGGGTCCGCCAATTGGCGTACGCGTATGGACTCGGGTGTCAAAGTCCAATCAACGTGATGTATACAACGTGATAGAGCGTCTGCCACAACGTTGGGTTTGCCAGAGATATGTTCGGTTTTAGTTGTAAATTCAGAGATAAATTGAACGTGGCGCTGCTGTCGATGGCTGACAGGTTCAGCCTCTTTGGAAAAAGCGTAGCATAAAGGTTTGTGATCGGTGTGCAGGGTTAAATCTTGGCTTTCAATGAAATGCCTGAAATGCCGTAGAGCTAGGTAAATGGTCAGAAGCTTTAGGTCGTAAGTGGAATACTTTTCTTCTGGGGGTCTCAGCTTCTCAGCCGCCAGTTACCTTGCATTTTCTGTTCTAGGGCAGCTCCCATTGCCTTCTGGGAAGCATCAGCAGTCAGGGCTAACAGGGCCGAGGTGACTGGGAAGGAAAGTAGAGTCACCTCCATAAGTTGTGGCATGTGATTGAAGAAGAGAAAGGGCTGGTGTGGCTGCGCAACCTAAATACCCATTGACCACCCGTTCTGATAGAGGATTGTACAACCGTTTGCCAAGGAGATTGATCACCAAACCATTGACACGCAAAAAATCCGCACCAAAAATTGCTTGCTTCATATCCGTGAGGTAAAAAGTCCCATTGTACACGTTTTTGCCCAAGTAAACGTTGTGATTTTGTGTCCCATAAAAATAAATATGAGAGTCATTGGCAGCGGAGAACATAGGTGAAGATCAACATCTTTTCATTTGCCTAGGCACGGGCAAAACGCTCACTTGAGCGCCTGAATCTAAAAGGTACGATTTGTTTTTTGGTTTTATCAGATACAAATAACAATCGGCCACCAATTGTATCTGTTGATGGTCGTCCTCCCAGTTTCCCTGAATGGTGTGAACTTTCGGAAAACCCAGCGACTCATCAAAGGAACACAGAGATATGCATCGATATGCCTTCTTCCCCCATTTGCGATGTAACCTGCACCAACGTTTGGCTGGAAACGGAGTTTCTTCTTTAAACACCAGCTTCTTTTTTTTTGATCATAGAGATACCAGAGGGATTGGTATTAACCAAGTGATCGGCAAGCAATTCGAGATCCCGTGGAGCGAGAACTTCCAATTGTGGGATCAAATGAGGTCGAACTTCTTGCGGCAGTGCGTCCACAAAAGGAGTGCAGAAAAGAACACACGGATCATGATCTCCTAGTAAGGCCAGCATATCGTCCATCAATTGTGAAGGTGTGCGATTGCCTAATGGAGACATGTCCAACAGGGCCTGGGCCATCCGATACGGAGACTGGATGAAAGTAGATAATAACCGCTCTTTCAAGACTATGTACTTGTTGGATTCTGAAGGCTTTGTAATGAGATCCACAACGCGTTTGGCAGTTTGTTGATCCAGGGCGGCTACAAGATAGTAATACTTCGTTTCATCCACTGAAAGCAAATCCTTCATCCTTAAAGCAAACTGAGCCTCAGCTTGAGCAAACCAAACTTTGGGTTGTTCTGCCCAAAACGTTGGTAATTTCACTGAGACCGCACCAATATTTGGGACGTCACCCAAAGCAACCAATGAGTCCAACTTAGAATTCTCCATTGTGAAAACAGTCCACTAAAACTAGTGGAGAAATGGGGGTAACCAATAAGGAGTAACCTTTTCTAGATCAGGAATCAGAATGTTTCTATATTTCCCTTTTCTTCACCACGAACCATTTACACGAGCAAAAGTGCACGAGCAAAGACCCCCAAAGGTGAGTATGGGCAATGTCTAGATAGATCGCTGGCTTCGTATTGAACATCACCCCTGTCAAAAGGCTCTCAGAGAGAAGATCGAGGTCGCTTGGCTGGGATTTGGGGGTTGATCTCGATTTGTGGGCAAATACAGGCCAACCAGTTCAGAAATTAAGATTTCTAGGGCTTCGTTTTTCAAGTGCATATCACGGTATCCATTGGCCTTGAACCATGGATCCAAGAGAGCTCTAAGCACTAGTTCCTTAATTTTTTCCACTTCCCCAAATCGATGATTGAGATTTCTAAGAACAGCTTGGGCCAGGTCGTGTTTTATCAGTCCGGAAAGGGACTGTGCGGTGAAATTGGCGTATTGTAAAATCAGCATCTTGGTGAGTGGAGTGACCAGTGAGCAGTTGTGCTTTTTTCACCAGAAAGCTCCAAAGTTTATACAATGGTTGAAGTACATCAACTGCTTCATGAAGCACCTCCCACGTTGTCGAGTCAACCACGCCAACCTTGGAGCTCATTCCTGGCTCCGTCAGGAGTTCTGAAACGGGTCCTTTCAGCTCCACTAGACAGTTAATCATTTCGAAAGCAGAATTTCATCGCGTTGAAATATCCTGGATCAATTTCTTAACCCTGGGCAAACCCTGATTACGTTGAATTTGTTCAAACCTTTCCAAGGTTGGCGTGCTTCGTTTGATTAATTCAACCAGTCTTGAAGCAGTTTCCTTCGCCGCAACTAGGGCTGGAGTTTCTCTCAACGACGCATTTGCCCCCAGATTTAGCGTATGGGCATAGCAGGCCATTTGCTTGATGTTAATGTTTTACAAGTGCTTGACGATATTTGCCCCATTGTCCGTCACTCCTTCATACTCACAAATCATACTTAGTGAAAAAAACACATGGAATTAAATGGCCACCACGTCGGATAAGCGTAATGAGGCTGGAAAGAAAGTTGATGGGTTCTTAAGAACTTTGAAAGTTTAAGGCCAACATGGACAATTTTAGGTTAACAGAAAGGTAGTGTTCGAATTATATTGACATATCCTCTTTAGCATATCCTTTAAGGTCAATGATAACCTGTACTAACGATATTCAAAAAATATAATGTTCAAAGTTTAGAATACTCGGATTTTAATTACGTTGACAAGAAGGGAGTTAAAAGTTGCAGGACGCATGTTCAACATGTTGCCCTACCCAAATACCCTCTTTTTAGTCATCAGTCCGTCCACATATGAGTGCATTTGCATATTTAATTATCTGATAGCAATAATCATTCAGGGTTGTGAATTTGTGGCAAATAGTTTTTTGATACTCATATCCTTGATCGGCTAAAGCAATTTCCCTTAATATTTGACTTTAGACCTGATGGTTTTAGCCACACTTAGGACAGCAATGATAAAGAGTAGGCAGGATACTCAAAACGGATTGTTAATGGGCATATCTAAAAGACAAATGTGCTTTCACAATTACAAATATAACTCATCATAAATCATTGCCTCTTAGTTATTGGGAACATAAATCAACCAATAAATGCTTAGTCAAGATTTGCCAGGCCATTCACTCAAAAAAAACACCACAAAAAATTTTCGATATATGTTTCCACATTGGCAAAGCTGAAATCCGGATATCAGCAGAAGCAATTCCATTCCAATCCCAATCTCGGCAATCATTTCCAAAACCAACCCAAGCATCAATTTTCCAAACCAATCTGCCTGATTGTCACCATCGGTAGTTAGAACCTTCAAGCAATTTGCTAACGGTTTCTTCAGGTTGACCAGATTTAGGGGGAAGACCTTTCGATTTGGAAAGATTCATGAACTCAACTTCCAAATAACCTCTTTGCCCACGATTTAGTCTGTTTAATGTCCAAGATTTTTAAATTGGCAATATACCTTCTTGTACCTCAAACTAAACTAGAACTGTCAATCAAACAATTCCCGAGTCTGGGGTTTTAGCGAGCTGATCATTGGGTCACCCTAAATATTCTGTAAGGAAAGATGTAAGGAAAGATCTTGATGCTAGCGACTGGAGTGATTGTATGACTAAGATTGCGTGTTACCCAGTTAATATATTTACTATAATGTTTTTGTTCTCCACTCTACTGTTAACACGTCATTCCCTATTCTACTCTTGTCGGTCTTCCCGTAAAGACCTCTATCCACCCAGTTTATTTTATATTCATACGAATTACATCCATTTACAAAACTTGCTTTACGATTATTCCGTGGCGCAGTCAGTTGCCCATTTGGTCCGCAGAGGTGTAACCGACTTGCAATTGTGATAATCCCCGTTGATTCCAATTGATTGGACATTGCCGATCGACTGGTGGGTCGATTACACCCTTCTGATGGTTGGATTCGTTCTTGTGGTTCAATCGTAGCTTTCCCTCGGTTCTCTTATTGCTTAATCGGCCGAGCCTGTGGTCGTTCCTGAGCCACTTGCCGCTCTTTTCGTAGCGTTTTAGACTGCTCATTGGATGAGGTTGGATTTGGTCATCAATGCGGTTATGGCTCCCGCGAATATCTTTTGATCACCAAGCCCGGCATCCCTTACAGCATCTACAATATTACACAAGTGTATGAGTATACAATTTCGTCTTACAATTCTTCCGTCATTATGATTATTTCATTGATTATCCATCATAATATCGTCAAAAATGACTGATCAGGATGAATTGTCGACTTTGAAGGCCTCTCGCAAAGGTCACAAGGGCCTTGCTACTCGAGCAAAACGGGCGACTCAGGATGCTCTCGATACGTGTGTGGAAGGTGACCATCTGCTTTACATTCAAGCTTCATACGTGGGAGGCCAGGTAAGATTTGTTCCGTGATGCCGAAACGGCCATAATGTGCCATTCCGTGGCTGATGATCACGATCACGATCACGGGATCTGGATGCTCAACAGGATCTGTTTGACAAAACGGCACTTCAAATTAGAGTGCTTCGTCAAGATTTTGACCGCCCTTCTCTTTCTCCGCCTGATGGTGACGTCCCTGTTTGTGGAAGTGAATCGTCACCGGGTCTATCTAATCTTAACGTCAAGAGACCTCGAATTTTGGAGGAGGATACCGAATTACGGTTGTTTGTCCGATGGTGTCTAATGTGGAATAGTTATGCCCCGTTGATTTTGGTTTCCAAACGAGATCGCTCAACACAAGTCTCTTTCTTTTGGGAGTGTTGCAATCCAGGGATTCTCAAAATTATTCACCGTTCTTTGAGCATTAAACTAGACAGGCCGATAAGTTGATGAAATTTTAAAAATCATCAAGGATCACCTACATGTAAGGAGCCTCCGGAGCACACATCTTGACATGCTTGATCTGTTGCAAGTGAGACAACAGGATGGTCAACACTACACCTGGGTGTGTGGTATTCTTTGTGATTCAGCCGAATTTGCTGATAGTGCTAACATCTCCCAGGACTTTTGATAGGGTTTCTTCTCCAAGCGATCAGGAATGAAGCTGACAAGGCTACACTGATGAAACGAAACCCGAAAACTTTCAATGAGACTCGCCATATCATCCTTGAGCTTGAGACCTCTCGTCGAGAATCAAAGGGAATGTCTCCTTCTTCCTCTCACATCAATGCAGTTCGGTACAAGTCCGATTACAAGCTTCAAAAGAGGAAATCTACCCCAAAACTTGCCGGTAGGGGGGCAAATTCTTGTTCGTTCTGCGCCCTGTTATTTCATGTAAAGGATAGGTGCCCTACTACAGGTTACGAGGCATGCGGTGTTACGCTTTCAAAATCTTTAAAGTTGCTGGCCGATTCCGACCTCGTCTTGCATAGTGATTAAAACACCAATGGAAGTTGAATTGAATATACAATATGATGTGTCTCCCAATCTATCCAAATTCCAAGTTTCACGCGATTGGTTGAGTATTCTATAAGCTGGATCAATCGTTCCACTCTTATTGAAGGTGTGACGCCGCATGCCACGCACCCTGTAGGAACAATGAACGTCGTTTGTGCCATCAAATTGGACATTGGGTCAAGGTTTGTCGATCAAGAGTTCCTCCCAAAGATCGGAAGACTCTTCCACTGCCAGAGCCTCGCGTGAATTGATTAAGTTACGTGTTGCTTCTTCTTCTTCTTTCCCTATGACCAATGCTGTCCAGGCGTTGTTTACGCCGAACGATTCTGTGGAAAGATCAATCAGAATTACCTTTTGTGCGGACACAGATGCTGATATTTCAGTACTCGGGTTGTCTTTTCCGTAAATCTGGCTTGGATAAAGTCATTTCTCTTGGCTGATCAGGTCATAGGTGTTGATGGGAAGGCCGTCCGCCAGCAAGTAATGTTCACCGCTGCTTTGGATATTGATGGGGGAGTTGCCCTCAATATTCCAATCGTTGCCTGCACGGATTTCACAGATGCTTTCCGCAGATTGAAAGCTTGTTTGGCTTTGTCAATCATAAGCGAGAACTCCCCATATCCCAAGATTGAGGTTACTTCCCTCGTTTCTGCACCAGAAAGGAAGGCTAGTCTTTCACCTCCTTCATTATGAGCTGACAGCGAGTCCTGGATTTCAAAGCTGCCAGAATGAATCATGTCCGAAATATTGAAAACGGCGGATTCCAACTTAAAATCCGTTTATTCTTGAGCCTTTGAATCCAACTCACTTTGTCCTATGGTGGGCCCAATAGTTGGAGACCCATTGGTAATCCATTTGAAAGATGACGCCAAACCATTTTCAATCCCTTTGGCTCGACTAGTCCCATTCGCTCAATCCGACAACTTGAGGACAATTCTGGATGGTCTCGTGAACCAGGAGATCATATGTCCTGTCGGAGATGTTCCAAGCATGTGGTGTCACATTCTATTGTGTTAGTCCCTAAGAACGATGTGTGGATTTGACGTACCTCATTTCTCAAGAGAAGAGGAGCATCCACCCAACAACGACCCCAGCTCAGGCTTTCTCTAGATTTAAGTCAAACCAGAGATTCTTTGCACAAATTAGACTTTGTTAAACGCTATTGGCAAATGCCGTTGGCCAAAGAGTCCCAGCCATTGACAACCTTCGTCACTCCATTTGGGATATTCATGTTTTAACGTTCTCCCATGGGCTTTGTCTCTACTGGAAACTCATTTTCGTATCAAGGAGATGTAACAATAGCAGGTCTTGATGTCCATAAAGTCGTGGATGGTATGGCCTGCGGATCTGAGACCCTGCCTGATTTAGTGCGCCGGGTTTGCCAAATCATAAACCACAGAAAACTATGGACGTACCTCATAACAAAAAGGCAATTCAGCCCCAACTACCTTTAGGCTGTCTGCAGAAACTTTGGTCCGATTTGTTGGTCAATATGTCAAGGCTGGCAGGCATATGTTGAAAATTGCGTTTTCTGGAGCTTCTAGAAAGCTATGGACAGGGCAAAGCTGCAACATGACAAGACTAATGGTGCAGCCCTGATGACTAGTCTTGATAATCGAGATACGTCCATTATTTTCAGTGGTCTATGGCCAAATATTGGAACGTTGTCACACTTAACTGTGCACTCCAAGATAATAATTTTGGCCGCTTCATCCATTGATTTTGTGGGATACCGACTTTCTTCTGGAATTATTAAGGCCGATCCCACTAAAATTGATGCAATTAAGAGATTTCCCGTTCCTTCCACGCTGCCAGACTTGCCATCTTTTCTCGGTTTGGCCAACCAGTAGAGAAAATTCTTACCCAACTTGGCGATATTAACGTCTTAACGTCGCCCCTCCGTGGCTTATTAAAGTCTAAAAACCATTTTCTCTGCTTCTCATAGGACAATATTGTGTTTGACGAGACACAATAGGCGTTGTTGTCTCCATTTGTTCAAGAATGTCTGATCCCTCGTTGGAAATCGTCCTTTTAGCAGATGCATTGCGGCTTGGACTTGGGTTTGCCTTGATCCAGTTAAAAGGGGAAAGCCCAACTTTGATCCAATGTGGTTCTCGCTATCTCAAGGACTGTGAGACGCGATATGCAATGGTCGAGCTGGAATCGTTGGCCATTTATTGGGCAATTCGCAAATGTCACTTATACTTGACCAGTGCCAATTTCAAGGCGGTGCCTGACCATAAACCTCTGTTGACTTTCTTCAATCGACAGGCTCTCCCTGAAATTGAGAACCCAAGGGTTTTAAATTACCGAACTCGTCTTCAGGATTATCAATTCACGGTGGAATGGAAACCAGGCGTAAACCACGCAATATCTGACGCCTTGTCTTAATTTCCAGTGTCCATTCCAAAGATCGATTCTGAACCTACAGATGAGTTGCCTACTCCCAATCATGTGGTGGCCATCATCCAGATTGCGAGAGAAGATTCTTCTCATTCCGTCTTGAAGAAGGCCATCTTCACTCATTCCGTACAGGATGCAAAATCCGGATACCTTTCCTTGTTCATGAAAATTGCTTCTGACCTCTCGGTGTAGGAGATCTCGTCCTGAAAGGAAGTCGAATTGTGATCCCATCTCTGTCTGTCTAGAAAATCTTGAAGCAACTCCTCTCTATAGATTCTCTAGGCATAGATACGCGAGGCTGAGTATGCGTCATCAAATTCGACCGATCTGATTGGCTGCCAATGAACCTTGAGAAGAAACAGCTGACGGGTGAAGTCCTGAAAAATGACCACCAGAGGGCTGCTCTCTGAAGGTCAACGGCCAAATCCAAACAAGGGTTATTAAGTAATTTGTGAAGCCACAAAAGCTTCAATTTCTTTAAGATGACATTTCCACACTAGTAGGTATGTGTGCCAAAGGACTCGTAGTGCATTTTCCACTCTTTTTGAGATAGTAGTACCGATTCCGTCCGGATGGAGCACGAGGTTGAGTGAGTCGAAGTTTTTTGATATTCACCTCAGATCCGTTACGAGTGTAAACAAGTTTGAACATCCTTTGGCTCTATCGTTGAAAATGTCGGAATACGGATCGTGGACGGTTGGAAAGCTTCGAAATGAATTGCGATTGCGGGGTAGCCGGGTTACGGGCCCAAAGAACAGTCTTGTTGACAGGTTGGAGGCCTATGACAAAAATGATGACTTTCGAGGTGTATTGGTCATTCTCCCACCAGCTACAAGAAATTGCGTCTCTCTTTTAATGTTTGAAGAGAGTGAAGATATTCTGTCCAGATAAGAATTGTGTCACTTGGGGATTCTTCTTTGCTCTTTCTCTATACTGCCAATATCTCCTGTTAGTAGGGTTCCATACTTCGAGCTTAGTCTACATGAAAAAAGTGAAGAGGAGAATCACAGCCAGTAGATAAACAGTTGGGTAGAGACAAGCGATGAAAATCTTGATTACTGCAGAAGATTGGGTGGGTCAGATTGAACAGATCCTGTTTCAGCTCCCACCGTTGATGACATATGGACCGGAGCCGGAAAAACGTGCGTGACCGCCAATATTCCGAAGGGATGTCAGGCCAAGGACAGTAGGGTGTTAGTACGTCCTTGACCGAGAAGGACAAGTTGTATCCGGACATCACCTCCGGAAAGGTCAGGTTCCCAACACTGGGACACTAACCTGGCCAGAGCCCGATTTTTGGCTGTAAAAATACCTCCATGCATTTTTGGCATATTGGGGAACGCACAGAAATCATTTGAGGAATTTGGTGAAGTTTGTGAAGTTGGCCCTCAAATCCGCCGATGCCACCACGATGATGATTTTTCTCAGAAGGTTGAGTTTGACATCAGCTTAAATGTCCCTATTGCCGCTTGGCCGAACTTCATTGTTAGTTTAAAAAAAAGGAGAAAAAGTTGGAAAATATGCAAAAAGGTTGAAAGAACACAAAAAACAGCAAATGGAAAAAAGTCGAGAAAAACTGGGAAAAAATATTTGGAATGAACGAAAAAAGGCAATGAATTACAAACACGTTGCTGCCATGGCCAAAAGGATCTATCCACCTAGTTTACTTTATCTTCATATGAATTCCATCCATGTACAAAACTTGGTTTACAATTGTTCCGGCGACAGAGGCAATTGCGACGGTGAAACGATGAACCTGAAAAAAACTCAAGAGGCAGTGTTTCCGCTTCGCTGCTCAACTCTAAGCCTTTGTTTTATGTCCAATCCTAGCCAATAGATTTCTAGACGCTGGATGTCGGACAACCGACCACTCGGTTGGCTAAACAGTACAATAAACCGGTTTGTAATCAATTCCTAGGAGACCATCCATTGAACTGATTTACCAGCCGAGTGGTCGGTCGTCCGACATCCAGTGTCTAGAAATCTACGCCTAGCCCCATCCATAAACCACTGAAAATTACGGACGCATATCTCGACCAAGACCAGTCATAACAAAAACCAATTCAGCCTCAATTACATTTAGGCTGTCTGTAGAAACTTTGGTCCAATTTGTCAGTCAAGATATCAGGGCTGCCAGGCATATGTTGGAAATTGCGTTTTCTTGAGCTTCAAGAAAGCTATGGACAGGGTGAACCAGCAACATGACAAGACTTATGGTGCAGCCCTGATGACTAGTCTTGGTCATCGAGAATCATCAATAATTTTAAGTGGTCTATGGCCAAATATTGGAGCGTTGTCACACTTAACTGTGCACTCCAAGAAGATACTTTTGGCCGTTTCATCCATTGATTTTGTGGGATACCGACTTCCTTCTGGAATTATTAAGGCCGATCCTGTTTTGTTGTAACAATAGACAGATCAAGCCCTCGGACATGATAAACTAATACCTTTACTTCTCCATTCGACATTCTTTTAATTTGCTTCCCTTAATTATTCGTAGAGACTTCGTAGACGTTTTTGATCCGGTAGCACTTTTCAAGTTAAATTTGGACAATTTTTTAACTAACACTCCGGATCAATCCTATATTCAAGGACTAGCTCGGTCTACCAACTCCAATTCGTTGGTAGACCAAATATCCTATAAGGATTAAGAGGTAATAGATTGAAGAATTGTAACCTTTCATTTCAATTGTACTGGAGAGTACCTTCCTTGTAGCTTTTGGAAAAGCCGGTGGAAAAAAAATCAGCAATTTGATATTTCTCAACCTTTTGAAACATTACTAGAACAATTTGCGTCCTGTCAAAGTACCAAAAGATTTAAACATTACAACAAATTGCATTTCTTTTACATTTCAAAATCTTACTTAAAATTTCAAGCTTTTATGAATTAGCTCGGTTAAAATTCATACCAAAAAAAACCAAATATCTTTAACGGAAATCATAAACAATGTTTCCAATCCCTTAAAAACAACGAAAGCTGAAATACGCCGTACTTCACTTGTTGCAAAAGCAACTTCTGGTCAAACCATACCAAAAGGAGAGGATGTGTTCATTCACTTTGATGGCCATCTCCAGGCAGTCTATGACAAATGTCTTTTGCTTATTTGACCAAACAGTTGACGAAGGCAAAACCGTTTTCCACTGACGTTCATCCTTGAAGTTGATGCGAATACTTTCAAACAAGTGCAAAGCAAGTAACAGAAAATGAAGTTTCTCACAAAGCGATCAAAATCAGCACAACCGTACGTGACTGACAAATAGGCTTTGGAGACGTTCTCCCTAAACGGTGGGCAAAAAGCCCTGCCAAGTTTCAAGAGAAATACCCTAAAACATTTTGGCATTTTTGTTACTTGCAAAATCATGACACACAACTTTGGTTTTCATTTCATTTTGGGAATCCTAGCACGCTTAAAGAAAATCGCGCGTTTATTACTTCATTTGGAATTTAAGTTAAGATAGATTTTATTGTTGTCAGAATGATTGCAAAAATAGTTAATTATCGAGCTTTTCCCTCATAATGACTCTATAGGCCGCAAATTATCGAATCCTATTCTTTTTTTCTGAAATTGTGAGGTTCTTTCTTTGAGTCCGATTGCCACCCAATTGCTAAGACTTCTTTTAAGAAAGCAGTTACATTCACTCTATGTAGCTTCATTGTTCTTTGGCTATCTCAGAGAGATCTGAAAGAAACCGTTTTCCAAAGAAACTTGCAAGCATTTACTTTATCCTGAAATTTCATTTCCCAATCAGAATCAGAATCTGATTCCGACCAAAATTGCTCAATTCGACCTTGTGGAGTTTTCAGGTTTCAGCAATCGCTTCTTGCCCGCTGCTTTCGCGCTAATTTGGATCTGGACACCACACATCACTTTATGTGAGCAAAGCAAATCCTGATTTCATATATTTCAAGTCCTCTGTGGACCCCATGACGCTTTTTGGTTGCTCAACTATCCCCTATCTTTCTGCTCATGCCTTTGACAAGGCTGTGGGAGGAGTTTTTGAATGAATAGTGAGTGAATCTTTGACAAACCACCGCATTTTTAGCCACGAATTTGAAGGCGCCTTACAATGTTATTATTTCATACCTTATTTATGGTTGCTCCCCAAACTGTTGAGCATTACAAACGTTTCTGAAGGTGTGGCCTTTTGTCACATATCCAGACCACTAACCATTGATTGCTATCCTAAAAAAAATGTGATCGTCAATAAGACAGCGAGCAAAAACAATTCAGGTGCTTTAATCCGGACTTCCCACTCACAACCAGCCACCTGAGACATCAATCCAATCCAGCGGTAGGTGATCTCTCTGTCGTTGCTCTTGCTTTGTATAATTTCCAAGCTCTTGAATGCCTGGATTAAAGGACTACCTAACTTGCAATGGTATACGAATCAAAGGATCGAACTTTAAGGAACATTAATCCATTAATCATTCATTTTTCATTAATCGATTCCTGATCTTTCTGGTTTGAAGAGACGAGGCAAAAAACCTTGCTTCATTTTTCGAAAGAAACACGATTTGTTTTGTTTATGCTCGATTAACTCTGGTCTCTCATTATTTCATGTTATTTCGGTCTATTTTGCCCCAAACGACTTTTCAAATCTGCTAACTTTTGTTGAAAGTAGTCCTGCTTGGGTTTCATTGCGATTTATAATTGACTTCAGTGGCTCGAGAGGGAACATAATTTCGAATAACCTCTTTGTTTGTGATTGAAACCGGAAAGCGAAGTAAAAGGACGATGAAGGCTTGCTGAAAAATGCTTTACACAGTGAAGTTATTTGCATTTGAGTTGTCCGATGTCTGTGCGCTTACCTCATCCTTCTCTTTCATTATATTAAACGAGTTCGTTAGCCAAGCACGTAAGGATTGCCGCGTCTTCGAAAAGTGCATTTTTTGACTAGTGCACTTACTTGCCTGTCACCAACCTGATAACTCCCGGGACAGGTTCAGTTCTTCGTCAGATGCATCCATGATTTCTGTACTTTCTTGTTTCTAAGGTCCAGCATGTGAGAAAAAAGTAGGACAACTAAAGTGTTAAAGAATTTACGAAAGCTCAAAAGTTCTCATTTGCCACCGGAATAGTTTGTGGTAAGCTTAAACGGGTTGGTTTACAACACACATCGGATACATAAATTACATTAAAAATGAATGCGCTTATTACTTTGACACCTTGTATTCGATCTTTACATACTACTTGCGATCTCTCAGAAGCATTCACGTTATCTGCAATAAAACGTAAGTACAAGTATGAGTCTCATTCCAAAATCATCAGCATATGATTTTCTAAGCAAGTATGATTATTGCTTTAAGCATTGATTTTCAATTTTACGGGGTAAATATTGTTGAAAACTTTGTGCTATAGGTTCAAAATATCAGCCTACTAAGGGAATCACATTTAAATCTAGACTCATCTATCATGTTTTTCATTACCTCATATTTACAAAGCTTTCATTTAACTTGCACTGTCAACCGTTCGAAACGTAGGGTGCCCAAATTTTCCAAGAGATGATGGATGATCTCTCTTATCTTTTATGCTGCCAATTTTCAATTTCGAATGAATGAGAAAATGTAAATGAGCATCATGGTGCCACCGTTTGGAGTGGAAAATCTAACCAAGCAAACGGATGGACAAATTACAAACTTTCAATTTCCTTATCAGCAATTCATCTTAATCCCTTGCCCATTTTTAAAATGATTATAAATTAGCATATGAGTTACCAACACTGGAATATTCCTATTCTTAGCTAGTTTGGCAAGGCACAAATATAGATGCACCAAATTTCCAAGGATTCCTGAATACCATGACAGAAAACAAGACTTATCCATTTCAAAAGAAAGAAGTAATTTGTATAATTTATAAGTGAAATAACAAGAATACGTCAGTGAAAGTTTTTGCGGTACGCATATATATTTGAACCTTAATGTAGCTAAAAGCACCAAAACACCAATTTTGTTATACAAAGGAGCAGGCGGAGATGGAGGATATTCATTCAGCTTCCCACAGACCAAGAACACAATGACTCGGGTTTCTCTCATAAGATATAAGAAATTTACCTACCCGCATTTTTCTGAACCGACATAAATGGCACTCCTGAAGTTAGAAAAGAGCTCTCCCATTTACGTCACCAGACTGCATTACTGTACGTTAGGGTGTCACAGCTCGCCATGGAATCAATTCCCGGGCAGTTGAAACCAGCGTTGTCAAAAGTCGCTTTTGAGTTTAATTAATATTTTCCCTAGTTGTTGACTGGATAACTCAACCCAGCACACAACTTGATTCAGCGGACACTCAACCTAAAACACTATATAATCCTGCTCGCAACTAAACCCAGCTGACAACTTGAAACAAGAAGTTAAAAGCTTACCAATACTTTTACTAAACTTACTTTTTTTACTTATAAAAATTTACCAATCTTCCCTAAAATAATGTTTTTGAAATAAAATTGATATTTTCACTATAATCAGGAATCATGTTTAGTTCGTGAAACAAGGCATTCACTTTTCGTCTAAATTTGCATTGTGCATTGTTACAAGTTGTCAAGTAGTTCAGTTTATCTGCTGGTTTGAGTTTTCCGTTAATCTGAGTTGCATTGGGTAGAGTTGTTTGGACACCATGTGAAGTCTTGTGCCCGATGCGCAACCATGCCTCATACGTACTTGTTTGATCGTCTTCCATGAACAGGAACCATAAAAAGAGGGTAAGAGGGTGCTCTAACCTTACATTAGCTTCAACGTGGGCACAAATCCAGTCTAGAAAAAGAAAGACATTGATGGTCCAATACAAAATTGCCATGGGAGAAATCAGTATTGATTGAGAACGGTTGAGCTGAGCAACTTCTGAAACACCATGAATTATTTACACTTGCGTTCCAATCGCCTGCAAGCTCGACAATCAGGTCTAGGATTGTTCATCTCATCCCTCCAGGTAAGAACTTCTATCACAATTCGATGAAAAGAATCAATCAGACCTCTTCAGCTTTTAATTCTTATATGTTCCCGGTTTGAATGATGGTTGAAACCACCAAAAACATTAATTTTTACTTGTGTACAATCTGAGAATAAAAAAGGAGTTCAAGTTGCATGGTGTCAACGATGAGCCTCGTTAAGGGGGAAGATAGTCACATGTTGAGTCGAAGTTGAAGCTTGCGTTCAGTGGAATTCTAGTAGGAATTGATCCCTCTTCCGTGACAAGAACCACGACTCGGCATAATATGGAAAAATCAGCCAGTGTACATTTAAGGCGTCCCCAAGCGAAACGGCCGGAGGATGCCATGGACCATAAACCACTAAAAATCATGGACGTACCTCGACCAAGACTAGTCATAACAAAAAGCCAATTCAGCCTCAATTACATTTAGGCTGTCTGTAGAAACTTTGGTCCAATTTGTCAGTCAAGATATCAGGCCTGCCAGGCATATGTTGAAAATTGCGTTATCTTAAGCTTCAAGAAAGCTACGGACAGGGCGAACCTGCAACATGACAAGATTAATGCTGCAGCCCTGATGACTAGTCTTGGTAATAGAGATCCGTCCATAATATTCAGTGGTCTATGCTTCAACCTAAACAATTAGCTTCTTATCCATGCCTTGTAACTCAATTTTGAACAAAATGCCATGATCAACTCTATCAAAGGCCTTGGCAAAATCGAGATAAAGAACTACAACTGGCTGGTGTCTCTCTAGCGCCTCCACAATCTGTACTGCCGTATATGTTCTATCAGTTAGGTGACCGTGCTCAATTGCGCTCGGAACTAATGCTGACTAAGAGGGAGGACATCATGGAATTCAAGAAACTCTACAAGTTTGAACTTCATGACCTTCTTACACACCTTCGCAA
Organism: Tigriopus californicus; assembly: GCF_007210705.1. NCBI lineage: Eukaryota > Metazoa > Arthropoda > Copepoda > Harpacticoida > Harpacticidae > Tigriopus > Tigriopus californicus. The sequence goes on along the minus strand of NC_081445.1, from coordinate 14,077,941 downwards.
TGTTCGAAATGAGAGATCCCCCTTTAAATTTGGGCAAACATGAGGAAACTTTAGAGAGGATAGAAACTTGCCCTGATCCAGGATGCAACGCTTCAAAAACGACAAAAGAGGGGCAAGAACCTGTAAGAATCTTATCAGAAACTGAGATGTCAAACCATCAGGACCAGGAGAACTCGAAAGCCTAAAGTCCCTGGTGGCCTCTAAAGCACCTTGATCAGTAATTATCAGATCATCAAATTGCTCTATTGACTAACCTCGTCAATCTCAACAGACTCGTGGTTAGAGCAATGAGCTGTTCCTTCTAAGCTCAGTTGGGTTGAAAACAAAGAGGAGAACTGATCTTCCAGCATGTTAGCCATAACCTCTACAATGCCGTTGGCTTCACCATCGACCTCAAAGGGCCCTACAATGGTCGACCCAATCGCAATAAGATGATGATCTGACGGCTTACTAAGTTTCACATGGATATACTCATTTGAAAAGACCAAGTCCAGAACGTTATTCACTTTGGTGGCTACTCCAACATGCTGGGAGAAATTGCGCAAGATCGCAAACTCCTCCAGCTTTTCGAGCAACTGAGATGTCAATTTCAAAATGGGAATGAACCCATCGGGACCAGCCTCCCACTCTACAACGCTAGCCGGCAAATTAAAGTCCCCTACAAAGAAAACCTTCGAGTAAACTGCCTGATCCAACTCATTTCCTGTGAATTTGAGAGCTGACAAGAACGAGCTTACTGAAAAGAAGGGGGGCCTACATTTTATTACCATGGACAGATCAAGACCTTGGAGAAGACAAACTAAGACCTCTGCTTCTCAATTTTCGACATTTTTACATGACTTATTCCCAACATATAGGTATACACCCCCATGTGTCGAAGTGCATTTTACGTTCCATAGGGTTCTCCGAGATACCTCTTCAGATACTTGGTCCACGTTGAGTTAATTATGCCCCACTTGCCTCTCGAAATAGTTCCGGACATCCACACGGTCATCCCACATTCAAAATGAGGGAAAATGTAAGACAGGAAAACATGTATAGCACGCCAGAGTGGTAATTTTTCTAAGGAAGTTCGCGGGAAGAGGTAGCCAATTCTGGATCGGGCTTTAGTAGTGATCGTTTTTAGATGTGCAGAGAAAGACAGTTGGCTTGAGAACGTTACTCCAAGGTACTTAAAATTGTTAACCCTCTCCAAAGCTCCCTCGTTTATCGCCAATTGGCACTCTGGCAGACGGCCTTTTTTGAAGGATCATGACCTTTGGCTTATGAGTATTGATCTTCAACCCATTTTTAATAACATGTTGCATTAGGCAGTCAAGTTGTGTTAGAAGATCCTTTGTAGAGCAAACCAAAGGGCACAGGTCGTCAGCATACAATAAGTATGAGACATCCTGTTTTGGCGCTTGTTGAGAAAGACGTATCTCAGTTTGCTGCTGTTCTTCTCTCCCAAGAATTTCGAACCAAGATCTGACTTCCTCTGTTGCTCCTTGGTTGCTGTGCACGCGTTGTGTTCGTGATGTTTGTGTATGGGAGAATGTTCTTTATTCCTTGCTTTTCTCTGTCCCTTATTTGTTGTTTACTCTCTCCATCTTATATTAGTATGTTTAGTTTGATGTGAGGTATTTCATTCCTATTTTGCTTTGTTGTCCTGTATCTAATGACAAGATTGCACAGGTTTTTAGCTTTCCTCTCTTTCTTTGTCTCTTGATTTTGCTGCTAATTGATGGTTCCACTGCATTCATGATGGAAGCTAACTTTGGGAAAGTCAGCAAAGAGCCTAGACAATGTTTGGACTTGGTCTTGGTAAGGAAGGATCTTTCCGTAGTCAATAAGTCCTTCATTATAGAGGTTATATTAATTATATTACTTGGGTCAATGAAACTAGGGTGCTGTTTGAAGAACAAGCCCACCCAGTAGTTGAGAAAACGACTGATTTGACCAGTGTATAGGTTGAAGCGCTGTCTCCACTTATAGTAGAGCAGGATAAAATAGTTTTGAAAAAAATAGTCTCTCCAGTCTATTGGAACCAGCCTTGTCCTGATGAAGGAAATGGCTGTGAGTTTGACCACCCTGAAGGGTACCAAAAGCTTCTCAAGTTCGGCCTTGAGAAGTACAATAGGAAAAAGGGATGTTCAAACGTACATTGCCCTTTTTTTCACCCATACATGTGCCGTGCTTTAACGTAGGGGGTACCTCTGTTCACGTAAAGGGGACACAAAGGGAAAAAAGGTACAGACAAGCCCAGTCTTGTAGTTATAAAGCTGACCTTATTCCTAAATCAAATCCCACACCACCACCCTTCCTTAATCCGTTTAGCTTTCTCCTTCCCTCCCCACCTACCTCCCATTCTCTCTCCCAATTCCTTCCTCATCCCTTAATTACCCAATCTACACCCATTCCCTATAAAACCCCTCCTTCCTAATATTTCTTGTCCCACCCCTATTCCCAAAATTCGTTCCTATTTAAAAGTAGCTTCCCAACCATTTACCAAACCCAACCATCCCCATTAGCTCATGCTTTGCCTTCAGTAGAACATACCGTAGCTTTGTTGAGAAGCGAGATATTTTACGGTTGGAGAGGATGGTCCAAGATCTTGTGAACTTGGTCCGTCAAAAGAGACGCCCCGTAAAGGGGCTATATTTGAACGTGCATTGTCTGATTTCTAAAAAAAGACGACACAAAAGTTAAGATCTTAAAAGAACTAGCCGCTGAGAGAGAGATTTCATGCATTTCTATAACAGAACTAACCATCGTTGGTTTCAACTTAGTTCGTTGTGATAGGATACCCCCTGACCAACGAATATGAGTTGGCAGTTCATTGATTGTATATTCTTTTGATCCGTTCGTTGAGTAAGTTTGTGTGTTTTTGTGTTGTTTACCTAGGTTAGGTTCTTTAACTAGAATAGGTGCCCTGATTTCTTGCTTTGGTTCGTTTTTTTCATTTTTGATTACTACCTCAACCGTAGATTTGTATGTTCGGTATGATGTGAGGCAGCTAATTGCGAGCTTGTGTTGATGTCTTGTGTCTCAAGACCACTATGCATAGTCTTTTTAGCATATATCTTAGAGCGGTTTCGTTATCCGTCCAGAACGCAGACGCTGAGAGCCCATATGTCAACTCTTTGTCCATCATTCTATCCATTTATGTGGAATTACCCCTGCTTGAAGCTCCTATCGAAGTATTGATGTCTGTTTTAAAGAGGTGACTCCAGACTCGAGATTACGCAACGTAACGGAGAACGTATTTTGCACAGCTTGGAAGAGATTAGCCCCAAAGACGTGGACGTTCAATCTGTACCCCCCCTAAGTGTGCTTCAAAGTCGGTATCTGGCCACCAAAGGAAACGTTGAAAGTGTGAATCATTTTTGAGGTACTTTAAACTGATGAAACATGCCTCTGATATTGCCTGAGACAACTATTTCATTTTCCTGAAACGACGTTTGGTAACAAAATTCGTCGAAGTAATTCGGATCCCTTATAAATTTCATTTAACGGCCTCTGCTCTTGATGATGCTTGAGCATTATTAGGGAGCACTTGAATTCTTTGCCTCGGAATGGGAGGTCTACAAGGGTTAAAGAAATTAAGGGCTTGCAAAGATCTTTTTCACAAGATTTCTTCCCGCTCAAAGAATTGCTTGACATTGAACCCTGTCTGATCATGACGTGTACATGGTTTATGGTAGATGGGGATAAAGAACAGAACAAACCCCAAGCTTTCATTAACAGGAACTGTTGAAAACATAATGGCATACCACAAATGATGTGATTTGAGCCTACAGGCGATTGGGAACCCTCCCATCGTTTGCCACAAAAAAAACAATGTTCGAAAATTCAACTAAGCGCAATGTTGAGGTCAGAACCAAAGCTAAGGGCCTACTGAAGACCGACAATTGGGTGAGGGCAGTGCGTGAGCTTTTTGTTCTCCATGCCCGAACCATTTGTCAATAGAAAACCTCATACAAGAACTGCAAAGCCCTTTAGAACGGCAGATGGAATATTGAAGGAACCCGTCACAGAAGCATGTACTTCATTGTTTTGACTAGCCTGGATTTTTTGGACGTCTTAAAAGTGTAAGCTTTGACATTTACTACAATTGACTCTAAAACCTGTTGACAACGGGGGACAGCACAAAATATCACATAAAGTTTGGTGGGAAGGACTAGAAAATTGCGACAAATGACTAGATGAACATGAACATCATAAAAAATGATGTGTAGATGACTAGAGTAGATAGATTTGAACTTGGAGGATTGACTACGATCCATCCTGATGCACCAAGCTCTTGCTGCGGCCACGGCCATCCCGCTGCACCATGCCCACCCGCTGTAACCTTGGCCATCCCGCACGCACCACGTCTTTTCTGGACCCAAGTTCCGCTTTGACGTCCTCAGTTGTATGGGGAAGGTTCTTCCGCTTGGAGGCGGCTTCTAACGGCTATGCCATGTTTGATTATCGGATGGTGGTTGTTGACTAGATGTTTATTGCTTGTTTGTGGAGGTATATATAAACAGAGAAATCTGACCTGAGGCAGATGAAATGGTGGGAGCACGAATAACAGAAAAGTATAAATAATGACGGATGACTAGAATATCACAGCAAGGAGGAATGACGTTATGGACTTCAGCAAATTCTACAGGTTTGAACTTCATGTTCTTCTCAAACACCTTTGCAACATTCAAAGTGAGAGAAACAGGCCTGTAGTCACGGGAAGAGCGACTTATCTCTCAAGAAGTTGTGAGCATCTCATCTGAAACTGAAATGTCTCACCATCAGGACCAAGACAACTCGAAACCTTCAGCTTCCTGATAGCTTCTAATACGTCTTGATCTGCTACTTCAAAATCATTTAACCTCTCAACTCGACACCCCTTGATGTCAACGGACCAGTCATTACAACGATTCGTTATTGCTCCTAAACTCCTTGAAGTAGAAAACACAAAAGCGAACCGATCTACAAGAGTTATAGCTATCGCCTCTTTGCATAGAGTCAATGATATTTCAATCGACCTCAAAAGAACCTACAGGGGAGGTGATTCAGATTATTCTACTTAAGAGTTTGCGTAAGAGGAAAAACCTTCCATTTTGATCCGACGTCCTGGACAAATCTGCTCTCTTTTTTCAATTGATCATTCTCAATGGCGGCCTTGATTCTCTCTTTGATCACAGCCAACTTTTTTGAAGGCCAGTAAGTAACTTTTCGGTAAAGTCATTCCAAAATTCTTAAGTCTTACGGCTTACGGTATGCTTCTTGATGGTCTTAGCCTTGCTTTCTAAGGGTCACAACATGGACAGTCAACATTTATCCATTCCACACAACGCCAAGCCAATCAGAGCTAGTGGAAAGCTTTTAAACATATTCAAATCTGTCACGTGTTTTGTTCACCCTCAGAGTTGTCTTACTTTCTTAATTTAAACAAAACCATTTTCAGCAAGGTGTTACCTATTTTCTAGGGCCAGTTTCTCCTTACTCTCTTGGCGGGGCTGGCGCAAATCTTCCTTGCGCCTATTTTCCGCAATCTAATTTCCAATTCGATGACAACGACACCTCAATTGGCAACCATATTGA
>NC_081445.1:14049882-14072325 GCF_007210705.1 Tigriopus californicus | reverse complement strand
TACATACATACATACATACATACATACATACATACATACATACATACATACATACATACATACATACATACATACATACATACATACATACAAATAGAATATTGCAATAACAACCTGTTCAAAAAATTGCATCATTTATTTTAGTGCCTGTAAGTGACTCTGCGTCACCTTTATTTTATTTTTTTGTAGTTCCATGTGGTGCCCCAACAGAGTGTGTAAGCGGAGGGATCAATGGTGATTATCGGACCCAAGAACCTATAAAATGTGTTACATTCTGTGATCGCATATTTGGGAGCACATTGGGCAAGTTCCAGGTGGAAAGTGGAAAAAAGTGCATTTGTTTTCGGCACTTGCAATGTACCGTTATAGCATCTAGCAACCCTGATATGGAAGTTTACACTCAAAGGGGAACGTCACCATGTTTGTAATCTACATTTACCAAATGGTTCAGATGCTGCTAAATTTCGTTCAACTCTGAAAGACGAGATGGTCGCATTATTAGCAATGATGAAATTGTATACTATTTTTAGTAAAATAATTTGCATCCATATAGGAATGTTGTTTCTATTACTAAATGACCGATAAATTGTTATTCATTAGTAAATGAGTAATACTTTTGCGTACTTTGTATTACTGCTGGAAGTCGAATCCAAAATAAAGCTTTTACATCTTATTCAGCTTAAATATCTAATCAATCAAGAAATTACAGTTGACGAATTTGGCTTGCCCTTAAAGCTAGGGTTGGTCGAATATTTGGTCAAAAACATGTGCAAGTCTGATTTAAATCCTGCTACAGAATCAACTCCAACATATTGCCTGTGATGATTTGGGGCAAGCAAATTGAACAATGACGAAACTGATCAAGGGAGAAGGTAGGATTTACTTGAACTTGCTCTCAAAACGTACTTTGAGCTTCTTCTGTCTCTTCAATTGACTCTATGGCCCCTGAAACCTGGTTTGAAATTAGTTGACCCAAAGCTAAATAATATTCTTCCCAAAATAGAAGCCGAGTGGTCTAGTGCACCTGATTGAGACACGAGAGGGCGTGGATCCAATTCTTGCCTTTAGATGAAAACTCATGTTAATATCATTTGTGAGTAAACCGTTTAGCAGGAACAAGTTTTTTTCTAAAATCATTGTGTTTTTTCTTCCTCCCTTTAGCTTACACTCTATCTTACACACGGTGTTTTTGAGGGGTCTAAACAATGTACAATAAGTTGTGTTCTGTTGCCTTAAAGTATTGAAGCAATGGAACTCTCGTGAGATGATCTAGAGGAAAAGTTTCCAACTACCGACTCTGCCGCATAAGCCCAAATGGTCACTAAAGCAGCTCCTCGGATTCCTGAAGGAATATATGATATGGGAGTTGCTGGTGTAGCCATGGGCTGCTGGGAGTAGCCATTGTGGTAGAACAGGATTTCGTATTTCTCCTCCATTCAAACATGTAGCCGACATTCCTCACCCATGGTTGTAGCTGGGCTGACCAGCCCCTCTGGTACTGGAGCTTTTCCTTGGTGATAGGAACGACGTAAAGATTGATTCACACCGAATCACAAAGCTCTTTAATACGACCGGTTCCTGTGACATTGTACATCTATGGTCAAGAGCTGGAGGAGCTACTTGGGATGGAATACGTCGTCTTTGCGAGCATTGGATTGACATTTGGCTGACATCTGGCCCCCTAACGGACCCATGTTGAGCAATCCAACAACTTCGCAGTATTCACAAGACGTTAACATACATTGTCTCAAGACATTTTAATAACCCCGTTCCGTGAACTATCGTTGATCCTGTACATCATTTATGCATATCATATCAAGATGATGTACTCGATTGTGCACGGAACACGAGCGTTTAAAAACTCGACTCTGATGTATCGCGCTACTATAAGAAGAGTGCCGCCATAAGAAGCACCATTCTAGAAAAATAGCTAACATTGTAAAAGATAAAGTTGGGCCGATATATCCCATCGAACTTTATGATAAGTAGATTCAAGCAGTTATATTGCCTCAAAATTGATATCTATTTTGATATCTCTGTTTGGAGCTAGTGTCATTTAAGAAAACACTACAACTAGCAGGCTCAGGGCAAGAAAGAGTAGCTGCCATGCCACCACATTGTTCAGTAGATTTATTTTGTTTACAAAACGATAACCAACTCATTTCCTAATCATACTCGAGAGAGAACCTCCACTACAGTGTCATCCAATTCCTTTTTCTTGAATTACCCGATTACAACCAAAAGAAGGAGGTAAGATAATTAGTATTATTCCATTGAAATCTAGATGAAGTTGAACACAAATAGGGTACAAAGGTGGGACCAAAAGATGAGTAAGTCATTTTGGGATTCACGTTGCGCCTCTCCATGCGGGAAAGGGGCTACCATTCACTTTACTCCACAAAGCAATCGGATAATTGTTTTTTTGAACTGATTGAAGTCTTTAAAAGTACGAAAAGAAAAAAAAAATCAGCCTTTCTTGACACCCTTATATACATATTTCTGTGGAGTAAATCACGTCGAAGATCCCATTACTACATTACTGGGCAAAGAACAAGTGAAACAATCTTGGCTGTCATATTTCTCTCTCTAGATCTCTAGTAAATGTTAACACCCCCCCCTAACCTCACCCAGCATTCAACCAGACAGCAAGAAAGGAGGAAGTCAATAATGCTAGTGCAGAGTTGCCATTTCTGGCGCTATTACGTCAATTTTGTAAGACCATACCATTGCTTAAAAATTAGAGATTAGCCCCTTTAAGATTTTTCTAAAAGTTGTTGCGCTTTAATAAACAAGCAAAAATAGTGATTCATTGCTAATCAAATTCATGAGAGCAAAACCAATTGTTACGTCCCTAAGGACACACCCCTAATCCAAAATACTAGGAGGGTTACATCTTCACGTCCGTTCTATTCAAGATCAAGGTTAGGAGTGAGAGAGGCAGAGAGATATAGAGAGAGAGCAATAGAGAAAGAGAGAGCAGAACAGCTGCATATGCGCTTGTGCATGCAATACAAGTACACACCACCAACGTTAGTCAAGATTTGGACTGTTGAAATATCAAAGGAGTGTTTACACGAGTAAGCCTATCCAAATTGAAGTACCAAATCCATGAATGAACATGAGGCGAGTCCAAGCAGTGAAGCCTGTCCGAAAAGTGGAGCGAGTGATACTCGTGAGACCGGTTGATGATGCGTAGGCCTGATGATCCGTCAACAAATGAGTCAGTCGATGATGGTTGCGAAGACCGTTAGTAGGGAAGAACCATGACTTTCTTTCTTCATTCAAAACTTTTGAAATCATGTGAAGACAGATGCAAACAAAAGTGATTAAACTTCTTATGAATGCTTTGAGTTTATGCAAGAATGTAAAATAAGAGTGATGAGTGGAGACTTTTTTGTGTGTAGTTTAAATATCTTGTCATTTTGGTTCATTTTTAAACATTCAGGTGGTCCCCAAATTTCCGAAAAAATTACAGTTCCAATGTCTATCAATCCCAAAATTGGACACTTTTCTGTCAATTTTTTGTACCAAAGAACATTAATAATGCATCTTGCTATATATATTGCACTTTGATACTTCGACAAGTCATTTGTTACGTTCGTTTTTGCTTAGGATATTCAGTCCTGCCTCCAGTGGTGCGCTTTTATTGTTGTAATCCTGAACCTAACTTGCTAATGAACAAGACTATTCATGTTGTTCAACTTCAAATGATTTAACAATAAGAATTATTTTATTTGGCATTGCATTTATCCAAATCTTGGCTACGAAATTTTTAGCAAGATAAAGTGCCAAATGCGAAAACCACTGTTTCTAAATCGTTTTCAAAAATTCTTTTAAAAGAGAGTTAATAGTTCATGGCATCTAAAACTTAAACCTTTGGGAGGAGGATACATTTTAAGAAGTTGCAATATTGGCTTTAGTAAAGCTCGCAACATCTAGTTTGAGATTTTGTGACACAAGTACACCAAAATAAAAGTGCAAAGAAAATAATCCATTTAGTGCAGCCTCTTTTCAACACAACTGGCCATTTAACTTCAGTAAAATATTGATAGTTGACAAATTCATATGATAAAGTATTGTAAAATTGATTATTTAGTAACACTGTTTTGGCTCAATTGAAAATTGATCATAAAGACTCAGCTCAGTGATGTGCAGAGTCTCAAATGTCACACTTCCTATTGATTTCAAAAAAGTAGCAATTTGTGATACATGTGAATCAAATATTATCATTTTCTTAACTATTGGGCCAGTTTTTCATATTTTGCCTTTTTTAAAGAAAACGTTGTATCCATAATGCACCAGAGGCAGTTGAATAGTTTTAGTGTCTCTATCTAGTGATGAGAGTTCTGATTTAGCAGTTAATAGTAATGCAGCTACAAAAATAACTGAATTGATTTTTTTCTCCCAAGGAATCTAGTCCAACTTCTTATCCCATACTCTTCATCATCAGACTTGATGTTTGAGTTGTTCAAACAATAAACAATAAACAACCTTTATTGCATTGTTGTTGCAGCCTATCAGTTCAGTTCTATAGAACCATCAATAGAGGAATAATGGGATCAAATCATTATCAAAATTAATTGAAGGTTACCAGAAAGCTTGGAAAGTAAAGGCAACACTTAATTTCCAAGTAATGAGTTATGAACAATCAAAAAGATTGCCGTGTTTTGATGTGAGAATAATCAGGGGGATATTTTGAGGCTAGCTAAGAGTTTCCTAACATGCCATTACTAAATTGATATCATTGGAACCAAAAGAACTCTAGTAACATCCTTCTGTGGTTATTTATTTAATGATATCAATAATCCAGTTCTTTTTGGATTTTTAATGTCGCTGAATGTCTCATTCAAATTTACCATGATTTCTTGTTTGATAACTTGTTCAGGATACGTAGAGCTTACAGAGTTGGAAACAACACTGTTCACGCATTAACATCAATAAATGTTGTCTAGGGTTGTTAATTATCTTTCTTTACAACGACACAAGAACAAACGTTAGCAAAAAGGGTTTACCAACGCTATCTTTCCTTTTTTTGCCGCGAGATATCTCATTATGAAAAAAGCAGTTCAAGATCCTAGCTATTTGTAGGAGAAAGTGATAACAGCGCCGAGCATGAGCAGCCTCGCCACAATAAGATACATATTCTTAAATTGCAAATTTCCGTCGTTTTCTTCTGTATGATTACCGGATGGTGGCTGCTGACTAGATATTCATTGATAGTTTGTGGAGGTATTTATAATAAGGGAAACTGTCTACGGCGATTATGATGGTGGGAGCAAGAGTAATGCGTAAATGGAAATTGGATATCGGTGATTAGAATATAACACCTCAAAAGTCGTTCCATTCAAGAATCAACTTTTCTCCGCCTCTACCGTTGCGCTCCTTGCTTTTCCACCAATCACAACGTGGGACGAAGGAAGTGGTGGAAACTGAGCTTAGCTAGTTGAGAACTGTCTCTTGATTAGGTTCTATACTAAATCTATGGGTGTGCATTTGCAGTTCTGGTGACCCTATTTTGGGTTATAGATGTCTTCCAGCAACAAGGCTCTCATTTGCCTTAATCCCTTCTTTTCGAATTCTAGATGAAGCAAGAAAGTGAAGTATCGGAATATTCCAACAATAACACGTTCGTATTTTCTCAAAAAGGTAGATCACTGACATTTAGTTCATCGGTTCCATGAGATTGGGATCCATGGCAAGGTTCTCAATTGGTTAAGAAGTTTCATTTCTGGTAGGAAGCAATTGGTGAAGGTTGAAGGATCCCTTAGTGATATGCATGATGTCAAGTCAATTGTTCCGAAGGGCTCCATTTTGGGTCCTCTCCTTTTCATCGCCTTCATTTCTCCTCTTCAGAAGCTTGGTAGTAGTAATGTCAATATCTCTTCCTATGCCGATGATACAAAATTGGTAGTTGGTAGGAATGGTCAGGATTCTGGCTGTCTGGTAGAGGTCCTAGACCAAATCTACTCTTGGGTAGCTGAGAGTAATATGGTCCTGATCGGAATGAAATTCCGCTCAATGACATTTGGGTCAATTCCTTTTAATACTCCACTTGTAGATAATGGAGGTAAAGATATTGAGCAAGTCTCATCTATGAAAGATCTAGGTGTAGTCCTCAAAAATAATGGAAAGTTTGATGAGCATATCCAGTTGAAAGTTGATAAAGCTTTTCAAACATGTGGTTGGTTATATCGCACTTTTAAGTCCAGAGATAGTATCACGATGCTAACTCTGTACAAGTCGATTGTTCAGCCACATTTTTAATATGCCTCTCCCATTTGGGCCCCAAATAGCTCAGCAGTTTTACAAAATGTGGAGCAGGTCCAAAAATGTTTCACTAGGAACATCACAGGAATGAGAGAGGCTAGAAAGGTTGGAATTGTATTGCAAGGTATCTGATACTGTACGTCTTCAAAAGCATCCAAGTGGAATGAGAGACCCATGGAGAGGAATGAAATTCCGCTCAATGACCGTTGGGCCGACGTCATTAGACACATCAGTCTCATCCATGAAGGATTTAGGTGTAGTCCTCCAAGATAATGGAAAGTTCGATGAGCATATCCAGTTGAAAGTTGGTAAGGCTTTTCAAATGTGTGGTTGGATATATCGCACGTTTACGTCCAGAGACAGCATCACGATGCTAACTCTGTACAAGTCGATTGTCCAGCCACATCTTGAATATGGTTCACCCATTTGGGCTCCATTGAGTTCAGCAGGTTTGCAAAAGGCATTTTGGAAAGTGATTCTTTTTTGATGCAGTTTAGGCGGTCTAATGAGCAAATATCGAAGGTGGTTCTTTTTGCAGAAAAATGTTGTAATTTCGACAAAAAGGTAAAGTGAAACGAACGAAACGAAAAGTGTTCGCTTTCGAGCAAACCCTCAGCCAGAAATCCGAACCTCTGCGGTCATTTTTCAGTGCCAACCAGAAAAATTTGGGAATATACCTCGTTCCTTGAGCTGAATATAACTTGTTGTTTTTTAACACAAATCCTTTGACATCGTTGAATTTGATTATTTAAAAAAAACATTGCACTTATACACATGTACACATTTTCATATTAATTGACGTCAATTATACCCGTAAGAATTGCGTACATGTAATCAATGACCACCTACTCCGTAACTGAATACATGTGTATTTAAAGCAAATATATATTCGATACACACACCCCTTCTGAACCATTCAGCCGCGAGAAACATGTGGGATGTGGAAAGCTAAACGCCTTGATCATTTCGTTTTCGCTTAATTGCCTGAACTACTACACTTCGCCTTTTTCGGAATCTCACAGGGAGATACTTTCTTCTTTTCAATGCATTGTACTCCTTACACTTATTGACATATGTTGAAAACAAGTACTTTATTTGAATGATTCAAAATACAATTCAATCATTTGAATTTACATGGACACAATTAACATTCCTTCTAGGGCGATCGTTGTTAATCAAGGTAACTCTTGGTCGAGAGAGGCACTTTTTCTTTAGGGGCAGGCTTCATCCGATCCCTTGGAATACACTTGGGTTATCTCGCCTGGAGGAGCATCAGATATGATACATGTACCACTAAGATGACACAAACAAGAGTTGCCTTCCTCAAACACAACTTGGGACAAACCTTCATTGGCAACGGTTCGTACGCAAAACTGAATACACTCTGTAACATCCAAAATGGTTGGACCACCTCCCATCAATCGTTCTGACCCGGAGCATTGTGTTCCGATGTTACAAGGAACTAAAACACAAAATGAAACATTACAAGCAAGAAATATTGTCAGATATTTCAAAAATATCATATCATTGGTGTCAAAATGTCTTGAAAATTTCAATCATGTACAATAATTGATTCCTAAGGTGCTAAAATAGTAAAAAGAGTATTCGAATTTCAATGATTAGGAGACACTCATAAAATCGAAAGAAGGCTCTCAGTGTAACCTCGGCATCATTTTAGAGGACACCAAGAGCTACAATACATCTCCGGTGCGTCTTATGACTAAAGAACGTTTAGCTGAATTTTCCATGTGCTTTTCTGACAACTGTTGGTTTGAAAATTGGTAAAGATTTAAATTTTCCCCCAAAACACTTTAAACCTTTTGACAATATGTTTTTTGCCTTTGATTCCCCTGAATATCTATCAATAAATACTTACAAAATTCCAAAATACCCTGTGGCAATTCAATTTCATTTGGTGCAACGGTGGTGGTGGTGATGATGGCGGCGGGTGTTGAATCGGGCATAGTTGAGTCCAATGCGAATATGGATGGTCCAATGAAGACTTGGAACAATCCAACCAGAAGAAGGAGGAGCAATTGTCCCTGAAAAACAGTGAATTGATCTTAATGGTTCCGGTTAGACCTTAGGATAGCAGAAGAAAAAGTAGCTTAAAATTGGGTTAAGCTTAGAAGTCCCAATGGATCAGGAAAATGACCCTCTACTAACCAATCTAGCAAGCCCAAGAAGTTGTATGGCTCATAATCAACTTTTAAAAAAGAAGAATTAGAATGAACCCAAATAATATCTGATAGGATGAAATATGTAAAGTCAGGAGAAAAAGTATTTGTATCGTCATGAAAAAAAACAACCCAGTTTTTTCTTGATAGTAGATCAGTTTTACTAGCTTAAAGTAAGAAGCAAAGAACACAGCTTTTATCAGGATGAACCAAAGAAATTAGAAGCTTTTAGTCGTTTTGGTTGATTTGGAAATAAGAAACTTTGAAAGTTGGTGAGTTTTCCGGTTTCAATTTTCAGTTGCCGACTTTTCCGTTATGTCGAGTTACCCTGGAACCCTTTTTAGCATGGCGCTTTCATTATATCACGTGAGTACAGATGAAAATGACTGAAAGTTCCCGTGTTTTATTTTTGTTTTTCTGGATTAAAGATTGGGATTTCTTTCGTTTCTTATTTTAATGACCTCGGCGAATCTATTAAAACTTCTTTACTATGGAGATAAAACAATATTTCTCATTAGGTTACGAATACTTTTCCTCCCGACTCTATTGCACATTTAAGTCGAGAGACAGTATCACAGTGCTAAATCTAATGCTAATTGTTCATCCAAATCTTACAAAACGGAAAATAAAGTTGTGTTTGATATCTCTGTAAAACGATGGACCTCTAGTCTTACAATATAAGTCATATCTCGCTCCTCGGCTAAATGTAATGCATTGGTTTGGGTTCTGAGTCTTGTAAACGGCAGTTTGGCGAACTTCAAACGGCTTCAACGACAATGCATTAGGTGCTAGATGCGTGTAAATATGTACCGTCAATTATGAAACGCCCTTTGTAAGTTCAAGCTATTCCAGTTCTTCAACAACCTTAACCTAGTCATGTTTATTTTGACTTGGACGTTTTTGGGCTCTTGAATCATTAACTTTACACATAAATGTCGTTTCGAGGATTGGTTTTCCCCACAATACAAATCATAATTGCAATTTCAGATCTCCATAATTCCATTCATTTGAGAGAAAATGAACACTGGCTTCGGCTCCTTCAAATGTTAATTCTTTGAGTAGTTTCAAACCTGCCAAGTGTTGAACTAAGTCTTTACAAAGTGAATTTAGACACTTGATTCAAAATGAACTAGTATTATATTTAGATGATGAAAAATGTGTTTTATAAAAAAAATGGAGATTCGTTTCGATTTAATTCGAAAAAACAGAGTTGAAGGAAAATTTTCAAAGGAGTAAGGAGGGATATGGAAATTTGACTGAACCTTTACATTGAATTATGCGAGGTTATCCTTCTATTTAAGCTTAGTTTATTGATCACAGCCAAATCCGTTTGCAATGTGAATCTACTGTTGTTACACTTAATTATCGATCACAAAATCACCTGAAGAGTAGAAACGATTTGTATTGATGATACCAAAATATCTTCAGACACAAAAAACAAGTTGCTTGAGTCAGACATTGCTAAAACTGACCAAAATGTTCGTATCCAGAAACTCCCCAAGTAATGTCCCATAAAAACTGAGAGTTAGTGCCCACACAATTACCAAAAAGCCGGATAATGCAAGCCCTGAATCAAACGACTTGGATTGTCTGGATAAACTGTCAATCATCTGAGATTGGTACGAGCCACCATTCGAAACGAAGACCCCAAAACATCTCAAATTTTAAGAGCTTTTATACCTATCATAACATACATTTCAATCACGAATGAAGTTGGTCCTTGCAGTTATTCTATGATTTTTGAAATTAGTTCCAATCAACAACGAATTTATATAGCTTCTCGGTCTGTGCAAATATATAATTGCTTGTGTTCAAATAACCTAGGAATTGACTACATAACTGTTTGGTCACTAAACCACTTCTATTTTTTGCGCGTTTTCTTGGGAATATCCGCCCGATATTCGCAGACCAATGACAACTCAGACAGCATATTTGAATAAAAAGGCTAGAAGCTGTCTAGGCTGTTCACGAGACAGAAGCTGAGTATAGGTCGACAAGCAATCGGTTGCACAGCGAAGAATTAGTTCAGTTTAATCAACACTGTGGCAGAATAGAAACGGTTCATTTAGATTCATAACGCTGAAACAAAGTAGATATCATAAGTAATCAATTAAAAGCACGCAATACGTAAAATCCAGATGTTAAGAATATGCAAAAAAATAGTATGGAGCTTTAGTGCATGTAGACATGTATAGCACAAGAACAATATTTTTTTCGGCCTTAATCCTTAATCACCATATCTTAGTGACCCGTGGTATCAAGTTCGGGCTTTTAACATCTTACTTGGCGAAGCATGCAAATAAAATAATGGATGGATCTACTTACAACCATTCTTCCAATTTGTGAGCATCATTATTTGTCTTCTTCATGTCACTTATTTATTTTTGTGATTCTTGGTAATTGATATTTAGTTGACAGTCATGTATCAATTAAATCCAAAAATGAAACTAATTACAACTGCAAGTTCATTCGTTTCAAACTTTAAGATGCAATTTATTACAAATACAATTACTTGATTTTAAAATGTAATTCATTACAACCTTTTCGGAACAAAAGGATATGGCTTACCTTTACTCCGAATTTGTCATTGCTCTTTTTTTGAGATTTTAATCAAATCAAGTAGCTCTGGAATGTGGCATCTAAGTGCGACTGAGCTGATGGTGTCCTTGTGGGGCGCTCAACAATGATTAAAGCTAAACGCCCTTTAATATAGAAAAACAAGAGCAATGCGAATGCACATTAGTTTTCTCATCAATCTTCCTGGATGAGTGCTCTTTGAAGATAATTTAGCATAGAAAGTGTCACAGAAATGAGATATTTTCCAACCGGATTCGGACAAATTTCACTAATCTCTTCAACAAGGTCTACTTGGAGAACAAGGGGTCGAGGGTTAAAATGATATTAAGATAAGATGACCAATAGACAATTTAAAGTAGTTTGGCTTTTTTAACAGTTCCCCCCATCAATGGACAAATGGCATCAATGGACCCCTTCAACCACCTCCAGCAGGACTTGAACGTCTTTATGATGTCTTAATCGGACATGGTGGCCCTCCTGACATTAATGGTCATGATGAGGGAATCTACCTTCGGGTGGAAGACTCTCCAGGCCTTCTCCCCAATATACTTCCAAATGAAGAAATCCAAATTCAGGTTCAGGGATGAGTGGGGCCAAAATTCCTAGGACCAGAACCTACTGGAGGTTAACTTCAACTCCAGATACTTCTGAGTGTCGTCAGAAGTGCGACCAGTAGCACCTTGTTGCTGCCACGCCCATTTCCCGGGGCCATAGTGGCTGTTAAGGGCTGGGATGACCTTTACAATAAGAATCCGGCTATACTGGCTGCCATCCAGATTGCCCTTGATCCAGATCAGTGGAATTTAAAATCTTTTATGTTGCCATTGGCATTTGTGCTCTTAACCTTGTAAACGGTGCTCCTGGCGATGCTGAAATTGGTCACGGCGGTCTTGGCCCTGTCGCCAGCTTAGATACCCCCAAGATCATTTTTTCGCGGATTTTTCTCCATCATTGTTTTCAAACACAAGTCAAAATTAAGTTGGTAAAACAAAAGATTTAGCTAGATATGCCAAGAAACCCTTGCAATATTTTTTTAAATGTCTTTCTTAACCCCTGAGCCTCAACGTTTTAAAGATGTGTCCGAGGGCTTATGGCACACCTGGCACTTGTATGGTCCACTTAAAGGACAATGGTCAGTGGCACAGATGTTTGGCAACACTAGGGCTTTGCTCCATGAGTGCAAATCCGATGAGCATCGCAGCCAAAAGAGAAAAGTTCAGCCCTCAAGCAAAGTAATAGATCGATGAGTTGGATTGAAAATCCATTCAAAAAGCAACTTGATCTTGCTAATCTGGGGTTTTAAAGGACTTGGGGACTAAACCCTAATCAGTTGCAATCTTTTTGTTCATCCAAACCCCCCAAGGCTCAATACTTAGCCCCATTTTTCCCTCCGTTTTTCCCTCTTCTAAACTTCCACAGCAACTAGTTCCTCTCATCATATGCAGGCAACAGCAAACTTATTTTAGGTAAGGTATTGGCTCCCTTAAGAGGCAAGCAGACTCCAATAACTAATACAAATTCTTCTTCCTTCGTTTAAATTTCTTAATTCCCACTCTCTATGATCAAATTTGATATTGGACTGGTTCAAACAATAAACAAATGGGGGGGGCGAAAATGATATGACTATAGACTCACACAAGTTTCATAAAATGACTTTTGAAAACCAAGTAGAGAACTGTTCATAATCATGACGTGACAGCTCAGATTATCCCATTGCTAAAGTATTGCCCAAAAATCCACGAGCTACATTCAAAAGCATCGGAAAGTTTGCAAGGCACATTCATATTCAAGTTACCAAGAGGTTTCAAAGCTGTGGATGAATATCTCGTTTCTTTGAATCAAGAGACAAAGCAACTATAATGACCCTCCATAAGCCAATCATATTTGGAGAATGGTTTGCTAATCAAATCCACCTTTCATATTCAGCATGGGATCTCCAGCAGTTCAAGATGAGAGAGAAGAGTTATAAATCTTATTCTATTTAGCTTTCAATAGATATAACATTTGATCTAACAAGGAATTAGAGTTAGCGGATCTGGCTAGCCATTGGATGTGAGGTTGATCAGGAACTTTAATCAACAATTTGGCCAAGTCGGACTTAAACCCTATTACAAGATCATTACCTAGATTTCCCCTTCGAAAATTGGAGGAAGAGCAAAAAAAGAAGGTTGAACTTCATTGTTATAAATATCCTGGATTCACAAAGGCATGGAGGTGCTCTCAAAACAAACGCACGTAAAGCCTCTACGGTCACTGCAATTAACCCTAAAACCTGGGTTGGGACAAAGCTCATGAAGACTTCTGTTACTGTGTCAGACACCTTTCGTACTCTCTCCTCTGAATACTGTTCAGTCCCAACCCCTCTGGTCTCTCTCGATATGAGAGCTCTCTCATTCCCTCAACGGTTAAGGTTGAGGGATCCCTTAGTGACATACATGATCTCAAGTCAGGTGTTCCCCAGGGTTCGATCTTAGGGCCCCTCCTGTTTATAATATTCGTTGCCCCGCTTCAAAAGCTTAGTATTACTGCCAGTCTTTCTTCTTATGCTGACGATACAAAGTTAGTTTCTGGTAGGAATGGGCAAGATTCCAGCAGCCTTGCAAAGGACTTAGATCGACTCTACTCTTGGGTAGCTGAGAGTAATATGGCCCTGATCGGAATGAAATTCCGCTCAATGACATTTGGGTCAACTCCTTTTAATACTCCACTTGTAGATAATGGAGGTAAAGATATTGAGCAAGTCTCATCTATGAAAGATCTAGGTGTAGTCCTCAAAAATAATGGAAAGTTTGATGAGCATATCCAGTTGAAAGTTGATAAAGCTTTTCAAACATGTGGTTGGTTATATCGCACTTTTAAGTCCAGAGATAGTATCACGATGCTAACTCTGTACAAGTCGATTGTTCAGCCACATTTTCAATATGCCTCTCCCATTTGGGCCCCAAATAGCTCTGCAGTTTTACAAAATGTGGAGCAGGTCCAAAAATGTTTCACTAGGAACATCACAGGAATGAGAGAGGCTAGAAAGGTTGGAATTGTATTGCAAGGTATCTGATACTGTACGTCTTCAAAAGCATCCAAGTGGAATGAGAGACCCATGGAGAGGTATGAAATTCCGCTCAATGACCGCTGGGCCGACGTCATTAGACACATCAGTCTCATCCATGAAGGATTTAGGTGTAGTCCTCCAAGATAATGAAAAGTTCGATGAGCATATCCAGTTGAAAGTTGGTAAGGCTTTTCAAATGTGTGGTTGGATATATCGCACGTTTAAGTCCAGAGACAGCATCACGATGCTAACTCTGTACAAGTCGATTGTCCAGCCACATCTTGAATATGCTTCACCCATTTGGGCTCCATTGAGTTCAGCAGGTTTGCAAAAGGTCGAGCAAGTCTAAAGATGTTTCACTAGGAACATCACAGGATTGAGAGAGCTCTCATATTGGGAGAGGCTAAAAAAGTTGGGACTGTACAGTGTTCAGAGAAGCTACGAAAGGTACCTGATACTGTACGTCTTCAAAAGCATCCATGAGCTTTGTCTCAACCCAGGATTTATGGTCAATTGTAGTGACCGTAGAGGCTTAATGTGCGTTTTGAGAGCACCTTCAAGCCCTCGAGAATCCAGGCTAGTTCGAACAATGAAGTCCACATCTCTTCTTTCTCGGGCTCCTTCTTTGTTGTTGAATTTGCTTCCCTCTAATATTCGTAGGGAATACGTAGGCCTTGTTGATCCAGTAGCATCTTTCAAGTCAGACTTGGATCAATTTTTAGATAACATTCCAGATCAACCCTACATTCAAGGACTAGCTCGGTCTGCCAACCCAAATTCTTTGGTGGACCAAACATCATATAAAGATTGAAAGGTAAAAATAGACGAATTATAACTTTTCATTTCAATAGTACTGGGGATTACATTCCCTGTAGCGGTTAGAAAAGCCTGTGAAAAAACAAACCAAAAAACAAATGTTCTGAGTAAAACATCTTTGGAGTTTGTTTAGTCTCCACAAAGTTGTTCACGGGGTCCCGTCTTTGCCCGTGCTTGCTTGCTCACCCCCTTCGGGATACTAGACCTGACTTGACGTAGCACTAACTTGTACCAACGATTTATGTTTCTTTATCGCGTTCCGGTATTGTAGTAGGGGAAGTATGGGTTTATTTCCACTGCTCTCACTGCAGGAACTAACCACCGATTGTAAAGCCTTGCCGTTCCAAACCTGACAGCGTCTAAAGGCATTTGCGGTCCGTGTCGAAATCCAAGAACAACCCACAGAGATCTTAAAGTAAAGGAATGGTAACCGTTGGAGCTAGCCCGACTCGATTATTTTCGTCAAAGCTCTTGGCGAGATACATCAATGTAGTTAGACAAAAGGGCCAGTGTAGGGGGCCAATGGCCACATTTTATTACTGACGCTAAAAATGTAAACAGCTTTATTTTTCAAATTAGAATCTTTGTAATCCAGCTAATGTTCAATACTTGAGAATTTTATCTGATGAAAACTGGTTTTCCGTGTATGTATTGAACTAATACGGAGGAGAGCATCACTGATTTTTTTTCCATTTTCTGAAATGTTATTGTCACTAGAACTCGAAAACAAATAAAAGGCTCTCTTCTGTAGCCCACTGTTTTGGTGCAGAGGGTGCTTTTGTTAGCAAAATAGTTTTGGGTCGGATCAAATCCCTGACGGCAGATGTAGATCAGCTGCAACCTCTATTTTTTGCAGACTTTCACAAACTGCAAAAAGGGAGTTGAATTTGGTATGTTCAATTCGTTGGTAGACCAAATATTGTCTAGAGTTTAATTGCCAATCATAATCTGTTATTTTGATTATGTCTAGGGTTACATTCTTTGCAGCAGTTGGTAAAGTCAGTAAAAACCAAAACCAAGAAAATTGCTAATAGTTTCTGGCTGAGGATTCAATCCTCCATCTGATCATGCTGCACAGAAGTAGATAAAAAGGTCCAAATAAGGAAAAATG
This sequence comes from Tigriopus californicus, assembly GCF_007210705.1. Lineage (NCBI taxonomy): Eukaryota > Metazoa > Arthropoda > Copepoda > Harpacticoida > Harpacticidae > Tigriopus > Tigriopus californicus. The sequence continues at coordinate 14,056,328 of NC_081445.1, read as the reverse complement.
AATTAAGAAGGAAGCAGATAAGGACCCAAAAGCCAGTAAAAAGTCAAAAAAGTTCTAAAATGTTAAAAAATGTTGGGAAAAAGTCGAAAACGTGAAGGAATGGAAAACACTTAGAAATTTGGCTCGATTGTTTTCTTGGCCAAAAAGGACAAAATAAGTAAGCGGCGTGGAGGTGTTCGCCGCACAGAAGAGAGTTGAAGGTTATGGATGGACGGGGATAGAATTCATTTTGGGAGCATGTGATCTGTGGCCACAGCCTCCTTGAAGATGTTTCGTCGTCTGATCGGGTCAAGGGGTAAATGAAAAATTGCACGACTCCTCCAAAATACGAAAGAATGTCGGCCAAATGTCTCCGATGTCATAATAGGTAGCTGATCAAAAGGAGACCAGAAATTCCTCTACCAAACTTTAGGCCCGACATTCTTCATTTCGACGTCTATCTTCACGCATTCTATGATAAGCGTCTGTTGCAAGTTCTTGCCAGACATTGGCTCGACGTTTGACGAAGGCAATAAATGCCGTGTTGAACTGGCTTTTGCCTTTGTGTTCACGGTGTTACTCACACTACTGACAAAGATTTTTTGCAAATGCCAAGACTTATAATAATGATTGTCGTTGTTGTTGAAACAAAAGGAACATTTTTTGTAAAAAATCATTTTGGATTCTAGCTCAGATTAGAATATTAATCCAATTAAAACCTACAAAGAGATAGCATTTTTGAAAACGTAATCAATAGATGTTGGAAGTAACCTTAGGTGCGTTTCTAACTCAAATTCTATTCAAGTCCATGGAGCAAACTATGAGATATCTCGTTTTAAAAGATTGCATTTTCATCGAATTTGACAGCAAATTGCTCCGGTTATAGCTTAAAGCAATTACCAAGAAATATAATAAGCTTTTTCTATGCCTAAAATATAAATGAAAATTTTTCACTTTTCTGAAGCAGGTAGAAAAGCCTGAATATAGTTTGCAATATAACTTAAAACTTACTTAATGTCAATATTTCACAATTTTGATGCCATACTTGTCAATCGCAACTTCACTGAAGCTTAATCTTCAATTTTGACAAAATTATATTAACGTTCAATAAAAACATTGCTAGTACGTAGAAATTAATTATTGCAAAAAGTGACAATTTGGAAAATTAAACTGTCACAGGTATCGTTCAGATATTTTAGAAACACGATAGGATAGTGTAGCTTTTGGCACTTAAGTAAAATGAAAGGCAATTTTGCATGTTTTGTAAGTTTTAAGCGACATTTTTTGCTACTTTTTGCTTTTAAAGAAATCTTCAAGAAAATGGCGAAATATCATGTCTTGTCGTGTCATTGAAAAACACAATCATATTCCTTGGGAATAACTGGAAACATAATTAGGCCATTTTTCGATCTTTTAAGGCGAAAAACGCAACCTTTGAGTTGTAATATCTAGGCATCTGCGGAATAGAAGTTTATGAAATTTTACATCAATACATAACTAAGAGTATGTTTAATACTGATTGCCTACGTTTTTGACAATGGTGCATTTTAATGCACTTTAAGTGATTTAACACACTTATCTGAGCTACTTTTTAAACATGTGTATTTCACAAAAGTTGTTCCTTTTGTCTCTTTGACAAAGAAAAACATATCTAGATGTCTTGGTATTTGAGCAAACACTTAACCAGTAAATATAACCACCGTGTGTTCTTATGCTCAGGGGACGAGCCGGCGAGTCAAATTCACTTGTAAACTTTCCTTTCGTGTTGATAGCTTGGCGTCGAAAACATGCAAAAAGTCGTCTAGCAAGTGCAAAAGAGTAACACAAAAGCATGTGGTCTTTTCAAGACTGGGGCGAAATTTGCACAACCAAGCCAGATCAAGACTGAGGCTATGGAAACGATATCTCTTTCAGACGGTGTCTGACTTTACCTTGCTGGATTCACCAGCCATGTGTTCATTCAATTTAAAATAGGTTAATGTTTAAATTTCCTGACTCATATGTTTTTAACAACTATTTTTTTTTAACTTTTGAAATCAAACATACGGTTAGGCAAATTAGTGAAGGATCTTTTCCTTCTTATTTCTGTACCTGCGATATCCTGCCTTAGATATAATAGGTAGGAACTTAAAGTTCATTACGTTTTTATGTTTGTAATACATAATTGTCAAATAGCAATACGGATAAACCCGGCCAGATGATGCTCTGTGATCGGATCTACTCGGTCGTCTTTGATCAAATGATGAGTCGATGAGTCGATGTGTTCCAAAAAAGCATTCCTCCCGAAGTTGTGACGGGAGAGAGTATTGCGGATAATCAGATTCTGGTGATCGTTGTGCCAAAGAGTTTGGATAGAATATCCGGGTAAAACGCCTCCAGAAAGGGCTTCCAGCAATATTTGTAGTGTCCGTTTCCAATTTCGGTCTTATAATATTTTTCCCAAAAAGTTCTGGCTTTTTATTTTGACTTTAATATTTTAGAGGTTGTAGTCCATTGCTCTGAAAGGGAAGAAACGGAAAGCGAAGTTTCAAATACTACTGAAAAATTGATGAGAGCATTTTTAGTTCCCTGGCTTCAACATGGTTGATGATGGTTGATGTCTGTATGTAAATTGTCAAATGAATGCTCTATATGATGTGAAACTCCTTTGTTCCGTCTATAACTTTTTGCCCAAGAAACACGATATCATTGGCCTTTACCTTTTCGCAAGGTTTGTAAAACTGATGTTCTCACTCCAACGGCATGTTTATTGCCTTTTCAGCATTTTTCAATCAACTCATCCTTTAAGATTTTGCCATAATTGGATTTCTTTGACGTGCATTGATCTCTCAAAAGAAGCTTCAGAGCTCGTCCAGGATATGGTGACCGTAGAAAAAGATCACAGATGGGTTCACTCAACCATTTTATCGGAAGGCAGGTAGACTTGACTAGACCAAGCAGACTCCAGTTTGTAGACATTCGTGAGTGACAAGACAAGGAGAGTCTGTTTCTACCAGAACCGGTGATCAGACGAGACAAGGTGAGCACTCTTTGGCGATACCAACGGTAAGACTAGACTATGCACTTGCTCGGAAATCAAGATCGCAAAAAAAGGAATGACGAAGGACGAAGTCAGGAGTGATAAAGAAGCTGGAAGAGAGAGTTGTTGATAACTTGTGTCTGCGAAAGTCGATGTTGAAATGTCTGCACTGACTAATCAAAGTGACTAATGAATGACTCGCCAATGTTCGGACATTTGACAATTGCCAAACCAACGGCGCAATTAGGCTAAGATGGAAACCCAGGATTAAGTTTGGTTTGAGGATGCAAGTAGGACTGCTTTCATCTTAAAGATTGCATCTTCGGGACAATTCCATCCCCAAAAAACGGATGTAATCCTGAGGATAGAATAGGACTTGTCAAGTGAACAAGTTCATGAACGACCGACGTTATTCCATGGAATAAAACTAAGTAAAACCAAAGGTAACATGCCCAGCCAAACCGTACTGTGCATGCATTGAATTTTGACATTTATTTCATATTACCTGTTTGTCTAAGCAAATAGCATTGCGGTATTGAGCCAATTTGATAGTGCGTTCACCGAATTATACCAAGCATGTTTACTTTGTTGGGTTGGGTAACACAGCTCACTCAAAATCACTCCATTACCGAAAATTGGGCGGATGGTGCCAGTTGACTATTATGTTTGTCTAATGGTCCAGTAACACGACACAAGTTTTATCACATTAATTCGACGAAGTAGCGATTCACACCTCCCACACCAACCCTCTCGTCGTTTACACGTCCAAAGTACTTTTAATGGAAGCTTATTTTTGATCTCGATGGAACGTTCAGTGTTTCTAAATACTGGCAAAAGCGAGAGTCGGAGGAGTGCAAGAACGAGTGAAAAATGATTTCGTGTTCCAATAAAGATTTTTTTATTGAATAACATTGATTTTAATCAACGGCAATAAATCGCATTCGTGGTTCTCTTGTAGATTTGAATTGTACCGACTAAATGTGTTTAGTGGGCCTTGGATTGGTGGAAACACAACAGTTTGTCTGGTAGAGGTCCTAGACCGAATCTACTCTTGGGTTGTTGCTGGATTTTCGAGGGCTTGAAGGAGCTCTCAAAACGCACGTTAAGCTTCTACGGTTACTACAATTGACCCTAAATCCTGGGTTGGGACAAAGCTCATGAATGCTTTTGAAGACGTACAGTATCAGGCTCTTTTAGTCTCTCCCAAAACGAGATCTCTCTCATTCCTGTGATGTTCCTAGAGAAACATCTTTGGACTTGTTCGACCTTCTGCAAACCTGATGAAATCATTGGAGCCCAAATGGGTGAAGCATATTCAAGATGCGACTGGACAATCGACTTGTACAGAGTTACACAGATCAGGGACTCTAAAGAGAGGAAATGACACGGATTTCCCCTCACCGCCAACTTAGGCCATTGCGTTGAATCAAGACATTAACTCCAGTATGAATAAAACAAGATTATCCGTACTGCATAGTATATTAAGGTGTTTTTAATTAAATAATGATCTCCTTGATATACAACTCCGTCCATATACTAAATATTTCTGAATTAATCTTGAAAGTCAGAAGAATAATTAACATCAAATTAATCAAAAACAATCAAATTGTTTTTCGATTGAAATAGGTGAAATATTGCGTAAAATTGGCTCAAAAACACACATAGATAGAAAATCATCAAGAGTCATTTTATTAATTGATGGGTAATGTACACTGACAAAATATAAAAAAATGTATGGAATAAGCAATAAAAGTGCATGTACATAAGTGTTAACATATTAGAATATCTTGGATGGACAATTGATAATTTTGTCTAAACCCACACATTTGACAAAAAACATCAGGCGGCATTGGTGAGAAAGGAATGAGTTATCTTTTTGTAGAGTTTAAATTTCTACTTATTAGGAAGTTTGCATAAAAGGCAGGCATTATTTAAGGGGCACAAAGAAATATCAAAGTACAGTAGACTAGATCTCAATTTGCACTTTGGACTTCAATAAATTGTTTTTCTTGCAAAAGCACCCAAAATACCAAAATAGTCAAATAAAACAGGTGCCATATCTCTTAAAATTATTATTTCATGATTATGAAGTATCCTCATGAGTTTAAAGGGTAATATGTAGCTCAGAGCTACAGTATGTCTACTTTTGGATTGAGGGCCATTCCCAGAGTGAGAACCATAGATTCATAACAAATGCGTCAAATTACTTGAAATTTAGTCAAGATGTTTTTGAAACAATTTTCTACAAATGATATCATTGGCAAAAGAGAATTTATTGATTGTGTTTTGAGTAAATTCTTGTTTTATCAAGAAAACCTAATTAGCACTTTTCAGTTGTTGTACTTTAAGACATGTTTAAAGTCATTTTAAGTTTATCTGAATGCCTGGTTTTAAGCACATACCATCAATGGTTACGAAAATGATATTAGTCACATATTTTGTTCAATAATTATGCCAATAACTTACATTCAAAAATTTCAGCGGCAAAAGTTTGGGCCTTACTTGGCGGGAAAGGTTTGGTGATCACAAAAAGGTGGCGTTTCCTTGCTTTAGAGTCCTTGCACAGATGTATACAGTTCTCTGGACTTAAACGAGCAATATTCATCAACTTTCAATTGGATATGCTCATCGAACTTTCCATTATCTTGGAGGACTACACCTAAATCCTTCATGTATGAGACTTTTAAATGCCCTTAACTTCATAATCTAATAGTGGAGTGTCTAATGGCGTCGGCGCAACGGTCATTGAGCGGAATTTCATTCCAATCAGTGCCATATTACTCGCAGCAACCCAAGAGTAGATTCGGTTTAGGACCTCTACTAGAAGACAACCGGAATTTTGACCATTCCTACCAACTACCAATTTTGTATCATCAGCATAGGAAGAGATACTGACATTACAACTAACAAGCTTCTGAAGCGGAGCAATGAAGATGATGAAAAGGAGAGGACCCAAAATGGAGCCCTGAAGGACGCCCGACTTGCCATCATGTACGTCACTAAGGGATCCCTCAACCTTAACTAATTGTTTCCTACCACAAATGAAACTGCGTAACCAATTGAGAACCTTGCCTTGCATCCCAATCTCATGGAGCCTGTTAACTAAAAGGCCATGATCTACCTTATCAAAGGCCTTGGTAAAGTCGAAATAAACTACATATACTGATTTGTGGCTCACTAGTCCCTCAATAACCTGCTCTATATGTTTAATCAGTTGGGTAACCGTGCTAAAATGTGTTCGGAACCCATGCCGGCTAGGAGGAAGAACTTCATGGATATCAATACATTATTGATAATTTTGAACTTCATGATCTTCTCAAACACCTTCTCAATATTCAAAGTGAGAGAAATCGGCCTATAGTTACTGGGGAGCGGCTTATCTCCCCCTTTGAAAATTGAAACAACATGAGCTAGCTTCAGAGAAGAGGGGAACTTGCCCTGGTCCAAG
>NC_081445.1:14029295-14049831 GCF_007210705.1 Tigriopus californicus | reverse complement strand
ACCCTAAATAAAGCATCATCATAGTGCCATTGTGGAACTCCGGATGAGATTTGGCAAGTGCGACTCAAGCACCCTTCAACTCGAACAACTTGTGTACGGTTGGTCAGGAACTCTTTGATTCAAGAATACGTATTTCCATTGATACCTATTCTACTTAAACCAGGGACTTATGTCGAATGGCACAAGTGTTGCCTCTTCTGTCACTCTTGAAGTGTTCAAGACCTGGGTTGGGGCAGATATTGGGGAGACACTTAAGCATGTAAAGAATAAGATATCGCTCATATCTTTGTTGAATGCTTTTTAATTCAAGGGTCTGAAGTCTGTCTCAATAACTAAAGTGGCCTGCACCAGTAATGTTTCTTGTAAAGCTAGCTCCGCTGCACATTTTCTATCTTATTTAGCCCTGTTGCGGTCATCGGGGCCCAGCTGGGAGAAGCATACTCCACGTGCGGCTGAAGTGTTCATTTGTAAAGAGTCTTCATCGTAAACGTATCCCTAGATTTGAAAGTTCTGTATATCCATCCGCATGTTTGAAATCCCTTACACACTTTAGTCTTCCTTAAGGCTACAAATGGGTCGAAAGTGTTGCGTTCCTCAGTGCCATGGAGGATACTTGGACAAGAAAAGTGAACCGGTGCCGCCCGAGTCTTCACCCGGTGGAACGCGTCTTTCTCTCCACACCTTTCACCAAAATTCATTCATGAAGGACAAGTGGATCAGAGTCATTCCTCGCAAACATTAGACACCTTCAGAGAATTCATTTGTATGTAGCCAGCACTTCATCGAAGAGGACTTCAGAACCGAGACAGTATTTCAAAAACGATTCGAAAACGCCGTGTCCCGTCACAACGAAAAGACACAGACGTTCTTCAAAACTCAAAATATCGAATGCTTTGAAGAGATCCAAGACAATTTGGCGGGGGAAATGGCCACCCTCGTTAAACTTATGCTGGGGAAGGTCGTCAGGGTCCATGAGGGTACACCCGAAATATAGTTCTCCATTGTGATTCAACGAGATCTGTCTTTCCAATTGTTTAACGAAAGATCCTCTCTCTCGCTTAGCACCGTCAAACACATTCAAGTAGGAATCTTGTGATCAGAAATGTTAATGTCTTGGTTAATATCCTTGCGTTCATGAAGAGTGTGTCGGAAATGGACAATTACGATCATGACCAAATCCATGTTTTATTGAACCAATTGAAGAACGAAATCAACAAAAATATTGAAAATTAATGTCTTCAAAAACTATTGTTCGCTCTAGAACAATTGCAACTTACACCCAAATCTACCACTCAGAAAAGGTGAGTTTGTTCATCTTACCACGATAGCCTGGTATAGTATCTGGGCAAGAATTATTGGTCTAGGCATTGAGCTTTGAAAGTTTGGTCAGAGATCAACGTTTTACGGCATAACACTCATCCAAGTTGACAATTGCTTTATCAAGGAATATTACAACCTTAAATCACATTTCAGGTATTCTCCGGGTCTTGTTGCTTTGTTTCAACACAAGTCCTTGCTTGTACAAGCAATTTAGAAACGAAGGCAGCCTCTCGCCTCCGAGTGTAAAACATATTCAAAGATTGTCTCGTGCCCTTCGAGTGGAGTCCGGAGTGTCTGACGCAACTGTAAAATGTCTTGAACAAAGAGGAATCAGTCTCAGTTCCAAAGAGAAATGCGTCATCTTGATCATGGACGAAATGTATGCGGCTCAAAAGCTGGAATATTTCAATAGAAGATTTTATGGGCAACAAGAAGGCGAATACACAAAAACCTCTTCTAGGTTTGATGATCAAATCTCTTGGAGGCAAATATTCGGACATGGTCGCTCTTACAGAGATATCGAAGTTGAATCCATTCAAGACATCTATCTGTGTACCGTGAATAAATTATTATTATCATTATTATTATCAAAAATGCTGCAAAACTCACTTTCGAGTTCGTGCGAGTTCTGCAAGCCGTCAGTAATTGCGGATTTGATGTACTAGCCACTAGTGCGGATGGTCACATCATCAACGTCAAGCTCCACAAGGACATTTGCAAGGGCGACTTGAAATTGTCTATAGCGCACCTAGTCTCCAAACAAGTAAACGCGAAGTCATTTCTCCTCTTTGACAGCGTGTATATTTTCAAAAATGTACTGAACAATTTCATCAACTCTCGAGAGTTTCATCTTCCTCCATTTGATGGCAGGGAAATTGGGGTAGCCAAATTTAGTCAACTAGAAGAGTTGTACCATGTCAAATGTGGAAAGCCTCTAAAAATGGCCTACAAATGGTCGGAAACCTGCTTACATCCTAGTTCCATGGAAAGAACTAACGTGTAATTCGCTGATGCCATTTTCCATGAAACAACGGTGGGCGCCCTCAAATTTACACTGTCGACCTAAACTTTCCCTTCACTAGCCTTCCTTGCCTTTAACGCAATGTTCTTAATCGGTTTATGAGTTTTATTTGTGGTAGAAAGCAAATAGTTCAGGTAGAAGGCCCGCTTAGTGAGACCCATGATGTCAAGTGTACCTTGTAGAATAATGGGAGACAATGCCTCAATTTTGCAAGGATCAATAAATCAATGGCAGGTTTCATTGACTGTTTTGGGAGCCGAGAGACGAGTAATCGAAGATTTCCGACCCCTTTTCTAGTTAGGATCTTATATATCGAAGTTGGCAATGCCACTTGAGTCGGACTGAAGATGCGCTCCCAAGATCTTGGACGATTAGACCCCTTAATTGTGGTGTTTCCCACTTTGATAGCTATTCGGTCCTAGACCATGCTTTCCCTTTATAAATAAGCTGATTTTGAGTTGGTTGCCTTGGATTTGGTTATGGCCATGTACTCCAACGTTATGGCAGCCACTGATTCTAATTTTATATTGATGCTTTCACGGTTGTTTGCTCTCACGACCACCGCTGTTTCGTCAGCAAAGACCCTGCATCCCTTTCTTATCTCAGTGAGAAATCCAAGCTCGAAGCCCAATGTGTTAAGTAAATTTTCCATGGGGAGAGCACTGAGCCTTGCGGGGATCCCACATCCATGTATGATGGATCCGACAACTCTTTGTGACACTTCAATTGCTGCATTCTGTCTTTAAGATATGAACCCACACATCTTCGTGAAATGGTTCTTTATCTCACGCTCTTCAGTCTTCCGGACAATTTTTCGCGATAATGCAAGCAAAAGCAGCTTTACGATCGAACTGAATGTGGCCAGCGCATCTTCTGTCCTTGAGCCTGACCTAGTTCATGTAAATACAAGTCAAACACGGCAAGGTGGAGTGATCCTTTTTGATAAGATGTGGTTGAAACTATCAGAGTCTATGAATGGTACTATTCAAGTCAACTGTTGTCAAAGTGAAAGCTGTTGCTAATGTTTGATACATATTTCGGAAAGAAAATTGTGGTGCACCCTGTACAATGCTTCGTCACAAACTTTTGCGAGATTGTATTGTAACGTTTGAGCTTGTCTGTCTCTCTTTCAACCTAGACGTCAGTTACTGGGGCCCTACCGACAGATAGGCGGAGAGAAGGTGCAAAACTGGACTTGAAGTAGGGAGAGGCACGAACAATCGGGATATGTCGCACAAGCTTTGTCATTCTTAGTTTACATCTACACTACAACCAGACATATTCTCCGGGTTCTCGTTCCATTATGAAGCCATTGGCGGAATACGAACACTTCCATCTGCAAAAAAGGCAACTTTTTCCAGAAAATACTACTTCACCACTACAGGTAAACTTGAGCCTCATTGAAATCATTTTTGGCTCGGGGATTAACTATTAAAGCATGATGAAGTAGCTTTGAGTGGAGGGCTTCATGCCCATAAGTTATGCGGGTTATCATTAACAAACTTCTGATTGAACCAATGAGAAAGTGTAAACCTTCAGGTTAATCTCAACACTACTGACTAGGAAAATTATCTCTTGAAGAGAAGGAAGGGGCATATTGTCGAGCTATTTTCATCATTATTATGATTCTTTATTCAGCCATGAATCACAACGTTTAGGTACTGAGTTTGTATCATGCATGTCCGGGGTGGCCATTGCCTTCCCACAAACGTGATATCTGTCAGTAGTTTCCGCACGTGCATCTCAGACATTGTGAACTCCCTTAATGGCGAACTCCTCCATGTGAAATTCTGCCACGATGAATTCCGGTATACGGAACTCTGCCACGGTGAGATCCACCTATAATGAATTCCATCTGCCTTGTGATACCTAACCAATGGGTAACTCCCCTATCTACAAAATCCATTACAGTTAAAGCGCGTTATCATTAGAGATGGTTCACTTTGTGGAGTTCGTTCGCCATGGTGAAGTTTACAGTGGCGGAATTTATCACTGGCTTGCTACGACTGACATTCACTGGCGAAAAAACTTTGTTGGTGATCGCTGTGGAGGAAAACAAATGAAACCAGGAATAACAATTACACAACGGTCATACTTGCGCGAGCACCTTGTACTTATAAATGATCAAATATGCCCCTTATGATGATTCAGATTTGCATTCTCTATAACTTGAAAATAAGTATCAAGACAATACTACATTATTGTCATTCGAATTTTGTTTGGTCTTTCAAGGGTTTTTCTAACCGCTACAGGGAATGTTATCCCCAGTACTATTATTATGGTGTTCGTAGTGGTTTTGCGAGGGAAGAAGTTGCCAAGATGTATTTGAGCAGTTCCCTCAAAACCTGGGAAATTTTTACCTAACCGGAAAAGAAAAAGATACTAAAGGAAAGACTTCTCCAATTTTAAAAAAGGCACCAACTTCTGGAATAGAGTGAAAGCCGACGGCTAAGACAGCATGGACAGGTGACTCACATCTGCAAATGCTAAAGTACGAAGCTAACCAAGACATCCAATAACCAATGATACTGGCAATGAAGAAGCAACACACATCTAGCATGTTTTCATATCCACTTACGTAAATAACCTTCATGATTTTCTGCTGTGTAATCCCTCGAATTGTACGTTTAACATAATTCATTTTTTGATCTCGTCTGATGAGAGGCTAAGAATTAACTGATGTATGTGGAAACTTAAAGTGAACAGGATCTGAGAATGAGCGAGAAACTAGGCATTTTCAATTGAAGTCGGGTGACGTGAATCAGTGCCTTAGGCACATGGAACAATAAGGGATCAGTTTTCCCCAACTTGACTTTGGTCACTTGATCATTAAAGGAAGTTAGTGGAGTTTCAGCCTAACTCACCTCTTGCAACCACCCTGGATTTGAAGTAGCCAGCTTCTAAGGACTCGGGTAAGCCCTTCTCCTCCTCAACTGTCTTCTTCAAAACCATAGATGGCAGGCAAGGTAGGAGTCTTAGACATCACCAACACTTTTCAACGATCTCCCAAACAAAGTCTCATTGCGGACCACCGTGACGAGAAATGCATTCAGTTCTTCTGATTAAAAGTAATTTTCCTTCCTCCTTGTCTCTGTTTAGCAATGACGTAGTCCTCGCCTGTGAAATATTGGTAATTTTCATTTTTCAAGCGCTAGTTAGTAAGTAGTTATGTAAAACAGAAAAGAGATGCTGTACTGTCAAATCTTTAAAATGTTCGGATGTGCTATCAAAAAAAATTAAGCCTGTTCATTATGTTGCAGGTGTACCTACTGCTTATCTTGTTGGTGGCGTTGGGGAATCTTTTGGTTCTGCCCGTTTTAAACACCTTCAATTCATCTTTATTGGAGAATAAGGCGCAACCTCAACTGACCACCACCACCATTACAACTGCCACTACTCCGACTTTTAATACTCCTAGTGCCACCACTACCACTAGTCCTACCACTAGTCCTACCACTAGCCCTACCACTAGTCCTACCACTAGTCCTACCACTAGTCCTACCACTAGTCCTACCACTAGTCCTACCACTAGTCCTACCACTAGCCCTACCACTAGTCCTATCACTAGCCCTACCGCTAGTCCTACCACTAGTCCTACCACTAGTACTACCACTAGTACTACCACTAGTACTACCACTAGTACTACCACTAGTACTACCACTAGTACTACCACTAGTACTACCACTAGTCCTACCACTAGTCCTAGCACTAGTCCTACCACCACCAGTACTATGACTACCACTACCGCTACTACTACTACGACTAGTACTACTACAACTCCGGTTGTGCTACAAGGATTCGGTAATCCAAATTTAAGATAAAACTGTCTTTCTTCAGCAAACAACCGTGACTAAATTTTGGAATTAAGCATAGGCAAATTCATTTTTTGCTTTTCTTGACCATCAAAGAATGGCCATTTTCTGAACCGCACGCCAACTCAAAAATTAACAGAACTTGTTGAAAAAAAAATGCAAAAAGATTCAGTTATGCTCAAATCTGTTGCAGAGAGCATACCAAAATGGGTAACCAATACTGTTGCTATTGCATGTACTCACATCTTTTAATTTGAACTCTCGACAGTCTGAAGTGCTGATGAAAACATGCAAAAGGTCCAACAAATGCTTTATCCTTTTCGTTGCAGTTCCATGTGGACTACCAACAGAGTGCGCTGGAAGAGGAGTGCTGGGTACTCTGCCAACCCAAGTTCCTGTCATATGTGGAAGCTTCTGCTCCAATATTTGGGGAGACAGATTGGGCCATTTCCACGTGGAAAGTGGAGTTGAGTGCAAGTGTTTTCAGGAAGGACAATGCACCATTGAAGAATCAGACAACACTGGAATTGAAGTGTATACCAGAGAAGGCACTCTTCCTTGTTTGTAATAAATTTGTTTAATTTCTGCACTGGACTTGAACTAATACTATGATAGTATTGATGATGAAGACGTTGAATCATGAATCGGAAATTTACATGAGCCCCACATGGAAAGATTGGTTCAAAGGAGAAGAAACAGAGGTTCTGATTTACCAACTCAACTTGTTGCCATTTTTGTTGAGGGGTAGGGAATTCTATGTGGTAGTTTACTGTTAATAAATAGTCTGTGATTTGATGCGATGTTAAGAAAGAATAGCATCACTTCAAACGCTTTTTTAAGACTGAAATACTTTAAAGGCAACGTCTTACCTGTTGCAAATTTTTCCTCCGCCTGTTGAAGACCTGTATACGAATCAAAGCATCGCGATGAGAAAGCCAAGCTAAAATCATGATGCTACAAAAGGGACTCTGAAAGTCACGACAAGTTGCGACAGACATGGGATGGACGCACTAAGCGCAACTACCCTCTTCTCTGTGCATAATACTATGATCCAGAATCTGAATACAAGGCAGTCTACGACTTACTCTCTCCATGTCAACACCATTCTTTTTTTAGCTAGTCTTAAGTTTCACTAAGTCTCGTGTTTTGTTCTCGTTAAACCTGATTCGAGCAATACATGGTTACCGTGATCTAGGTTGACCAATACAGACCAGCCTTTGGTTTGATAAAAGATGTAGGGAGCGTGAGCAAAATGTGAACACTCAGTAGAATGTTAATTTCCCTCTTTTAAGAATAGCTAGAGACCTACGGTTTCCTTTCCTTTTTCCTCGCTCTATGACAACATTCGGTGATCTGTTTGATAAAATCGAGCATGGAGTCTGAATTGGCAAAGAAGCAACAAATTTCCGATTTGCTTTACACCTGAAGAAAGTTTCTGGCTTTAACTGCCGCGAGCGAAAAATAAACAAACTCGTGCAACTCAGATCGGTTCGATAGTTAGAATTGTATTTTAGCGTTAACACAAAAGTGTAACAAGGTGGACTATATCAAAAACTTTGAACACGTTGGACGGACTAAGAAAAGAGGTCTATTCTCCGTTGGCCGAAAAAGCCAACTCCTCGTTCGTATCTTCTGCCATCCTCCATGTAAACTGTAGATTGAGGCCAAATAAGATCGGACGATGCTAAAGTACAATATCCCCAGAGTAAAGATGAAGGTCCATTAGATGAAATGGATCCTCACCACGGCAAGTAAAGAAGAAACGAAGTAAAGACATGATACAAAAACTGCCTGATATCCAAAATGCAAACTAAACAAAGATTGGAGTATCATAAAACAACAATATACAAACATACAAAACGCATACATAGATAAATAAAAATATAAAAGATTTGTTGGGAATTAACACTCCCCCAAAAAACTGTATTAAAGGTTTCATTCATACTTCCGGTTATGTCCGGGTGAACTGAGCGAGGGTTAGATAAAACGAGTAATACATATTTCTGAAATTAGTATTAGGGGGAATTCCCATTCACTTCAGTCTTACACACAACAATCGACTCCTCCAGGGTGTCTCTCACCTCCTCCATTGAGCCGGGTTCTTCGTATCATAGCAATTTCCAGTATCAATGCTTAGAGAAGACTCCTCTCCTCGTCTTCCCGGGGTTGAAGGCGGACGCGAGCCAATCGGGGTCTTTGCATCATTGATTGTCCACGAGACAACCTAATTGACGAGTTCGGGTCATGTGAAACACTTCAATTTCCACCACCAGAAGATGTATTGATAATAAGCTTTGAAGAATAAGAACCAACGGGAACCTTTTTGCGTTTGTGTCTTAAAGAAAGACCTACAAAAGCAATACACCAATAATCAAAAAGATGATAACTGAATGTCCAAAAGTCAGCCAAAAGTGAGGACTTGAGACGGAAGGCCGGGCATCTCCTTCCTAATATTCCTTAATGAAAAAGCAGTCGCATTGTCAAAAGTAGACACAATGTCCGAGACATTAACCCCAAAGGAGATTGAAAATTCAATCTCAAAGGATGATAACTGAGATCTAAACGAAAGGTTGAAAGAAAGCTCCTCAGTGAATATATAATGGAGTGAGTATTTGTGACAGTTGGGATCAACGTAGAAAAGTTTTGTTCCTCTGAACTCTTCAATATAAGGAGGCATGTTGGGAGACTCAATACGAAGTTTATTCAACGAGGCATGAAAAACCAAGAACACAATGGTAGAAAGCTGGTCCACCTTATCCACGGCTTGATGACCCCAAAAGTCACAAAAAAGGGATGAGGGTGCTTCAAAAGCACCCTCATCCCTTTTGTTTCCTCTAGCTGAAATTGGACCAGCGTTATCAATACCTACATGTACAAAAGCCAAGTTTGGAATGAACCTTTCTTTTGTTAAAAACCCAATATCTTGTGTAAATGGCACAGTGCGTTGCTATCTGCAGAAGAAACACTGGTGAAAGATCTGACGAATTTCCCTGCGACCTCCAAGAAGCTAATAATTAGCTTTACTATGCGCCAATGTTTGAACTTGCGAAGTGTGGTTGCATGCTACTTACTCTTCGCAAGCAGAATAGGCTGGTGCAATATTTCTTTTGGAATGTCGTCAGCTAAAGCTATTCTACCACCTACTCGTAAGACTTGCGAGTTTTCATCAAAATATGGCTTTGAAGACCTTAAACCTGGTGAAAGGTGTGCCAATACTCCCCCAAAGATGGAAAGGAGCTCTGAGGTAAGACGGTTCTCTTGGGCGACACGTATCCAAAGCAATGTAGCCTCTTGTAGTTCATCTAAAGTTGGAGCGAGCGATTTTGGTTTAACTGAGCTTTAAGACATCGCAAAAAGAAAACTGCAGCCAAAAGCAGTGTTGAAAGCATCTCATGTTTTTCAGAAAAGTTCTGCCAGGTTTGCCAAAGGGACGAAACCGAAGTAGCCACCAAAGAGGTGGAGACTTTTTTTGTATAGATTTGGATCAGGTTGTTCCATTGTTAAAGACACTGTTCCGAGTATCGGAAACGGTTACTTATTGATCATCTATGTTTTGTACAGTTCTTGTGTAGCTAGATTTCTCCCAGTGTTGTAGATAGTTTTTCAGCTAATAAAGCAGTTGTTTCAACCCGATACAGGCGTTCAGACGTGTTCTCTTGGGCTCGTCGACTGACGCTCTGTACAGACACGGGAAAAGAATCGTGTGAGCCGTAAAGGAAGTGTGGGCCCATAAAACAGTCTGGAAATTGTATGTAGAAGTTCCGAAGGTGTCAAACCCTTGGATACCGCATCTGCAGAAGTATTGTAGTTACCTGCAAGATGTCTCCATTGGGAAGGATCTGTGTGACTTTGAATTTCAGACACGCATTTCCCAACAGTGGAGACAAGTGTTCCCCGTGGTGTTTGCCCATTGTCAGGGTGCGAGAGGCATCATCACCCTCTTCTACACAGTTCAAGTAAACCATCCAATTGATTGAGCCTAGTTGTCTCAGGGTCTTCGGCAGCATGTATCGTGCCTTCTTTGCTCGCAGAAGCCACGCATCCATCGGATAGTGAGCTGAGTTACCCATTTCTGTGTGTTTTATCGGATAATGACATCACCAAGAGGTTGGCCAGTCGTCTTCATCTCGACGATCGGGATTCACAGATAAGTATAATGGGTATCAGTTGAAAATCGACCGATGTCAGCGGACAATTTGTCTTTTTTATTCTGAACTCTGTGGTCTCTTCTTATTCTGTTGATATTCAAGCCTTTACTCTGGATTACATCTGTGTACTCCTTGAGGGAGTTGCTTTTAATTCCAATTCTCTTCCAGGTTTTGAGAATTTGCACTTTGCTGACAAATTTCCTCGCAAAGAAATAAATGTAGATGTATTGATCGAAGCAGATTTTGTTTTGTCCATTCTTGAAAATGAAACAGGGCTTTTTGCCCAATCCACCTTCTTAGGGGGATTTTGACGGGTGCTCAACGAAACAACGAAACACATCTCGTTGTTGTGTGGGAGGTGCTGAAAATACTATGGGGACGTTTAGGCAAGCTTTGACAGGTTCGTTTTTTTGCTGGTACAAGTGTCAGTGATGCAAGTTTGGGGTTTCAAACACTTTTTTGAGAAGCTGACCGTTCTTTCACATTGCTATATGAGGAAAGGTCAGATTCGTTAAAATCAGTTTGAAACACCAATTTTGCATCACTGGCTTTGGCAGACAAGTTTGTTTGTTGGTACCAGAACTTGCCGAAATGTCCGAATGCCTATTAAAAACAAAATCTTGGTGACTTTTCAACTTCAGCAGTTTTTGCACAGAAAATATAACGAGCACACCAAAAGTGAAATCTACCCCACCCAACAGTAGTATGGCACACCAAACAATTAACCGGCACACTGAAGAATCAAGAAAAAAATGAATACATTTGAAGTAATAGGGCCTCCTCTAAGTGCCAAAGCCCGGTTCAAGTTCATAAGGTCAGTGCCATTGTCCGCATCAGATGAATCATTTGTCTGTTTTATGGATGCAGTGTGCGTGTAAGAGCTTTCTTGTGGGAGAGAGAGAAAAAGCCAAACGTCTTAATTGGCTTGTTTTACAGCGAATTTAGAAGGCTCAATGGAAACTTGCATTGCTTTGTGTTGATTGCTTGAAAAGATCGCCTCCATTATTCTTCCATTTTCAACAAAAAACGACAGAACAGGAGTTTATATCACCATGGCTCGATAAAGAGAGGTACGCAATCTATAATAGTGATAATTTACCCTGGGTATTTCTGGGCCAATAGAAGCATGTTTAATTTGCTTCTGAATTGCAGAACTATTATAAGGACGACATACCCCAAAAAATCAGGAGTCCCCCCCCTGAAGAACCTAATGAAAATGCCCTTCAAAACTCTACAAAAGTGGCCACACCTTCAAATTGGCTGGAATAATCCAGTATAAATTAGTTCACTCTTTAGTCTCGCTTTTAGCCGTTATATTAAGCTGAATGTTCGTGATCGTGCTTGGATTACCATAACTCCATTATACAGAACTGCTGAAATATTGACATCCTTAGCAAGTTCTCTGACTTTGTTTGTTGGTGGTAGTGTCATAATCTCTGCCTCAAATCATAGCATTGCTTATTGATAGAGTAAAAGACAAACAACTTTTCATTGGCATCCAATGGATTCACTCGTTGATTCAATGTTTGTTTGACTCTTTCGCCAATTGCACGACATTGAATTCCTCGAAACTCAATAGGAAAAGCCGCTCATTGTCAAATTACTTGGAGAACCCAAGGTGAACGTCACGTGAGTACAAATTCACTCAACCAAGGGTCTTTAGTAGGCCCGGCCAAGACTTGCAGATAAATAGGGGCTTTATTGACAGCAAATTTGCGTTAAAAATTGCCTGAGTTTGCTCAAAAAATTGCATACAATATTGCCCAAGTATCTCCACTGACTCTTTGTGGAGGTCTGTAAGGGCTATTTGTGCCTTATCATATCAAGCAATGCGAAAATGAAAAGGATGTTCTGTCATAATAAAGTTCTGAACCAGAATTAGAGCCCATTACTTACGTGGGGAGAAGATTCTTGCCTTGTTCTCGCTGCCACTNGGATAGTTCTAGTCCTGTTTCCAGAGCCCGTTTCAGTTGAGATTTCGGCTGTACTTGCTCTCTTCTAGATGGGGGCGCTCTGTCTCGTCTAGAACTTTGTCGGCCATGGTGATCCGGACACATGACTGGGTGATGTCTTCTCTTACAAAAAGGGCATTCCCCCTCGCATTTGTGCCCAGGAGTGAACGGCAGTGCGCACGTAAAACACCGGGATTCCCGTGAACATGCTTGCCTCCACTCCCTGTAGTTCATGGCTAGACCCCTGCGGCATCTGGTTAGCGGGTGAGAGGTGTTGCCTGGACACAGAAAACATGGCGGATTGAATGGGACTTGCTCTTGACTTTGAGATCGATTGTTCGTTTTGCACAGCGTGAAGTTTGCAGCGGTTGACTGGCTTTCATCGGCAGCTCCGGATCCAGAGGATGGCCGTCGGTACTGCACGCTCTGCAGACTAAGCCAGGCTTCGAATTGTTCTCGGCACTCGACCATCCCGGCTCTCCAACAAGGCAGCGGATTGTTGATTTAGCTTCCCGCTAAAAAATATCTGCCTGCTCTTGGTCATAGCAACTTTGAGTCACTTTTCGAATGAAAGTAACAGGATAAGAAATGTTAATCTCTTCAATTGAAAGCAAGTCAATTTTATATTATTTACTTGTTAAGTGATTTGCTTCACTCATATTGTCAATACTTAGGCAGCTGACCAAGAGCAGGCCCAAAATTCGATTTTTTTTAGGTGTTAATTGGCCAAGTTCATCTATTCAACAATATCTTGTAGTCGTATGAAGTGCTTATTTGAATGCAACTATTTTGTCGTTCTAATTGCATAATAAATCGCAGAAAAGTGTCAAACATCGGTGGTAAAATTACAAAGTTTGCAGATGCAAGAAACTTGCAGAAAAATCTGTGATATGCATTTTTTTGCAAAGTTTGAAAGATCAAAGTTTTGGCCGGCCCTCGTCATTCGAGACTATAATCTTTAGCAAGGAGCTCTCCAGATATGGAGATGGATAGTGTCCAGGGGCCAGACAATGAAAGGGCAATGTGTACTAGTTCTTCTGTAGTTTAAAAAGAGTGAGTTTGTAAACCCTTTGTATTCAGATCAACAATATTTGTTTCTAATGTTATTTTCATCACGTTGTCATACGTTATCAAACTGGGTGTATAATGTAGAAAATACCCAGATATGTAAAATGACCATTATACCACACTCTTCTAATGTATAATTCCTCCCTTTTTACCATCAAGCTATTTATGGTGATTAGTTGAACCCATTTGCTTTTGGCAATTCCAAAAGCTTTCAACCATTAAAAATATAATCAAAGAAGTGTCATTATAAATAGTATGAATGGGTTGAACACCTAAGAGTCCTTTTGAACAAAGAGATGAAAGCGTCAGGTGAGAAGGTTTTTGTTGCAAAGCTCTTGCAGCTTCACTTTAGTTAATAGAAAATAGGCGTTTGGGTCCACAGGTTG
Organism: Tigriopus californicus; assembly: GCF_007210705.1. Taxonomy (NCBI): domain Eukaryota; kingdom Metazoa; phylum Arthropoda; class Copepoda; order Harpacticoida; family Harpacticidae; genus Tigriopus; species Tigriopus californicus. The sequence continues at coordinate 14,036,124 of NC_081445.1, read as the reverse complement.
TGGTTTCAGGGTTGATCACAGTTTGCTGATGTCCGTCAGGGGATAGAGTTGAAAGAGTTGAAATTCCACCTGGCTTTTTTAAACATTTTAAGAAACCTTTAATGAATGCTCTCTCGATGTGTCAGTAATGCCAATGACAAAGTGGGGAGTAATGGCCAATCAAATGATTCATCTTGGTCAGTGATCTGAGAGCCAGCCATCAAAATTGGCTTGTCAGTAATGTCCCTTGCTTTTCTATGTAAGGACACTCTTAAAGGAAAAACATGATTGACATTCTTTAACACAGATTCACAAGCAGACTGAGAGACAATCACTCACAAATACTCGCTGCCTGCTCAATTAGATCTCAATAATCTCAACTTCTTCATGCTGATTAACCTCTTTCTTAAATAGTTTAGATGATATCCATATTAAGGTTCCTAGATTATATGCATTCACATGTTCTGATGACAGGGCTTTGGTCTTTGGATAGCCAAGTCCTGGGAAATCAGGATGGGCGGTCTCTGGGCTGTAAAAAGTAAGTCTGCTTTGACCCCCACTTAGGGACACTTGGTCACCAATAAAGGATCACTCATGCCTTTCTCTTCAGCTTTGAGTCCTATCTGGATCTTGAGATACGAAGTTTTCAAACGTTGAACAGACAATCAGAGAATTTTCGATTTGATTGATATCCTCAATGGCTCTAATCCAGTGTGAGGGGGCGGGTCAAGTTGGGCCTTTTTGAGATTATGGCAATGCAAGTTTTGAGGATACCAGGGATGAGGAGGCTGCGAGGATCTTCTTTAAGGACAAACCCTGCCTACGTAGAGTGCCTTTTCAGCGTATGGTTTGCAATGGTAGCATGACATTGGTGAAATGGGGTGGTTCTGACTAGAAGCGTTGGTGATGTCCAACTCATAAGGTTGTGACTATGTTAGAATGGGAGGGCTACTACTGGACCAATAGCCGTTTGTCCTTGGCTACTCTAGTACGTCTTATTTAGCTGTGGGCCCACAAGACTTCAATTCACTTTACTCTAACCATGTTAAAGGTCAGTGAAGTGTTAGTCTGGGAAACAAGAGTTGCATTGTGAGCTTATATGTCTCCTCTTAAGGTTTCAGAGAGAGTTACCATTCAGTGATTCCAGTACTTTCGTAATGTCTGTACTCACCACTTAAACAACAATCCTTACCAAATTGGAGGACCAGGATTGATTGTGCAAATTGACGAATCCTAGATGGCAAAGCGAAAGAACAATGTTGGCCATGTGGTGGAGCAGAGATAGGTGTTGGGGTGGGGGGTGGGTGGGGGGGGGGTATTCTACTGGGAATGGGATAATGGGATACCACCAATTCAAGAGGAAAAATCATAAATCTTACTCTACTTAGATTTCAATTGATGTGATACCCAATCCACCAACGAATTAAAGCTGGCGGATTTGGCTGGCCCTTGAATGTTGGGTCGATAAGGCATTCTGGTCAAAAATTTGTCAAAATCTGACATCAATCCTGGTGCAGGATCAACACCTACATGTACTTTTTTGTTTCATGCCGATACTCTTTCTTTCACATTGTGTTTTTGATTGATAGTGACAATAAACAGTAAACAGTATCCTCAACGAATGGAATTATTAGTTTTACATAACAAGCCTGGATTCATGACGGCTTCAAGGTGCTCACAAAGCGCATGTTAAGCCTCTACGGTCACCACAATAAACCCTAAAACTTGGGTTGGGACAAAGCTAATGGAGTCTTTTAAAAACGTACAGTATCCTATACCTTCTCTGAATACTGTACAAATGTATAGACGATTCCTCCTCGTGGTTACCTCGCTTGATCTAAAGGCAATAAAGAGAAACGAAGGGCGGGAAAGGTCTAGGGGAGAGGGCCGAGGAAAAAGGAAACCTGAGGGTCCGACGGAGCGAACGAATGAAGATAAATCTGTGAAGTTATTCATGATGCTCATGTTAAACACGGGGAGATAATGGGCTCCGTGAGGGTTTATCTCATGGCTCTCGGAGATCTTGGACAAGAGGAGGTTTAACCATAGAAGAAGAAACATAGAAGAGTAAAAATCGAGTTTCTTGTGCTTTTTTTACTGCAGCTGAATCGGCAACCAGTGGGCAGTGGAACTCCAGCTAGTTGAAAAATCAGATACCATACCTTTACAACTTTCAGCTATCACCCATCAGCTCTGAAAGTGAGTCCGCCTATCGCACTCTCTAGTCCTTGCTTCTTCTATGGTTTGACGACGGAGGAAGCAATACCAAGAGAGATCCCTCCCAGAGAGTCAGTCAAACCAGTTTTTAGAGCGAATGGATGGCAGCTGATCAGTTGCGAGGGTGTGGTTTCTGATTGTAGAGGCGCTGCCTTCAATCGACTGGAGCTGCTCTGTTCCATAGTTACCGATTCAGGTGCAGTGCAACAAACTGATACTAACTCTTCTTTTTCGTTTATCTTCAACGGTTTAACCAGAAATTGTCGCCTGTACGGACTGAATGAGTTGCATGTTAATGGTGTTGCAAAACCACAATTACACCGCAAAAATGATGGTGAGCGTTTGACTGATTATACAAGTAGAATTCTTTCCTTCTGATGTTTGGACTCAATTCATAACACAAGTGTTTGTTACAATAAGCCTCAAGCCATTCTTCTCATCACGGCATTCCCACAGAGAGCATTGACGAGAGCAAAAGTTATCATAATACATTCATAATTAAATCACCAATATTACATATAATGGTAAGAGAAATGACTTTATCATCACTTATGGGAACATTCTTATTTCGAGTAAATGTGGAAAGAAAAGGCAAGAACTACCTTCTTATTTTGTCTCCATTATATGACTATTCATGATGAATGGACAAGAAGAGACATATTCTGAGCGACTCTGGCAGAAGGAAGGACGTGGGAATACAATGATCGAGACAACTTCAAGTAGCTTTCTTTTGCGGTGGAACAGGATTAATCATACCTGAAAACATTGAACTGTCAGCTGACCATTCGGCAAAGGTCTGCTTGAAAGGTTCTGGTAGGTTGGTCGAACAAGCTTTAGTTTTTTATGAGACACAGACTGCAGAAGCATTCTAGAATTCGAATCTTCAGGCCAGGTAGGGTCATTACAACTCTATTTAGATAAATGCAAAGCTAATTCAAGTGAAAGCAAAGTGGGATCAAAGATCTATTATGTTATAAAACAACAACTTAGTTCAATGGAGAAAAGCATAGGACGGCTTCCTCTTGCTCATTTCAATGAATAGGTGAAAAGTTAACTATCTGGGTTGGAGTAATGGCCATTGATGACAATTTTGTGCTTCGGTGTGAATAGCTTATACAGCCTTTTCTTGACATTCAAGTTCAATAATGCAAAAAAAAAAATGAATGGGCATTTTTTTTATTTGTAATTCAGAATCATTGCACGTCATTGATTCAACTCAATGTAACTACATGTTTAACCAATGACATTTCAAACGTGATTGGCATGACGCTACCATTACAAAAAGACATGTGAATGGTGAATATGCCGTCGTTTGTGGTGCTTTTAATTGGCCTTTGAATTTCAAAACACTCGCCCTCTTATGAGAAATATCCTTTCGAGAAGTCGGAGTGGTACAATATGCAACTATTTCTTGTTTCAAATGTCCACGTTAAATCCCTAAGATTACTGTACCAAAGTGAAGTGCCATCCATGATTCAGAATTGTTTCCCCACGTGTCTCCAAGCAATTGAAATGCTCAATAACACAACGTTTCAAAAAAAGGTCAGAGAAGCAGGAAACAATTGCACATTGTTGGGACACATTTCCACAAAAACAAATGATCCAATATTTCTTTTACAGAGTGTTTGAAAGTTTTGTTCAACATGGGCCTCATTTGGAGCAAAAGCGAGTACAAGCTTTCGCCTGAAATGTTGAAGGAAGTCAAAATAGAAACGGGGTTTACCACTCGTCAAGTGAATCGATTGTTTAGCCGATTTCAACAACTCGACCACGACAACACTCAATATCTGACCAAAGAAGACCTCGGCCACATCAAAGAGGTCCGAATTAGCCTAACCAACATGGGAGGAAATAAGAGTCAAACGGAATTTGCATTGATTTTTATTCCGATTCCTTTTAGATCATTTTGAATCCGTTGGGCGATCGTATTGTGGACTTTTTTTTCGTCGGAAACAGCGAGTACTTAACGTTTCCCATGTTTGCTCGTATATTCGCCATCTTTAGACCTCTCGAGAAGCACACACCTGACTCTGAAATTAATTCCAGAGAGTCAAAGGTACTTCCAGTGGTATCAATGTTAGACCTTGTACCACATCGACACATTAATAACTTGAGAGATTATATTATTATGTAAGGTGCTCCGGAAGCCTAAATCTCAAATTTAATGTGCTGCACTTTTCTGAAGTAAGAAAACGCTTGCTCTTGTCTTTATAAGAGAGGGAATGGTTATGTGCTTAATAGGCCTTGGAAAAAGGTGCCTTTTTGGCCGAAATAATTATTTCAAAGTTGAAAAAAGTGCAAAATAGTTAAGAAAATGCAAATAAAGGTGTAAAAATACGAGAAAATTTGGAAAAATGCAAATAAAAAATGCAATTCCAAGAAGGTCGTTTTTAGATCTCTTTACTGCGTTTGTTTTTCTTGCATTAGAATGCTAGGCACACAACTACTTTTACTGGGTTATTCATTGATTTTCTTCATCTTATTCACAAACAATTAAACTTTATTCTTGTCTTCCTTGACATTAGGACACTTTTTAACTGAAACAGATGCAATAGAAAACAACTGATTTTCTGCTTGAGCAAAGTGGTGTTGCTCAGGGCGCTTTTGTTTACTTAATGATGTATGGGTTATTGGTTCAAGATGGCAGTTATGATTAGCTCCAATACAGCTCCTTTTTCTGCTGATTTTCCCAATCAGACAGAGGAAGATGAATTTGATATAATTGGTAAAAGTATCTGTCTGGGGGTTTGATTCTTTCTTCTGATCGTGCGCCTCAGAAGCAAATGAAAAGCCCTCCAAAAGGAAAGACAAGTTAAGAAGAAATTTTATAAAGACCCAAATGACTAAACGATGAAATATATTGTAATGCGGGAAAAAGATAATAAACAGGTGATGAACAATCGAAAAAGTGTCAAAAAATGAAAACAAAGCAAGCAATTTATATAACTCTGCACCTTTGAAATAACTTGATACGCGATGGTGCTTAACTTAAAACCTCATCTTTCCAGTTGAAATTGTTATTTAGATTGGCTGATTCCAACGAAGATGGGAGCATTTGTAAAGAGGACCTCTTTGAGCTCCTGGAAATGATGATGGGAGCCAAAGTCGGGTGAGATGAATCCTAGGATTTCAACACAGTTTGTAAATAATAATCTCTTTGAATCTTTGCTTTAGGGAAGAACAACTGCATTTGATCGTGGATAGAGTTTTGAGTGAGGCGGACGAGGACCAAGATGGGCTCATAAATCTAAACGAATTTAGGAAAGTCACCAAAGATTTGGACGTTGAAACTAAACTCTCGTTCATTTCATTCTCATGATCACTTTGTACATTATCTAATCAAGTAAAGGCCACGAGGAAAACCAAACCCAATGCAAAAAGTACATGAAGCTTACAAACTTCGGGCGATGCAACTGAAATACACTCCCTTTCGCATAAAAATCAAAATGGTATTTTTAATTGCCGATTTTCCTCCAAAATCTAATCCCCCAATTACAATTACAAAACAATAAACTTGAATCAAAACGCCAGCATCTAATTAAGTGGGTATAAGTTTCGAATTATTAATAACAACCTAATGGAGACTTCCTGGCTTTGACAAACCTGGTCTTGAAAGTGATGTCAAGACTCACATTAAGCCTCAGCGGCTCCTATGGTTGACCCTAAGACCTGGATTGGGACAAACCTCATGGAGGCTTTTCAAAATGTACAGTATCATATACCTTCCGTAACTTCTCTGAATACTGTACAGTCCAAACTTTCAAGCCTCTCCCAATACGAAAGCTCTCTCATATCCTCAATGTTCCACTTAAAACATATTTGGACGTGCTTGAGCTTTTCAAACGGGAAATCAGGGGTCATGCCCGACAACATCGGTTCTTGTTGTCGAACATTTCGCCACCGTCTTGAGAAGCCTTGTAGAATTCAATTTTGTCGAGTAATGGGTTCCCCTGAGATCAAATGTATTTGGAGAGAACCTTGATTATGTCTGCTACATCTGCAGATGGATCCACATCAATGGTTTTCTGAATCAAAAACCTTCTCAGTTCCGCATCCAGGCATGTCTTTAATGCTGCCACCTGATCAGCCCGTGATTACCTTGCCAAATGTTGGCAAAGAGCGAAGTTGTCCTATCCTTTGTTCCATGTGGCAAAATCCGAAGTTGTTGACGTAGACATGCGGACAGGCCGATCCACGGAAATCGGACGAAAACTCGGTTCGTTGGAGCGCAATCTTACTGTTTCTTCTGTTACTCGAGTCTCAATCATTTCCAGGAGTCTATCCTCCCGAATCTTGGCATCTTGAACGAGGCGGTCTTCTCGTCGACGGGAATCTTCGATTAGTCAGTCCAACTGGGCTTGGAATGCCTTGATCATTTCCTCCATTTTGAATGTGGGGCCTTCTTGTGATAACCGAGCTAACGGCCCTATGGGAGCTCACATTAGAAGAAAGTGGCGTGGAATTATAATCCGATGCGGACCCTGAGTAGCGATCCAGTGATAGAACGAGGGCCCTTACGGAGCTCGCGTCGTTTTGGGACAAGTATAGTTCCGAACCTTTTAAAGGTTGTATTCGGTACTTGCTCACCAGTCCCGGAATCACTTGGCACTCTCACTTCTCAAATCTTGTGGGC
>NC_081445.1:14027746-14029262 GCF_007210705.1 Tigriopus californicus | reverse complement strand
ATTTGCTCACCAGTCTCAGAATCACTTGGCCCTCTCTCACTTCTCAAATCTTGTGGGCCCTCATCACTAGGGGTAGTCTTTTGCCGACCGCACCATGTAATGTTTCTATTTAGAATACATGACTTATTTCGTTTCGAGAATAAGAAGCAACACCCGAATCACTTGTCCTCCACCCACAAACCACGTTCCAAGTCAAATGTCTTCAGAAACGCGTGTTAGCAATTAGCACCATAGAATGAGGTCATGGTGATCAGTTCATGATTGGATATCATATCACATCACTTACCAATACCGTTACTGTTACTTCTGCAGATTAAAAGATGGCCCAAATCTGCAAAAGAGGTTTTCAGCCATTTCTTTAACGGTTAGTAAAAATGTCGTGAAACAGATGAATATGCGAGGCTGCAAAGGTAAATGGATACATGGGTTCGAGGATTGAGGGTTATTTGGTTTTATCTTTTTCTCTTTTACGAAACAGTTTGACAAGTATATTTTTGTCCGTCTTTTCATGTTAAAAAATAAGTTGAAATACTTCCAGTATTCCACTTGTTTGAGGAGAGGATAATCAGGGTTCCTAACCAAGGATACCCGTAAAGGTATCTCTGGTCTAACTTATGGGATTCCATCATTCAAGGAGTAAAATCATACGGCACAGAAAATGTAAGTTGATTGCCCTTGCCACAGCCTCTCGTGATTTTTCACTTGATTACCAAACAAGCTATTGCTTTTGAGACAGAGCTTTTAAAGAATGTGAGAGGCAACATCTAGATATAAACATTACTATACATTGTCCTTTCCTTTATTCCTGTCTAAATTGTCAGTTACCTGTCCCTAGAGCTTTATGAACCTTAAAAAGTACCTGTGCTCATATCTATAGGACAATGCTGTGTGGCGGTTGGGAGTAATTTGTGGGGTCACGATGGGGTAAGCGAGACGAGTTAAGAAATGGTAATGGCCAAACGAGGAAGCTGGGGCCCAGTCCCCAAAAACCAACGGTTCAGGGTCGCCACAGTACCCTCCCCCCTAGTGAGGGCCAAGGTGTATTTAGTCTGAACAAACAGAAAAGGACAAAACAAGCATAAGCAACAAATCAAACTTCAGAATAAGTGGACAGTTCAAAAATGGAACGGCCACAAGAGGACACATGTGGTACAAATGTGGGCAAGGGGGGCGTGAGTAGAGGCAGATCTGATGGTGGCGTAGGTGGTAGCAAGGAAGATGGCAAGAATGCAGGCTTCAGGCGGTCAACAGTGACGGAGTACTCACGACCATTTACATCCAGGACATAGGACAGGCAGTCCCAAGATAATCCCAGGAAGGGGCCGTTGTAATGGGGCTTGAGGCTGCTGCAGACAGGGGGAGCACGGATCCACACATGAAAGCAATCACGGAGGGCTGCTGGGAAACAAGATGGGCGTTTACTGTGGTGGATCAAAGATTTCCCGTTGGAGGCTGGAAGGGATCCATGGTCAAGGAGGATCTGTGCCAACGTCATGCCAAATCTTGAGGCCAAAAC
>NC_081445.1:14018303-14027710 GCF_007210705.1 Tigriopus californicus | reverse complement strand
GGCTCGTGCAGAAGGGTGACAAGTTTACTGTGGTGGATCAAAGATTTCCCGTTGGAGGCTGGAAGGGATCCATGGTCAAGGAGGATCTGTGCCAACGTCATGCCAAATCTTGAGGTCGTCGCACACAAGGCGGATGAGACAAATGATTGACGTTACCGGGACGTCGGGGGGCTAGGACGCTTGAGCAGCTGCCAAACGGGCTGCTGGGAACCAAGATGGGCGTTCACTGTGGTGGTTTGTCCTAGAGGCCAATGCCAGGTTCTTTGCTGAAGGGGGACTAGCAGCAGGTGGTGGCGTGCCAGGAATGCAAATGGGACACCAAAAAGCAATTCAGCAGATGATATGTTGTGAAGATCACCATGGGGATAAGTTCAGAGACCAAGGAGGACATCATGAAGGACGCTGTACCAATCAGTGCGTTCAAGCTTGGCATAAAGGGCAGCTTTCAAACTCCGTTGAGCCCTCTCAACCAAGCAATTGGCCTGTGGATGGTAAGCTGAAGTGAAGATCGGTTTTGTGCCAATGGATGCAAGGAAAGCAGTCCATTAAGACGAGGTGAACTGGACGCCTCTGTAAGTAGATATGCGCGTTGGGGCTCCAAAACGCGGCAACCAAGTGGAGGCCAAGGCTTCTAGGCAGGAGGAGGCCGTAGCCTCAACTAAAGGGACAGCCTCCAACCAACGTGTTGCACGATCCATAAGAGTGAGCAGAAAACGAAATCTGTTGGTGAGAGGAAGTGGGCCAACTAGATCAACCTAGATATGTGAGAAAGGGCCATCAGTGGGAGGAAAAAATGCAGTAGGGACCCTCATGTGACGGAGTGCTGACATGGCACTGGAGTGCTGACATGGTACTGGAGTGCTGACATGGAAGGCACTCACGTGACCAGGATGCAAAGTCACTCGACATATGGGGCCGAACACATGACTAGTGAATGAGTTTGCAGCAGGCTTGTGCAGAAGAGTGACAAGGCGCGTGGAAACGATCAAAGATTTCCCGTTGGAGGCTGGAAGGGATCCATGGTCAAGGAGGATCTGTGCTAACGTCATGCCAAATCTTGAGGTCGTCGCACACAAGACGGATGAGACAAATGGTTGACGTTACCGGGACGCCGGGGGGCAAAAGAGAGAGATACATCTCAGCATTTTTCCTTTTCCTTATTTAAAAAAGAAGAAAGTAACGGTACCGGGAGAACTAAAAACCCTGTTTCTCGACCGATAACGTTACTTTGCAGAAGTTATTGGGAGCGTTACTCAAGCCCTGCCGGTAAGACGTTATACATTGATTCGTGCAGTTTTACAGAGAGCCTGGTATTATAAGAGTGCGATATTGAGTTCAGGCACCAATTTGGGTAATTTTTGTACCTTCAATTCCGTTCCAAATCAATGAGTCTGCATGGGTCCCATATCGCCGATGCAACCTACACAAATGTTTTGATCTTAGCAAATGATGTTCATGCATACATATTAATACATTTTGTAACCTGACATGATCAGGAGTCGCAAATAAGGATATTATTACGAACTCTGTCGTCAAACGTTTTTGTTTCTGACCTTAAAGTGAGCCAAAAACTTGAATATTTTGTAGTGCATCCAAAATTACTTTACGGCCTCTTCTGAGTTCGCAAATCCTGATTTTGCGCAAACTTTGCTCGCCTGTGCCCGTAATGGGCGTCTACACGACAAATAATTCGGCAAATAATTAGCCATTTGACAAACATTTGTTTGGCATTTCACAAGCATTTCACAAACATTTCTCGATTTGAACATGTTAAAGTTTGTTTGCCAAAGAGCAAATATTTCATTGACGACAGCGTCCTCCCCAGCCATTGGAAGAAAGGTGTCCATTTTAGTAATTATGGAACTTAACTCTTTCGATCCATGATGGTTTATAACAAAGAAAAATGTATTGATTGTTGTTCATTTTGACACAGGAAATAACCCAACTTAGAGAAATAAAGGGGCCTGGAATTGTCAATTCATGTTCAAAGTCATCAGATGTCATCCTATCCCCTTTTAATTCAGTAGTCACACTTGCATCTCCCGTCGGAGATTGAATGATTGAATGATGATCGATCTCAACCAACCAACATATCACCTATCTCCGGAATCCGGATTCATCTCCTCACGTCCAGAACATGAAAGTGTCGACCCCAGTTAACCCACCACCCTGGGCCTGTCCTCGGGCTCAGCTCGGTCATGGACACGGCCCCGCCATGGTCCCGGCCCCATCTTTTACATCCGTCTTCTGTGAGCAAGACTTGAGCGAGCCAACCCAAACCTAGATGGATGGATGGAATGGATGGATTCCTTGACCTCGTCCCAAGAAGATAAATCCGATACAAGTTGGATCAGATCATCAGAGACAACGGAATCATCGGCCCATACCTGGAGGTTCTTGCCGGACACACACGGCCATGATCGGTCCTCTACGTACACCCTTGAGACCCAAGCATCAGGAACAGCCAGCCACTTTTGACTGCTCTTTCGTCCATTTCCCGCCCGCCAGTTTTAGCCATGAAAGCCAGATCAGTCAGATCTCAACGGACCGAGTCTTACCCACTGACATGTCATCACTTTAAAGCTGCCCATGACCATCACCTTCCCTGTGAAATGCCGTCTGTTCTTGTGGGCGGTCCTTATTGGTTCTATAAAATTGAACTCTTTTTAGTCAATGCCATCTGTAATGTTAACTGCATATAAATATCCAAATTGTCTTTATCATGTTTAATGCTTTACTATATTTGTGTTAACGTTTCTGACATGATTTGAACTATATATCGTTGTCATACTTCGACCCGTTCTTGGTATTAAATAGTTTATGATACTCGTGGAGAACTGTTGTCCATTTTATTCACGATTATAATGAGTTGGAAAATTGGTCGGGTTTTCGTTTCCAAAACATTGGGTTATGATTTATAGTGATACATTAAAAATGATTTATAAATGAAGTTCGAAAACCTTTCGAAAAGCAAAAATGTTATCAAAAGTGTATCATCAGGTGGCTTATGGTAAAGTTCATAGAACGGGGCAAAACATGCCTTCAAGTAGTAATCGTTTCAGCCAACAATATGACCGCACAGATTGAAATTGGCAAAAATAAGGACCTTTTTGGAAAGCGAAACATTCTCATCATGACAGTGCCCATCGGTGTTTTTTTTTTTCAAATTTCATTCCTCAGTTTTCCCTATTTTCCATTATACTAATCATATTGTTTACAGTGCATTACATAAATATTGAATGAAGAACCCATTGGGAAATGATACGATCACTTGCAAGGTCATCTGATTAGAAATCTACATCAAAATATTTGTCAAACCGTTTTGATCGGGCAGTTTTACGTGTAGACGGCTCAGAGATGAACTGTTTGTCAAATGCCAAACATTTCCGAAATAATTAGGCAAACTTTGTGACAGAATGTTTCTCGTGTAGACGCACCATTAGTTACTATGTTGCAGATGGCAAAATTATATTCCTCATACTTTCTTGTTTTTTCTTTAAAATCGCGCTTGCGGTTATTGAAGAAGTAGATCTTGGGTTCAGATAAAATTCCTCATCCTTTGCTTTTTCCATGTACCCATTCTGAAGTTGAAAGATTTCCACATCCGTTGTGGGTCCACTTCTCCAAATATCCGTGGCTCAATTAGTAATCAGCGGCCTTACGTCACAGAATGCAAGCAAAATGTAAACAAGGCGTGGCATTGGTTGAAAGCGCGGGTAAGCAAAGTCAAAGGAGTAAGCGGAGTAAGCAATCCCTGTCAAAGTGAAAAGGCGATAGGGGCTGGAAATTCAAATTGAACGGAAATCGTCATTTTCGAGGTCAAAGTTTCAGATGCTCCAGTCAATAATTTGTCCAAAAGTTTTTACACAAATACGACATTTTTGTAGACGTTTCAGAATCAATCACAATTAAAATCCTATTTTTGCATGATACTCTGGGATAGAAGGAAAGAAACATTCAGACCAGAACATAATTTTCAAGCTAAACATCGGCAAATCCCCTCTGTACAGTAAACTTGATGATTGCCTTAATGCAAAAAAACTCCAAATTGCCCACCATGCTAGATTTCGAAAACGATTGTCGCTTCTTTCATTTAATGATCATTTATCAAACAAAATTGAGTGGTTAAATTTTATACAAAAAAGAATGCTTCACCTAACATGACTTTGCTTAAGAATTGGCCGAAAGCAAAATTTGTCACCCTGGGATGATGATGAATTTTTAGAAGCTGCCGAGCCCTATAGATTCATTCTTAAGATGGACAGCCACAAGCATTAAAACGCCTTCAAGACTTGTTAAATATATTTTTAAAAGTCGAATAATCCTTACCCTTTTTTTGCTTTCTAGAGTAATCCAAACGAAACACAAGTTGTTTAATGTCAAAAATCCGTTCGTACAGTATGGCATGTTTCAAAAGTAACGGACCGTCCGAAGTTCAATGACACAAATTGGATTTGTTATCATAATGATTAACGTAATGAGTGAAACTTTTACCATTTCTGTCCAAAACATCTTTAAATCCCTCTAGTCAGACTGAGGGTTCAATAGCCTCAGCATATTTAGTGAATCTTTCTGATGCATTTGGAAAGCTATTGAGCAACCAAGTTTGATCAATAATAAATTCTCCAAGACAAAGGCAACTCTTTAGGCCGACAGCCATAGCGTATAGGAAGTGCACCCGTTTTCCTAACCGCTATTCTTCATTTCAATCAGGGGCTAGCCGCAGAGTCCAGCTTCTTTGCAGCATTTAAATTACAGAAGGAGTTTTTGCTTTAATAACTAATATGAAGGAACCCACGTCATTAGATGGCAAGCGAGCAAAAGAGAGAGCTGCCAGCAGACTTTGTAACAAACAAACAAATACAGACAACACTGTAATGGGTGTGTGGCTTTTTTATTGATTGCGTTGACTTTGACTTTACTAAGTAATACGAGAGCTCTTTGCTGCGAAGAGCAAATATTTTGACTCTCTATCTTGTTATGACAATTCTTCAATTTGGGTTGAGGGACATAATCGGTTTTAGGGATGGCGAAGAGTCCTGGACGGATCGTCACCAATTAATTGACTTGTAATCATTGCGATGATGATCATGTGGGTTGCTTCCATTTTTCTGCAAAATGATTCTTGCAATCGATGGGCGTACCTGAAATGAACACTGATAGCTTGTATAAAAAGCAATCCTCATGAAATCAGACCCTCTATAAGACCGCCCAAGAGTTGTGAGTATTTCAGAAATTATGCACACTCAAAAGGGGGGATTGGATGTGGGCAAGGGCTTTTGGGGACACGATCTAGATTCCTTTCTGCAGCTTTGGATGTTGGTTGGATCCATTCAGGCACAAAACAACACTAAAGGCAGGTTGGGTGCTGAAAATAGGCAAACTTTGCGTTCCATCAGAGAACGGATTTGAAGGTTGAAAAGGGAAGGGGAGGGAGGGAACCTGGGTGCATCCTGTTTACCTAGATCTGGTTACCTGGGACGGTCAGGATATTGAGCAGGTTGTCCCGCATTAAGAGTTCCATTTCACGGCGTTTCTTTTGCACGTTTCTCGTTTTCTTGTGGGCCACCTCGTTTCGCCAAAGGCGGTTCTTGTAATAACTGGCAAAGGAGTTCACCACGATGGGGATGGGAAGCGTCAGAATGAATATGCCACCCAGGGCACAAAGTCCACCTAAATGAATGGCGAGAGGGTTTGCGTTATTTTCCATGCATTAGAGCACACGGATTTGGTTCATATTCTTATACACAGTACATGTAGTATCGGAATTCATTGATTTCAAGCCTTTTTGGCTTGATTCCTGGGGTTGAACAAAGCTTCCCTACATGATTGACATGTCGGTTGGCGAAAATGTTTCTGTTTCAAAAAAATAATCTTTGTATTAATAAGTGTTGAGCTTCACAATTAGACTATATTAGACAAGTTACTGTTTGCAAACGTCATCGCATTTTGTAAAAAAGCTTTGACAGAGGCTTTTCCAGCTTAATTATTTATAACCCCTCTTGACAGTCCCCTTTATTTGATGCTCAAATTTGTCCCGTCTTTTATCATTCAAAAAGCGAAAAAGTCTTTGACCTATGGTATTGCGCCCTGAGAAAAACTATTTCAAGCACAAAATGTAAGTACGTGTCACAAGAATGAAAATATGGCCTTGATACTTTGATATTGCAATTAAAACGTTTATTACTGTTTCCCAAAAATGCCTACGTTTCTATCAATTAAAAAGATCAATTATGAGCAAATTGCAAGAGCGCCAAGTCATAAGGTAAGGTGTAGTTTGAAACCATTACACAAAGAAGTTGAAAACAAGTAAAAATCTACATCAAACAAGTCCACAAGAAAAAAGGCAACTCCCTGATCATTGTAGTGCTATTTTATTTGATCTAACGAACCCTTCAAGAGATTGAACTCGGCAAGATCGGCAATAAAACATTTGAAGGGAATCATTTGGCCGCATTTCCGTGCACTCAACTCCACTTGACTCAGATCTTACATTATCCATGAAGAAAGACCAGCCTGGACGCTTTCATACTTTCAGTCCATGAGATCGATAATCCATTCCCCGGAACAAATGTGCGGAAATGAAAATCGATTTGCCGAGTTTCATCCAATGAACTATCGAAGAAACTTTGATTCTGGTCGAAAGCTAACTTCCATGATTTAATTTTAAGCTTGAAATCAAAGCAAAAACTCACATGATTCCCAAGAAAGATTGATTGACATGAACGGTATAGAATATATATTTACCAATGAGTTTTCCTGGAAATGTGGAAGGACTCAGATCTCCATAGCCCACAGTAGTTAGAGTCATTAGACCCCACCAGAAAGAATCCAAGAAAGACCAAGGTCCTAGAGGGTTGTCCTTTTCAGCAAAGTAGACCAAACTAGAGAAGGTCAGGACAGCCACACCCACTAAGAGCATGAGAAGTCCGAGCTCTTTGTAGGCCTGGTTCAGTGTGTAGATGAGACTTTGGAGTCCAGCGAAATGGCGGACAAGCTTGAAGATCCTCATGATTCGCATTACTCGGACTAAACGAACGATTTTACCGGCCTTGCCCATGATCTCGAAGTCCTGGAAAAGGTCCCTTTCGAATGAAACTGGAACTAGGGTGTCAATAAAAGTAAGTAAAAGGTAAGAAAGCCTCCAGTTAGTAGCAGATTGGTCATGCCGGAGATAAAACTTGGAAAAAAGACATGCTCACTCATATATTTGAATAAATAAGTCACCCTCATTCCAAATTCATAAGTTCATATGTTCAGTTTGTTTCATGATCAAGCTCCATAACGTTAGATAAGGCTAATTAAGTGCAGACTAATCTCAATCTAAAATGACCTTTTTAGGTTGGTGATGAAAGTCACATGGAGGGAAGATTCTGGTCAGAAACCAAGGATTTATACATGGAAGACCAAAAGAGTTTTAAAGCAAGCGGATTAAAGAAAGTAATGTCATTAGTCTGGTTCTAAGGAGCATTTCCTCTTAAAGAAAAGTGTATATACTCAAAAATATTATGGTCGCGTGAAAAAATGGACCATAATGTAAGAGATGCATTAGAAAATTATAGCCTCTTTGTGGAAGAATTATTGACCAGGTTGAGAGAATCACAGCATGTTCAGGTCTTAATTTGAACTCACAGAGACCTAGTCCAACATTTAAGTCCAACTAATCAGATTTGTTCTGCCTATTAATCAAGGCAAAACTGTTATTGATTGATCAGTTTTTGAAGAACAATGTAACGCTATTGGAAAAAGAAATGTGCCAAAACTGTCAAGGATTAAGTCACACAGTCAAAGTCCTATCTCGACGAAAATATTATTGACCGATGGAATTGTTTTTAGGTCAAGAAACGCAAACTACGGACAAAAATTTAGAGGTCGACCATTAGAAAAAAAACTAATAGCAACCATCGTTAATTTACACTTGAGCTGACCTCTCCAAATATGGTGTCTTGAGCAATCTGAAATTGGTATACCAATTAAGGAAAAAATACCGAAATGTAATTTGTGCATCGAATATTCAAGAAAAGATACAAGGTATCAAATGCTGTGCTCTTTACCAAATAAGGCTAGCAATTTACCTGTGAAAGGTACTCGAAATTATTTTTACTCTACTTGTACACGTACCATAACCATGCCTGTTAGGTACTAGCAAAAGGCGTTGCACTGCAAATTACGCTATGAAATGTAAATAAGGCAAGTGATTTAAAAGCTTGAGTCATGTTCACGGAACATACTTTGCCGAATGGGAACAAAATCTTTCGAAGCCAAATTTGCATCCAGAGTAATCTGAGCATTGAAATAGACTTGGGACGAGGTATGTAGATGATGACATTTGCCTAATTGCTCTTTCAAACCTTACCTGGAGGCCTCCAATGACGAGATCCAAAAAGAATGGAATTATTGCGAAGAGATCCACCAAATTCATGGGAGCCAAGAAGAAGTGAACTTTCCTCGGAGCGCAAGAAAACCGAACCTGGGCATAAATTTTTCAACACTAGGTCCACAGTTAACAAGATAACTTTAATGTAAGTGCTAATAGAAACAGTTCGAATTCAACCAGAGTGCAAGCTTTTAATGTGAAAAAAGTGTTTCGCAAAAGGATTTTCAACCATTAAAAGGACATCAGAAATTGAAATGAAAAACAAATAAAAAGGACGTTGTTCACTGTCAACTCTAGAGTGGCATTGTATTTGAGTTGATTCATTTGGTCCAAGGCCATTTAAAAGTTCCTCAAAACGTCGATGCACTTTTTGTGCAACACTTTGATATGTTCGCAATTTCAAAACAAAACATTTTAAAGAATTACTCGCCGTAATCATTGTTTTTACATCTTTGGACTGTCTTGATTTTGCTTACTTTTTCATCTATTTCTTATCCATAAATATTTCCTCATCTAGCGCGAGTACATTTTTTCCTGTCCAATAATCTACTCGTCAACCTTGTTCATGATTTCGATCCCTGAAACATACTTTCGTTTTTAAGATCGGAAAATGTTAGGCCGTCTTTACACTACAATGGAAAACCAGGATTGAGTCCGGTTTGAAGATTGAAGTTGGAGTAGTGCTGGGGCGAGTCCACCAGAGAACTCGAGTCTTTCACTCCACTCAAGTCGAGCGAACAAAATGACTCATATTACGAATTTTAAACCAAATAATGAGATTTTAAATTTCACAAATCGGGACTTGAGACTTGAGAAAGGATTAGAACTCGAGTTTGGACTTGCCCCAGCACTAGCCCTACTTTCATACTCAAACGGGATTCAACCTTGGTTTTCTCTCCTAGTGTAAAGCCGCCCGTAGTCTTCTGCAGTTGAGATGAGAAGGTCTTTGAAAATCTCCTGTTCTCTTTTTTTTGCCCTGGAGGAAGGCTCGTTTTCTTGCCAGAAATGGATTTGGCTTGGGAAGAGACTT
>NC_081445.1:14008220-14018267 GCF_007210705.1 Tigriopus californicus | reverse complement strand
GGAAAGGTTCCCAAAACGAAGGTCATAGTTGAGATCAGCACCACTCCCAAAGACGTGAAGGCCATGGCCTAAAAAACAAAGGCGAAATGAAGGTCTCATCTCTGCTCAACACCTAGAATGATGAAGCTAGGAACATGGCATAAAGAGCTTAGTCATTCGTATTTTGCCTTAGGATGAGAGTATGACACTTGGGTGTCATGAAGGCCATGGCTCCCAAGGATAAGGAGGATTTATCTGGGCCGATTTGGGACGTTGTCGGAACATTTCATCAAATGAAAGGCTTCGGTAGATTCGGTTGGATTGCAGATACCAAGGGAGAGATCACGTACTTTCAGAACGAGATATGTATTGTAGATCAACAGACGTTTGTTAAACAGGATTATTAAAAAAAGTGTTTCTGGCTCATTTTAAAAGAGAAGATCCTCGTCTTCTTAGCCTTCGATGATATGTGATAGATTGAATATCTAAGTCGAAAATAGTCCTACTATGTAAATGCTCAATATTCAATACACTTGAGGGCTCACAATGAGGGAGCTACCTCTGATGGTAGGCTATCTCTGGAGAAATGATGCTAAAATATACCTCTTCATTGCACAAATTTTAGTGCAGGTCTTTGCTACGCTTCAGAGCACCTGGGCCTTGATTCTATTTGTATTGGAAGAGCCTTGGGGAAATCTCTAGTCTTCCATATTCCAAGTCAAATTGCTTGATTGGATCAGATTAAAGTACAAATGGTCCAAAATGAAATGACAACGAGACAAGGAAGTGGAATCATCCCGCCCCGCTGATGCGGAAGAAACAGTCGAACAGTCAGAAATAGTTGGTTCAAACTCGAATGCGAGCGGATGTGGAGCAGCAAAAATTAATATTTGATCGACAACCTTGGCAGGCGACCGATTTCGACAAGTCCTGATTTGGATATCGGCACTTCATCCTTCGATTCGCCAACAATGAACACACACACAAAAGCCAAGTTCAAAGTTTTGGAAGTCTACTAGGTCTGGGGATTGGAAGCTTTGAATTATGGATTATGGAAAGGGCTCCTAGCAGAAGTTATGAACATGTCAACAACCAGGAAACAGTCAAACGTTAGGTGTGTTGATACAAAAAAACGTTGATGTTGGTATGTGGTTGTGGGCATGGTTATAAAATGGTGCTCAAAACAAGGCTTTTTGCTTGTTTTTAAGCAGGACGAAACTCCAAGCATAAACTGGCTTTTACAACGCAAGTGATTAAAGATTCAAATAGTTTGTGTGGTCAATTGAATTTTGATTCCTGAACACCTTTTGTCGGTATTCTTCATGTTGATTTCCTGGAAGACATTCACTTAACACATACTTCTCTTCAAACAATTTGGATTAAGATAAAAAATGCTCTCATTTCAAAAGAAAATGTGCGTAACTTTTACAACCTAAAAAGAACTGAAATGCACATCTACATAGGGACTCGGCAACTTCGCAAACTTATCATTTTCCAAATGTGACTAATTTTGCTTTTGCCCAATTTTTTGGGTTTGAAAACATTGGTTTGAAATTTATGTACTGATGTGAACGATTTTTTCCTTCTGGCCCAGAGTATGATGCAAATAAAATTCTAATTGCAATTGATTCTGAATTGGCCACCACAATGTCAGATCGTAGTAACATTTTTGGACAAAATTATTGATTGGAAGATCTGAAACTTTGGCCTTGAAAATGACGATTTCCGTTCAGTTTGAATTTCCCGCCTCCATTGCCTTTTCACTTTGAGAGGGATTGCTTACTCCTTTGACTTTGCTTACCCGCACTTTCAACCAATGACAGACCTTGTTTTCATTTTGCTTGCATTTTGTGACGTAAGGCCGCCCACGGACTTCTAGAAATATGGACTGGGAACGAGCTTCCCGGCAAATCGGCCTGCTCTTGGTCATAGCCACTCTGAGCCACTTTTCGAATTAAAGTAATAACATAAGAAACATAGATCTTATCAATTAACGGTAGGTCAATTTTATATCATTGACATGCAAAGTCGAACGTTTCAAAGTTATGTTGTCAAAAGCTTATGTAGCTGACCAAGAGCAGGCCGCAAATTCAAATTTTATATAGTGTTTACTACATAACTTTGAATATGTCTCCTGAGTTCCCTAAGCATGGGTTTAGGCTCAAACTTGACTGAGTTCATCTATTCAACAAGATCTTGTGGTCGTATCAAGTGCTTATTTGGAATAAGATGATAGATTTAGGATATTTTTGCTTCCGTTTGCAGTCCATATCTCTAGAAGTCCGTGGGCCGCCGAATCCTGACTGTGTAATATGCCATTGATTACTAAAATCGAAGACACCCTTATTGCAGCTGCTGGAATATTGTGAAGAGAATAGTCGCCATTCTGTTTTGATAAAGGTAGAGGATACATTGTTATCAACTACAACCCAATTTTAAGCCTCTAACGTACGACCTTTCAGTGTTACGAAAACAGATTCTTTAAAAATCATTAAAAAAAGTTAAAACGAACGCTGACTTGTTTTTTTTCTCACAACCAATGACATATCTGACAACCTTTCAAACACATTTTTCACACCCATAGACGTAGAACTAATCTGAAAAATAGACCATGAGGGCGAGGCTCATCCTTTTGACCCTATGACCCTAAAGACAAAATTTACTCCAATTTGTACACTTAAAAAGGTGTTCTCCGTTACAATATTGACAAATAAAATCCCACCGAAAGCCATTGCGATGATCAATTGAGTGAAAGACCCAATGCAACCAGTTCTTGACCCGAATGCGAAACAAAAATATTACTGATAATTTCCAGCGTTCCTCAAACATCCTTTTTGCTGGAGCCATGATTTTTCTGTTATGGAACGCGACTTGAAAAATACTGAGTCATGTTGTCCAAGAAGGATCTCTATTTCATATTGAACCCTTAGCAGCTGTGACTCTTCTAATTTGGTTCACATGTCGTGTCACGGCTGCAAACTGAAGCCCTACAATGTAACAGTATTAAAGTCCACGCAAGTTAGTCTCGTCTTTGACTCATTTCATGCAAAATTGACACGCCGTAATTAAAAAGTTTGAGCCATCGATTTCGACATGCTCAAATCGTTTTTGACAAGTACTCACACAAAGTTATCTTTTGCATGGGTTTTGTCCTTGCTTTTGTCTAAGAGAATTGTGAAATGTTTTTTCATTGATGTTATCTGAGAGTTACCTAGAGTAGGTTGAAAAGGTATATGAAACTGTTGTTCATAATGCATTGCAACATGCATATACACCAACTCTCTATCCATTTCTGATCGTGTTCAAATTTCAAGTTTTGAACAAGGATCCAAGAATGGCTTCAACTAAAGATTATTTACAAAACTTGATTGTTCGAGTCAAATGCAATGTTTTAGAGAGCCTCACAATCTTTTGTTTGTTCGTTTGTTGTATCACAAGCTTTTCTAACCGCTACAGGGAATGCAATCCCCAGTAGTATTGAAATGAAAGGTTGTAATTTAAATATTAATAGGTAGCCAATAGACAAAAGATATTTTGCCTACCAACGAGTTGGAGTTGGCAGACCGAGCTAGTCCTTGAATGTAGGTAATAATATTAAGCAATGTTAAGGAACTGCTTTGCAGTCTCTTTTTGTAACAGAGCGCAAATTGATAAGGGGAACAAAGGCTTATATTGTTCACGCAACCTGTGGACGTGTGAGTGGTCATTTTTAACGTTCCAATGGCCGTTGGTTAAATGCGTCTTAAAATTGTAACAATTGACATAAAAATACCAAATTTGACCAAGAAATGTCGAATACGGCTGGATTGAATCACTTTAGATTAATGAGACTGAAGAATTTAACTCATCAGTACATCGTTGCTTGCACAAAGAGCAAAGAAAACCCAGTCCTCGAGTAGTGCTTCAGTTCATTAATAACGAACGTTGTATGGGTCTCATCTAAGTTCCAATTTACATATATGCACTGGACATGTATGCTATGCATTCTTCCAAAGCTCTAATCATGTGCATTATTCGTAAGCAACAACATCTGTAGCCCACAGCTGCAGCTTATAATGATAATCTATGGTCCTTTACCGCGCAGACTCATCCCAAGATACCTTTGTAATGTACTGCCCGCAGAAAAAGGTAAACGTGTAGACTGAATGTTAGCGATTTCTATCGTTCGTGGGCGAGTACAAAAATCTGGGATAGGGACCTCCTCATTCTTTCTCGGAGTGACATTTAATCTCTTAACTCTTGTTCTCGCTTTCCATTGGAGAAAAAAGCCAGACATGGCAAGAAGCTCACCGTAAATTGTTGGACGCCATATATCCCGCAACGGCTGCAAATATGTTACGAATACTTTTGTCTATTGGTTCCACCAATAGAACTTTTCTTCTAACAATGTCGGCCCTGGAAAGGTCACTTATCGAAATTTGAGCGACTGCAAGAAGCACTGTTGTTCTGTGTCGGAAAGGCGATTTTTTTTGTTAGCAAAATACTTATCTTGATTGACCAGATTGCCACGAGCCAACGCGAGAAGAAACATGGCGGCAAATAAAGGAAAAGCCCATTTTCGAGATTACCCCCATCAGGGGGTCTCGGGGAGTAGCAATACAAAACGAATAAAAAATGGCCTCACTCGTACCCCGCCTAATGAGGCCTTGTCCAGTCGTCAGAGTTCGCATTGCAATGCCATAAATTGTTTCCTTCACTTTATGCAAACGCATGGCCCATAAAGACCATAAGTACAAGGCTCTTTGATGGACAAATTGTGTACCAACGTACCTGGCTGAGTCTCCCTCATTTGCAATGCAATGTTGAGCAAAATTGTAGAAACTTTAAAGACGGGCTCGTCAAACTAGAGAAAAGGAATTGGAGAGGGGCGCTTCATTCCATACTCAAGTTGGCTACTTGATTTTGAGAAAAAGCAAAATTGCGATTCAATAATTTCGCAAGAAGTCCAATAAAGAAGTGCGTGAATTCAGCTGGATGCCATAAAAAATTGAAAGCGATATTTCAAGCGATGCTGTTTTTGTGCACGGTAACGACTCATTGCTGAATTTTATGCGTATTAAAATTGATAATTTTTAAAATAGGACTGGTTTGTGCATGTACAAACATGTGCGAACATGTGCATAGATCATTCATATCTGAAACTAAATCCCAAAGACATTTTTCAGTTGCGAAGGATGTCAAAAGCGAGTCATCCGTCCCTTGAGGTTGAAAAAAAAATCCCAAGGGAAAATTGCGAACTTTACAAGCGTTATCTTTTGCTTGCCGCTATTGATTTCACATTTAGAGGATCGGATCATAATCGTTATATATACGAATAATACTGAAGATCTAGTGGCTTATTTTATTCCGACCTTAGAAACAACTGCCCTGATTGTTGCCAACCAATCAAAGGGTCAATTTTCACACCAATTTCATCATTTCCAACATGGTTCTTCAGGAAAAACAATCAAAATGCAAATTGTTGAATGCAAATATTAGGAGATCTCAAGATGTTTTCTCAAGATGTTTTGATGAAGCTCATAGATCCTTGAGGTCAGTCATCTGGCGGTCAATTAGATAATTCTTGCTTTTTAAAGGGCACGAGGCAAAGACGGTTCTTGGGCGATCACTAATTGAACCTTCATCAGCAGAAGCGATGAATTCATTCATTTTTGATTAATCGTTTGCCCTTTGATGCAAAATGAGTGATAAGCAAAGGCAATCCTTAATCGAAAGAAAAAAACCTACTTCAGCATTGCGAAGGACAATTTGAGTGCATAAAACTCTATGGACAGATAAACAAGTCCATATTATTTCATGGGATGACTTCAACTCTAGGTCCACTCTTGAAAATTGGTTCATATATGGTTCCTTCCTTTTAAGAAGAAAAACCATCTTGGATTGGCAATTTTAGGGTTTTGCCAAATTGTGATAAATTCTCACGACAATGGAGCTTGTTCCAATGGGTTTCGTTTTATCTCTCTCTTTTCCGAGAGCAAATGGTCACGTCTCTTTGAGCCTCATACTTGGTTTTGGGGAAAATTTGGCAAACAAAAGGATGACATGAATCTTGAGCGTGTCCTGACCTCATCTTCGTGACCATCTTGGCCATTTCCATGGGAACAATTGTCAAAAGAGAACGGCTTGTTGCACAAGTACAATATTCTTGAGAGTCTCAAGATGAAATTATTGCATGCACTTTCTATTATGAGACGAGGCACGATTACTTCGGAACTTCGAGTTGGTAATGCCAGAAATGGCCTCAAAATGTTCCAAGAAGTTGGGTTTGACGACATTTGGTCCTTGTTTGTAGGTATCACAATATGCAAGAGAGGACGACAATTACCATTTACGTACATGGGTACACATGGTGGTGAAAGCAATTGGTTGACCGGAGAACGGACATTGAAGCATATGGCTGTGATCCTTGGAAATTATTGTACAAAGTCGGCAGATGCTTGCTTGCTCTGTGGTTGGCATTTGCTTGTGATTGCCACGAAAATGAAGCACTATTCTAACTGAAGTGCTATTCCAGGAAAGGCTATTGATAATCCGGTGTATTATATATCGTCCTTGTTTGCCAATTGTATTTTTTGCACACTTCATTACATTTGGTTTGTGTTTCAAAGATGGCAATACATCATTTTTGTTAGCTTTTTGCTTTTTTCTGTCTCTAAATCATCGTACCCACAAGCGGAAATTCAACTATTTTTCTGCATCTTTGTACTTCCTGTTGGTTAACTCAAGCCGCTATAAATATTAGCCAAATGTTTATCAATTATTTATACTGTCAGAGTAAAAGTAGGATTTTCACCACAAAAGAACTCGCTGCTAGCTAGCTCGACGAAACGGAACGTTTTGTTGGTTTTTCTTCCAGCTGAATGTTCTTCAAAGCTATTCAACAGGGTATATTTTTGAATTGCGTCTGAAATTGGCTTTGAAGATGCCTTTATTGTACGTCAATTGCAGCATTTTCATGCGGATCTGAATAATGCGACATCCACCTTTGTCCTTTGAAGTTGAGCAGTGCCCAAAGCCTTGACAAAGACACAAATAGTACAACCTTTAAGGCTAAACCATCTCCATTGACTTGATGTGGAATAATTGGAATGATAGAATTTGTGATCACAGATCGCAATGGAATGATAATATGCTGGAATAAAGCAACTTCGTTGTTTAGACCAAGTTAGATGTATATTCCCAAAAGTGTATAATATCGATATCGCACTAAATATGATCCCTCTATTGGAGTTGGTCAGTGGCCATGCAAACATATTAATAGGAGAAATGACTTTGAATGCACCAGATAGGAAAAAAGTTCAGTATTTGGAACAAGATGTAACTTATGTGATTTTCTTAGATTTTAGGACACAACTTATTTACTTATTAATAAAAACAACCTTCTTCCCTAGTTGGCAAGTCCCCTTCCACATCCTATGCTTTCCCTTCGTCGAAACCTCACTTCAATGGAACACACAGAACTCTACGGACGGTGCAAATGTCAAGTGAAAGGTTGGTAAAGAAATGTGTTCCCTTTGTGGATGGCTACAAAGGTCAAAAGATGTTCCATATTCAGACTATTTGCCCCCAGCCCATGTCCAGGCAATTTGTTTTGGTTTTAGGTCTCAATGGAACAGACCCAATGCACGCAGCACACTCGCACCTTCACGTTAGCAGGGAAGAACAAAAACTAACGTATTAGGAGGGAAAAGAGGCCCTGGTTCTAGAGCGCAAGTAGACATGCCATAAATTTGCTTTAACAAGGTTGTAATGGCTCCCTTAGCGATTCAAGTGGGTGCGAGGAGGGACTTCAATTGTCTTGAAGTCTCTCTGTCTGCAATTGCTCGTTTGAAAGAGAAAGAGAGACGTCTTTAACCATTTCAACTCCATTTGTGCAAGAGCTCCAGTTCAAGATTATTGTGACAGTAGGCTTTTTTAAAGTACACAGTTTGTAATTAATGCATGCTTGAGAGTGTTTCGTCTCAAAGGCCAAAATATGGACCTTAAAAATTAATCCGACCAAACACGGGTTTTCGGTGAGTTCGCTTGTGCTCTCTTTTTAGAGCGCGACAACAACAACAACTTGCTTAGGAATTACTTTGAATAATGTATTGAAAAATGTCAGATGATATACTATTGAAGTCTAAATTAAGAACAAGTTTCAAAAGCAAATAGCCTTTCCAATAATTGCTTTTGTTTCATTGAAGTGTGTTCATTAGTGTTTGCTTAACCACGTTGACAATTAGGACATGTTTGAAAATGTTTACTATTCCATACGTATGCTGTTTTTAAGAGTTTGTTTCGACTCATCAGCTTTGGATTGTAGCTGTAAGAACCCAATAAATTGATAGCATTAGTCATTTTTGAAAAACAAAGCCTGATTCTACGTAAGAAATGGATAACCAGTACTTTTGCATAATGATAACCGGTTTGTACTACTTTGAAGGTTTGGTCAATTAGACTCGTCAAAATCAATGTATCAAAATAAATGAAAAAATAATATATTTGAATGGTCAAATGATTTTTTATATTCGATTTGATATTTCGTTTGTTTTGAAACTCTTTATTTGATTCTTTATATTTTGACTAATGTTTCCATTACTAACAGGCAATAACAAGTACAGCGCATTAAAAAGCATTCGAGGATGTGAATGCTAATTCCAAAAAACTTCATTGTACCGGAAAATTCTTCATTTGAGGGTATTTTTAATTAGGGCTATTTTTGACAAAAATAATCCAGAACAAGCAATCCTAAGGCAGTTCTAGTTTGGAAATTCGAACACAAGCCATTTTCGGTCCGAAGGTATTTTCCACTGGAAAGCATTTGATAAAACCATAGGGTTTATGAGGTGAATAAAACTGTGACAAGCCTGCAATGTAGCCAAAGGGGGAAATAACTTTATTTTATTATCCTCAAGCTCCCCTTCAGATTCAATTTAGTGTCAATATAAAACCTGCACATGTTGGTAATTTATGAAATGCCATAAAACCTTCATATTCAATGAGCCTTCACAGATACAAACCAATCAGGCCTCAGTATGAAAATGGAACTCCAAGACCCATCGCGATATTCATTTTTTTGGTCCACCACTTTGACATTGATTTGAAAGCCCAATTCAGCTGTTTTGGCTGCTGCATTTGAAAGGGTTCCGCTTTTAAGCTCTTTCAGCAAATTGCCACCTTCCTAGTTATGTTCAACATTGATTTCCAGGAGTCCAAGAGATACCTCTATTCATAACCAACATGATTAAGGAGAAAATCAACTCCAAAAATTGCAAGGGCTTCTCATGGTTGGCAATGGATTTTTCTCCCTCCCTCAATTTGAACATGATGAAGTTGGCAATCTTCAGGTTTGAATTGTCACAATTCACACATTTATGACTTTCTTTAGCTTTGGAGTGATCGAATATCAGTCACGTGCCTTCAAAAACGTCTGGATTTTACTTTCTACGATGAAGCTGTAGTTCTCTCACATAAAGAGCACCTCTCGGAAACCGTCCAAATCGACAAACAAAAAGCCTACTCAGCACTTCGTTATCGTTCCAGAGTAACGTGACGTGTCGTGACATCAAAAAACCAAAAGTGTCAACTCAATCATTCTCAAATCAAACACAAGAAGCAAGGATTCAAGGCCGTCTCTGGTCACGGGAAACGTTGATCGTAAATCCAAGGCCTTGGCGATGGTACCTTTATCGAGCGTTCGTTCGTTCCTTCCGGTTACATCTCACGCAATACCTCAGGAACGAACATTTCCATGATAGCATCATTTTTTTCGTATATGCATAATATTTTTAAGCGGGTTTGATGTGAAAGTGTATTTTTCAGGATTGTCATTCTAGCCCATTTCAAGGCAATTCCAATACTTTTATGCACTCGGGTTGTCAAACAAATTGAACCTTCTTCACTTGTTTGAATTGCACCGGTGCAAAAGGCTCTGGAAATCGAGTCCTTGAAGGACAAGCAAGATTGAGGTTCCTTCTAGAGTCTGAAGAGTGAATTGGGAAAGGGACAAGGTGTGCGTGTGTGCATGTGTGTGTGTGTGCAGGGGGAGGGAGGGGGGGGGGGGTTTTTTGCACTTTCCCCTAACAT
>NC_081445.1:14007726-14008194 GCF_007210705.1 Tigriopus californicus | reverse complement strand
ACTGAAGCAGAAATTAAGAACAAGTTTCAAAAGCAAATAGCCTTTCCAATAATTGCTTTTGTTTCATTGAAGTGTGTTCATTAGTGTTTGCTTAACCACGTTGACAATTAGGACATGTTTGAAAATGTTTACTATTCCATACGTATGCTGTTTTTAAGAGTTTGTTTCGACTCATCAGCTTTGGATTGTAGCTGTAAGAACCCAATAAATTGATAGCATTAGTCATTTTTGAAAAACAAAGCCTGATTCTACGTAAGAAATGGATAACCAGTACTTTTGCATAATGATAACCGGTTTGTACTACTTTGAAGGTTTGGTCAATTAGACTCGTCAAAATCAATGTATCAAAATAAATGAAAAAATAATATATTTGAATGGTCAAATGATTTTTTATATTCGATTTGATATTTCGTTTGTTTTGAAACTCTTTATTTGATTCTTTATATTTTGACTAATGTTTCCATTACT
>NC_081445.1:14007547-14007690 GCF_007210705.1 Tigriopus californicus | reverse complement strand
ATTGGGTCTGAAATTGGCTTTGAAGATGCCTTTATTGTACGTCAATTGCAGCATTTTCATGCGAATCTGAATAATGCGACATCCACCTTTGTCCTTTGAAGTTGAGCAGTGCCCAAAGCCTTGACAAAGACACAAATAGTACA
>NC_081445.1:14007076-14007512 GCF_007210705.1 Tigriopus californicus | reverse complement strand
TCCAAGAGCAAATGGTCACGTCTCTTTGAGCCTCATACTTGGTTTTGGGGAAAATTTGGCAAACAAAAGGATGACATGAATCTTGAGCGTGTCCTGACCTCATCTTCGTGACCATCTTGGCCATTTCCATGGGAACAATTGTCAAAAGAGAACGGCTTGTTGCACAAGTACAATATTCTTGAGAGTCTCAAGATGAAATTATTGCATGCACTTTCTATTATGAGACGAGGCACGATTACTTCGGAACTTCGAGTTGGTAATGCCAGAAATGGCCTCAAAATGTTCCAAGAAGTTGGGTTTGACGACATTTGGTCCTTGTTTGTAGGTATCACAATATGCAAGAGAGGACGACAATTACCATTTACGTACATGGGTACACATGGTGGTGAAAGCAATTGGTTGACCGGAGAACGGACATTGAAGCATATGGCTGTGA
>NC_081445.1:13979504-14007025 GCF_007210705.1 Tigriopus californicus | reverse complement strand
ATAGGTGGTCTATTATGTTAGGGGAAAGTGCAAAAAATCCCCCCCCTCCCTCCCCCTGCCACACACACACACATGCAACACGCACACCTTGTCCCTTTCCAATTCACTCTTCAGACTCTAGAAGGAACCTCAATCTTGCTTGTCCTTCAAGGACTCGATTTCCAGAGCCTTTTGCACCGGTGCAATTCAAACAAGTGAAGAAGGTTCAATTTGTTTGACAACCCGATGCATAAAAGTATTGGAATTGCCTTGAAATGGGCTAGAATGACAATCCTGAAAAATACACTTTCACATCAAACCCGCTTAAAAATATTATGCATATACGAAAAAAATGATGCTATCATGGAAATGTTCGTTCCTGGGTAGATGCGTGAGATGTAACGCGAAGGAACGAACGAACGCTCGATAAAGGTACCATCGCCAAGGCCTTGGATTTACGATCAACGTTTCCCGTGACCAGAGACGGCCTTGAATCCTTGCTTCTTGTGTTTGATTTGAGAATGATTGAGTTGACACTTATGGTTTTTTGATGTCACGACACGTCAGCTTACTCTGGAACGATAACGAAGTGCTGAGTAGGCTTTTTGTTTGTCGATTTGGACGGTTTCCGAGAGGTGCTCTTTATGTGAGAGAACTACAGCTTCATCGTAGAAAGTAAAATCCAGACGTTTTTGAAGGCACGTGACTGATATTCGATCACTCCAAAGCTAAAGAAAGTCATAAATGTGTGAATTGTGACAATTCAAACCTGAAGATTGCCAACTTCATCATGTTCAAATTGAGGGAGGGAGAAAAATCCATTGCCAACCATGAGAAGCCCTTGCAATTTTTGGAGTTGATTTTCTCCTTAATCATGTTGGTTATGAATAGAGGTATTCTCTTGGACTCCTGGAAATCAATGTTGAACATAACTAGGAAGGGTGCAATTTGCTGAAAGAGCTTAAAAGCGGAACCCTTTCAAATGCAGCAGCCAAAAGCTGAATTGGGCTTTCAAATCAATGTCAAAGTGGTGGACCAAAAAATGAATATCGCGATGGGTCTTGGAGTTCCATTTTCATACTGAGGCCTGATTGGTTTGTATCTGTGAAGGCTCATTGAATATGAAGGTTTTATGGCATTTCATAAATTTCCAACATGTGCAGGTTTATATTGACACTAAATTGAATCTGAAGGGGAGCTTGAGGATAATAAAATAAAGTTATTTCCCCTTTGGCTACATTGCAGGCTTGTCACAGTTTTATTCACCTCATAAACCCTATGGTTTTTATCAATGCTTTCCAGTGGAAAATACCTTCGGACCGAAAATGGCTTGTGTTCGAATTTCCAAACTAGAACTGCCTTAGGATTGCTTTGTTTTGGATTATTTTTGTCAAAAATAGCCCTAATTAAAATACCCTCAAATGAAGAATTTTCCGGTACAATGAAGTTTTTTGGAATTAGTATTCACATCCTCGAATGCTTTTTAATGCGCTAACTTGTTATTGCCTGTTAGTAATGGAAACATTAGTCAAAATATAAAGAATCAAATAAAGAGTTTCAAAAAACGAAATATCAAATCGAATATAAAATCATTTGACCATCATAATATATTTTTTCATTATTTTGATACATTGATTTTGACGAGTCTAATTGACCAAACTTCAAAATGTACAAACCGGTTATCATTATTCAAAAGTACTGGCTTTTCCATTTCTTACGTAGAATCAGGCTTTGTTTTTCAAAAATGACTAATGCTATCAATTTATTGGTTTTTGCAGCTACAATCCAAAGCTGATGAGTCGAAACAAACTCTTAAAAACAACATACGTATGGAATAGTAAACATTTCAAACATGTCCTAATTGTCAACGTGGTTAAGCAAACACTAATGAACACACTTAATGAAACAAAAGCAATTATTGGAAAGGCTATTTGCTTTTGAAACTTGTTCTTAATTTAGACTTCAATAGCATCATCTGACATTTTTCAATACATTATTCAAAGTAATTCCTAAGCAAGTTGTTGTTGTTGTCGCGCTCTAAAAAGAGAGCACAAGCAAATTCACCGAAAACCCGTGTTTGTCGGATTAATTTTAAGGTCCATATTTTGGCCTTTGAGACGAAACACTCTCAAGCATGCATTAATTACAAACTGTGTACTTTAAAAAGCCTACTGTCACAATAATCTTGAACTGGAGCTCTTGCACAAATGGAGTTGAAATGGTTAAAGACGTCTCTCTTTCTCTTTCAAACGAGCAATTGCAGACAGAGAGACTTCAGAACAATTGAAGTCCCTCCTCGCACCCACTTGAATCGCTAAGGGAGCCATTACAACCTTGTTAAAGCAAATTTATGGCATGTCTACTTCGCTCTAGAACCAGGGCTCTTTTTCCTCCTAATAGCGTTATTTTGTTCTTCCCTGCTAACGTGAAGGTGCGAGTGTGCTGCGTGCAATGGGTCTGTCCATTGAGACCTAAAACCAAAACAAATTGCCTGGACATGGGCTGGGGGCAAATAGTCTGATAATGGAACATCTTTTGACCTTTGTAGCCATCCACAAAGGGAACACATTTCTTTCCAACCTTTCACTTGACATTTGCACCGTCCGTAGAGTTCTGTGTGTTCCATTGAAGTGAGGTTTCGACGAAGGGAAAGCATAGGATGTGGAAGGGGACTTGCCAACTAGGGAAGAAGGTTGTTTTTATTAATAAGTAAATAGTTGTGTCCTAAAATTTAAGAAAATCACATAAGTTACATCTTGTTCCAAATACTGAACTTTTTTCCAATCTGGTGCATTCAAAGTCATTTCTCCTATTAATATGTTTGCATCATAATGGCCACTGACCAACTCCAATAGAGGGATCATATTTAGTGGGATATCGATATTATACATTTTGGGAATATACATCTAACTTGGTCTAAACAACGAAGTTGCTTTATTCCAGCATATTATCATTCCATTGCGATCTGTGATCACAAATTCCATCATTCCAATTATTCCACATCAAGTCAATGGAGATGGTTTAGCCTTAAGGGTTGTACTATTTGTGTTCTTTTTTGTCAAGGCTTTGGGCACTGCTCACTTCAAAGGACAAAGGTGGATGTCGCATTATTCAGATCCGCATGAAAATGCTGCAATTGACGTACAATAAAGGCATCTTCAAAGCCAATTTCAGACCCAATTCAAAAAATAACCTGTTTGAATAGCTTTGAAGAACATTCAGCTGAAGAAAAACCAACAAAACGTTCCGTTCCGTCGAGCTAACAGCGAGTTCTTTGTGTGGTGAAAATCCTACTTTTACATATAGCGGGCTTGAGTTAACCAACAGGAAGTACAAAATGCAGAAAATATGTTGAATTTCCGCTTGTGGGTACGATGATTTAGAGACGAAAAAAGCAAAAAGCTAACAAAAATGATCTATTGCCATCCTTGAAACACAAACCAAATGTAATGAAGTGTGCAAAAAATACAATTGGCAACAAGACGAAATTAATAATACACGGATTATCAATAGCCTTTCCTGGAATAGCACTTCAGTCAAGAATAGTGCTTCATTTTCGTGGCAATCACAAGCAAATGCCAACCACAGAGCAAGCAAGCATCTGCCCGACTTTGTACAATAATTTCCAAGGATCACAGCCATATGCTTCAATGTCCGTTCTCCGGTCAACCAATGCTTCACCACCATGTGTACCCATGTACGTAAATGGTAATTGTCGTCTCTCTTGCATATTGTGATACCTACAAACAAGGACCAAATGTCGTCAAACCCAACTTCTTGAACATTTTGAGGCCATTTCTGGCATTAACCAACTCGAAGTTCCGAAGTAATCGTGCCTCGTCTCATAATAGAAAGTGCATGCAATAATTTCATCTTGAGACTCTCAAGAATATTGTACTTGTTGCAACAAGCCGTTCTCTTTTGACAATTGTTCCCATGGAAATGGCCAAGATGGTCACGAAGATGAGGTCAGGAACACGCTCAGATTCATGTCATCCTTTTGTTTGCCAAATTTTCCCCAAAACCAGTATGAGGCTCAAAGAGACGTGACCATTTGCTCTTGGAAAAGAGAAAGATAAAACGAAACCCCATTGGAACAAGCTCCATTGTCGTGAGAATTTATCACAATTTGGCAAAACCCTAAAATTGCCAATCCAAGATGGTTTTTTCTTCTTAAAAGGAAGGAACCATATATGAACAATTTTCAAGAGTGGACCTAGAGTTGAAGTCATCCCATGAAATAATATGGACTTGTTTATCTGTCCATAGAGTTTTATGCACTCAAATTGTCCTTCGCAATGCTGAAGTAGGTTTTTTCTTTCGATTAAGGATTGCCTTTGCTTATCATCTCATTTTGCATCAAAGGGCAAACGATTAATCAAAAATGAATGAATTCATCGCTTCTGCTGATGAAGGTTCAATTAGTGATCGCCCAAGAACCGTCTTTGCCTCGTGCCCTTTAAAAAGCAAGAATTATCTAATTGACCGCCAGATGACTGACCTCAAGGATAATGAGCTTCATCAAAACATCTTGAGAAAACTCTTGAGATCTCCTAATATTTGCATTCAACAATTTGCATTTTGATTGTTTTTCCTGAAGACCATGTTGGAAATGATGAAATTGGTGTGAAAATTGACCCTTTGATTGGTTGGCAACAATCAGGGCAGTTGTTTCTAAGGTCGGAATAAAATAAGCCACTAGATCTTCAGTATTATTCGTATATATAACGATTATGATCCGATCCTCTAAATGTGAAATCAATAGCGGCAAGCAAAGATAACGCTTGTAAAGTTCGCAATTTTCCCTTGGGATTTTTTTTCAACCTCAAGGGACGGATGACTCGCTTTTGGCCATCCTTCGCAACTGAATGTCTTTGGGATTTAGTTTCAGATATGAATGATCTATGCACATGTTCGCACATGTTTGTACATGCACAAACCAGTCCTATTTTAAAAATTATCAATTTTAATACGCATAAAATTCAGCAATGAGTCGTTACCGTGCACAAAAACAGCATCGCTTGAAATATCGCTTTCAATTTTTTATGGCATCCAGCTGAATTCACGCACTTCTTTATTGGACTTCTTGCGAAATTATTGAATCGCAATTTTGCTTTTTCTCAAAATCAAGTAGCCAACTTGAGTATGGAATGAAGCGCCCCTCTCCAATTCCTTTTCTCTAGTTTGACGAGCCCGTCTTTAAAGTTTCTACAATTTTGCTCAACATTGCATTGCAAATGAGGGAGACTCAGCCAGGTACGTTGGTACACAATTTGTCCATCAAAGAGCCTTGTACTTATGGTCTTTATGGGCCCATGCGTTTGCATAAAGTGAAGGAAACAATTTATGGCATTGCAATGCGAACTCTGACGACTGGACAAGGCCTCATTAGGCGGGGTACGAGTGAGGCCATTTTTTAATTCGTTTTGTATTGCTACTCCCCGAGACCCCCTGATGGGGGTAATCTCGAAATGGGCTTTTCCTTATTTGCCGCCATGTTTCTTCTCGGTTGGCTCGTGGCAATCTGGTCAATCAAGATAAGTATTTTGCTAAACAAAAAAATCGCCTTTCCGACACAGAACAACAGTGCTTCTTGCAGCGCTCAAAATCCCAAGCAGCATTCCAATATATCTATAGGGAAGTCTTTGAAGTGGCTCGTCGTACTCCCATTGAAGGCACAAGGTTTATAGGTCCAGCGAGTGAATCGAAAAGAATCCCAATCTCCTGGACAGATGGATGGAACCATGGAACTCATTCATTGGGGTTTGTTCCTTTCGCGTTATTGGAAAGACATACTCGCTCCACGTTGTGTAATGAATGTCTTGTAATTCCTAGTAGATTGTGGGGAATTCGTCTTACCTGAGCATATCGAGAGGTCTCCGGGTATTCCATCAGATTCCATAGAAATGTACGAAGCCTTCCCAAGCGATGAGTTCCAAAATTCTCGTCTTCCAGTCGTTGAGCCTCTTTCCGTTTGGCCTCGTGTTCGCCTTTCTGTTCTTTGACACAAATCTCAATTTCCGGATAGAATTTTAATGCACAGCACGGTTCTGAGGGACACGTTCCACATTGGCAAAAATTGATCCCCCTGATCTCTGTTGGTCTCAAGCCTCAACTGGATCCTAATCTTGACCAAAAATCCCTCGATCTTCCCCCCTCCCCCCCCCACACACAAAAAAGCACCAAATGTGCATCAGAATCGCCAAAAGTAATGCCAACATTTCGTGGGTCATTTCAACTTCTACGGGTTCCGTAGTCGTTCTGTTGGGAACCAAGAGTACGAATGTCAGTAGGGTAACTTCGTTCCTCGCTCATTGGATCAGGTATCTCGACTATGGTTGGCATTGTCAAATAAGGTTGGAACATTGAGAGGTTTCAAGGTCGAACCGAAAGCATGGAACAAAATGGATCCAAATGAATATTGATAGAATGTCAAGCTGCAGATCCATATTGGAACAGTATACAAGTAATAAGGTTTAGGAGAGGAGGTGTCTTTTGAAATTACCGATAAATGCTTACCTTGACAGTCTGTAGTAATAATGGAAAAGCGCTAGTTGCTAAATGTCACTGCAGGACTCTTGGGTTTTTCACGACCTAATTGCACGGATCAGAGCTTGACTCTAGAACACTTTTTTGAGCTAATTCCATAATATTTTCGCCAGGTTCAGTGCCGAGTGCTGTTAATGATATCAGAATGAAAAAGGCGGGTCCGAACTTTGCTGATAAGCTCTGAGTTCTTTTCTTTCTTTTTTCGCCTCCGCGGAAAGACTTCCCGAGAAGCAAACTCCGAAAGCTAATTAACTACCCTACTTCACTTGAGATTGTGAGGAAAATGCAAATATGTGGATATGGTACCTTGCTCCTGCTGTGCGGTTACATTGAAGTGGACGGTTGGAATTTGGTACTGCAGAGGAAATGGGGTTAACCTCAGCGAGTACAACAAAACAACTTTTCCTGACCCCCGACGTTTCCGGCGAAGAACTCACGGCAATTTTTGCTAATGCAAACATATGCATCCCTTTGAAATTAGTTAATTCCCAACCCACGCTTGGCATGAGGCACGAACCTCACGATTGGGCACTTGGGGCCTAAAATTAGAA
Organism: Tigriopus californicus; assembly: GCF_007210705.1. Lineage (NCBI taxonomy): Eukaryota > Metazoa > Arthropoda > Copepoda > Harpacticoida > Harpacticidae > Tigriopus > Tigriopus californicus. The sequence goes on along the minus strand of NC_081445.1, from coordinate 13,999,946 downwards.
CAATTAATTACGTTGCCGCCCAATTAGTTTACATATCCCAGACAATTTATTAGATTGCAACATAATACAATGGGGGGAAGGGGGAGGAGAAGGACAGACGACGATGTTTTGTGGTCTGCCCGTTTTGTTTCGACACAATAAGACAATGCAATTTCTTTTCAACTTATGGCCAAGATGCATCATTTGACCATATATTCCAGCTCCAACAATTTTATCCGTCCAAACGTTCTCAACTATTGGAAAGTCTCCAAAACATTAATTTTTCCATTTGCCTTGCTTTCCAGCCCTCTTCATCTCGGTTAGCGTGCCACGTGGCATCAATTTCAACGGTCTGTATTCCCATCTAGCAAACCGAGAAATGAGGCAACCTGAGAAAATCAATTTTTGCCAGACGGAAACTTGCCTAAAATGAGCTCGTCAATCTGCCAGTACTCGAGGTCCTTCTGCAGAACAAGGGCGCACATGTCCGTGTTTAAATGCAGCACTCCATTGCGGTAGATATCCAGGATCGAGTTGAAACTGTGCCAGTTCCGGTCGAAGAAGAACTCGGGAACGGAACCGGACTTGTACCCATCACACAAGTTCAAGATGTCCTCTTCGGTCCGGGCGCGGACCAACTTGCCTAAACGGGTGTTGGGGAAAATACTGAAATTCGAATCGAGCACCTTGTGCCGACGACCGCCCACGTCCAATACCATAGATCTGAAATGGGAACACCAACCGTTGAGATGATGATTATCATATTTTATTCTGGGAAAAAATATAATAATAAAAAAACTACGGTACTTTCAGCACAATTCGTATAGTTTTGAAAAATCCATGAAGCCTCATGGGGGAAATGTTTAATGGTTTTTCATAATGCCGGGTTGGCGCAATCATGCTGAATTGCAACTTGACCTCTTTTTGTATTCAAAATCACGAAGCTATTTTCAGCAATGTTCCTGGAGTTGGCAAGTCAAACGCTATCGATCACAGTAACGCCAAATTTAGTCTGTCTTTCAGTGGAGAAGCAATAAGAACCACAATCGGAGACGGCCTGTTGAAAATGAAAAGGCCAATCACACTTTTGATCAAACCTTGACTTTCCAAAAGATTTCAAATATTGAACATAGCTATTATCAGTTATGAGTGAAAAACCTTGGGTGTGTTGAATTTAGAATTTATGTAGAAATAAAGTGTTAAGATTAACTTTTCATTTGTGCGATAACATGTCACAGAATATTTAATTGAACCTTTATAACCCCAAACATTAAATGGGTACAAAACCGAATAAATAGTTTGAATAAGAACTTGTTAGTTTGAATGGCAAACGCAATGAATTATTCAAAGGCAAGCTCAGCTTCATTCTCTTTTACAAACGATGATTTCCCCGAAGATAAAAATTCTACCCTTGACTTGTGCTTCTTGATGGCATGGTTTTTGAGATCTATTACTTGATGTGCACTCACAAGTTTGTAAATTGATTTTCAAAAGATTAAATCACTTTGCTTTTAGTGCCAATAGTTTTGGATTGTTCGCTTTGGGTAGAGCATGGGGGCCATGAAAAAAACTAGAAGCACCCAGAAAAACTAAAAGAATCGTCGGATTGTCTGGTTCCACCACTTTTAAAACTCCCAAAGAATGTCCAAAGGTACTTCTTTCCACAAATCAAATTTAGTTTGATCGATGTTGGCCTGGTTTTAGAGTAAAGTGGTGAAAGATAGTTCGTTTAACAACATTATGACAAGAGTATGAATACTGTACATAGCACGAAGCCAAATCATCGAATCCCGCCTTAACGGCCTTTTTGAGCATAGTAGGATGTTTTAAAATGATTCAAATATTTTGGTCTAAGAATATGAACTCAAAACTCGTAATTCATTTTGAAAAGACTGAAAGATGACCAAGTCAATGGAAAAAAGTCATCTCTCTATACTTTCTACAATGAATTTCATCGTAAAGCCAATATCCATTTCTCCGATCAGATTTTTATAAAGGGCACTATAAAGTGTTTTTCCAAACATTCAGGACATATCTCGTGTCAACACCTTCATTTAGGATAACAAAAGAGATCCAAAAGTTGACATCGTCAATGTATAATATCATTTAGGTAAAATGATGAGACCATATTTAGTCTAAGGTAGAACACCCCCCTCCTTCACCCTGTACAAGGGAAGTACATTATTTTAGAAAAGGAATCCCCCCACATTGCACGACCGCCCATGTCCCAAGGGAGGAGACAAAGAATGGAGCAGCCAAGTTTCCGACATTCTGAGACGGTTCCTTTTGACACTGAGGGAATTTGCCATTTACCATTTTGGTGTCAAGATTAATTATGGTGACGTCTTTCCAATGGCACCTGGAGGGAGACAAACGGACCAGGAAAAGGATTGGATGCACGTGGTATTACCTCAGGGTTACTGCTCGTCGGTGGACTCATGAGTGCTCCATGCTCCAAAGAGAAGGAAAGCGAGATCCACTGGTCCGTTCCCAATAGTCGGGATCCTGGGATCCTCGGAAGTTGGTTCCTTCATTCTACCTCACTGGATCGAAATGTCACATTGACCCACCTCCCTGAGCTTGGTCAAAGGGTTCGTTAATCTCTAGGTATCTCGAGGCTTAAGAAAAAGAACCATTTCCGGCCCGTAAATGACCAGAACAAAAAACGAACTTTTCACATCTTTGGACGACATTTGTCGAGTGAACTTCATTCCCGTGAAAGGAATTGGTAGTTCACAAGAGAAGAGGGTCTTTTCTTCCCTTTAGAAGGGAGTTCACTAATAAATGGGTAGCTTCAACCTTTGGGTATTTCGGCTTTTGGCTTTGATTGAATATATTCCCATTCTTTAGCCTCAATAAGATGAAGATAATGCATTGACGATGTCCACTTTTGGATCATTTTTGTTGACATTTCATCCTAAATAAATGTGTTGACAAGAGAAGTGTCCTGAAGTTTTGGAAGCCCTTCATAAAATCTGATCGGAGTGATGTATGTTGACTTCGCGATGAAATTCAAATTAGCATGCTTTTATCATTCTTTGGTCAATGTATTGAGGAAAATGCGTGTCTTATGCGATAAAGAATAAGTTCCTGGTTAAATTCCCCTTTTAATGCTTTTAGTAAGCTATTCTAATATCAAATTCTTAACCTAAAGTTGATGAGCTCAGCCATATTTATGGAACCATTTAGAACTTAATGAATTCGGATTTGAGTTGGATATCACAAATACCTCTACCATTGTAGAAGAAGGTTATGTCTTTCATAATCAATCGACCAATCAGAAATGGTTCAAGTAACGCTTGTCAAAATTTCTGCTCCTTTTGACGCTTGCTTCAAGTACCTGAGCAGCATATCTAAGGAACTGGACCAACCGCATCTAGCTCTAGGAAGAGGGTTCTTACCTTGGTGTGATGTCCTTGTCTTTATCGGGATCATAGAATGGATCCACTGGGCTCACTTTTTTGCCCCGGAACTCCTTCACGGGATTCGGGGCCAATGATTTGACTGTGTCACTTTTGTCGATTTGGATTATGGGCGGAGGGAGGGAACTGGATAGGGAGGTGAGGGCGGGGATTGGAGCGTTATCCATTGGAGGACTAGGTGAGCGCTGGCGTTTGTAATTGTGATGCTGATATCGCTCCTGAGATGGGTTGTATTGACGGCCATCTGAGTGGTTGTTTGTCGAGGAGGTGGAAGACCCAGAGAGTGTCGGAGAGCCTGGGGGACTCGAGATCATAGGTGGGGATGTGATTAATGGAATGCTTTCTGATAGAATGAATGGTTTTGACGGCCGCTCCGAGCTATAGCTGGAAGGAAGTGGACAAGGAGGGAAAATGTAACCTCGTTTTAGCTCGACGATCGACTCCTTTTGTGTTTAAATCCGGGCTTCACGTGCGAACGATCAATTTGTTGGATCTTGTTGTTAGGCCTTCAAGTGCCAAAGGGGCTGAAGGTTGGTTTGCGTAAACATTATGGGATGTTCCTAAACAACTGAGACGCAATCGAGCTCTCGAGTAATAAAGGGTCAGACGACCCTAGGGACTCCTAGTTCGCTTTGACGTTATCTTGATGTTTTTATGGGAGGTCTGCTTTACACTTTTTTGACTTTGTGTTTGTCACGCACAGCAAAGACGCATTTTTGAAAAGCATCTTGGCTTCTTAGACTTTGTATGAACAAACAGGGTGGTTAAGAAGCCTGAACAAGTTTCGAGGGAAATTTCCAAATTTATGTGGGCATTTGTTTAGCTACCAAAAACCTAGAGAATAACCATGACTTTGTTTACATCACATAATTCTAAGTAAGGTAAGAAACTAACTTGAATAGCTATAGCTAAACCATATCAAAAGCTTTGTTATGATTTTAGCTTCAAAATTTCCCCCTTACATCTAAACTCAAATACCCAGACAGTTACCACCAATAATCAAAATGGAAAAAATATTTTTGTGCTTTGGTTTTCATCGTAAAATAGCTCAAATTGTATCCACAATACATTGCGTTCGCTCAATCATTAGTGATCATTTATTTATCTATCTTCCTCATTTTATGATTTTAACATTATTACAATTTCATGTTTGTACTAGTCATCTTAACTTAACCATTATGCATAGGCTTTCGTGTCCCTGTATTCATAATCATCCAATTGAAAATGTCAAAATACGAGCGACATTCAAAATCTTATCATGGGCAGTCACTTTATAAAAATATTACACAAAAATAAATTTATTTTCCCACCCTAAGTGGTTTATCCCCTCTTTCATACTGTGAATCAAGTCACAAGCGTGACGTATGAAATACAAACCGAAAGAGCATGCGCACAACATTTCCATGAACTGACAACCTTTCTTCGAAAACATCCTAGAAATAACATTGGCTCTTTTTAATTTAATAAACCAATTTTACAAGCTGAGGAAACCAGGAAATTTAGCTAAGATGAAAAGTCATTTCAGAATACTCTCAGGTCCCTGATAATGTTTTATGTTAGAGAGACAATTTTGCTACCTGGTTTTGAAGTGTACCATTTTGAAATCTATTTTTGCGTCCTTTTTCACGTCATTTTTGGGTCCATGCACCATTGTAAAAGCATTAGAAATGTTTCGGCCCAAAAAGCGGTTGAACCGTGAGGACAGTGTGAAGTAGTAAAATATAACCGCCATAAAAAGTTTAAACAGTGTATCAAAGAGTGAATTTTTAGTGACTAGTGGCTACTTCTGATTTGGGCAAGTGAACAACGAACCGTTTTGTGCTTGAAACAATCCACAGGGGGGTTGCCTCTTCAGCATATTACATCCGAGGACCATTAGGGCCATTCGTTTACCAATTCCTACTAACAATCGTCTTCAAGATTTATACACGCTTATTTGGCGGGATAAAATGCCAATTCTGTCTGATGCCAATGCATGTTAGGCCAATTTCCGGGAACAAATATCATGATGCATCAAGTTGGCCAAGAGAGCTATTACAAGAGCGATTTCCGCTCTCAGATCGAAATGCAACGGGAATTGCAATCTTCCAAACAAGCTAGGTGCTTCCCGTTTCCTCGCCCTTACCTCAAATGCATTGCAATGCGGGATTCGTCAAAGTAACCGCTATTCTCGTCTTCCTCGTCTTGATCCTCGTGATCCTTATCATGTTCATCATCGTCGCCATTATTAGAGACGCCAAGATTGGGTCCAGCCATTATCTTCATGGAGTCCCCGGTGGCCTTTATGGTTAAGGCGGGAGTGACAATCACGCAATTCTTGGCACTGACCTTCGTTCTTCCAATTTGATTCTTATCGTGTGATCGACCCAGGAGAGGCGAATTGGAAGTGGACGGACCACTAAATGAATGTCCGTCCGATTCCCGAGTCAAGAGCTCGCAACCTCTTTCACACTCCTCGGAGCCATCCATTTGGTCACCCTGCGAAAGTTCGTGCAGCTTCTCAGGATCACTGTAGTAGAATCGGGGCTTGGCCTGTGTGTGAGTCAGGGTTGCCGACAGAGCTTTTGGCTCGTTTATGAACTTCGGGCTGTTGGCCTCCATATCCGTTGGGAAGTGTCCACTTTTACCGAGCATGTCATTGGATTTGGGTGGCAATATGGAAGATCCTTGAGAATCTTTTTGGTTCAACGTAGACATGTTGCCACCGATTACATTCTTGGTATTGCTCTTGTGAATAATCTCGGTGAGTTTACATCCAAAATGACTGATGTCCTTCATAGATAATGTAGGCTAGAGGACAGAAAGAGGGAATGATGGATTTCTTCGAAGGCGCGAATCAGCTTGTTACATTACCTTAATGATTTGTCGGTGCAATGCATTGGCGAAGTCATGGCATTTATTGACGGGCATCCTAGTGTATCATCGTCAATCCATATTCCCGTTGGTGTCCAATCAAAGTAGCCCGTCTCTTCTAATAAAGCCCTTTCTTAAGACTGGTAATCCGACATCTCATTTGAATACAACCATTGCCTTGGAACTGGTCCAAAATACAATTGCGACAACTTGAGGTCCTTTATCATGATCTCTCTTAATGTGATCCTGAATTTGGACCTCAAATCTGCTCCTCAAGAAATGGCCCAATCACAATTCTTTGCATCCAAATAGAGTTTAACCTAGAAGAAATCATAATTATCATGGTCGACGGTGTTCTATATTTCATATCGTCTTCCCCAAACACGCCAGAATGGTGCCTTCTCTACATTCATAACTGGGCTAAACGTTTCTAGATCATGCATCGATTTCCCTCGGCATATGTTTCTTTCTACCCAAGGTAAATAAGGAGTTTCCTCAAGTGATTCGCTCAGGTTTCTCCTCCAAGGCTTCTTTCTCGCCTCCTCCATAACTCTTTGTAAACCGAAGGCTATGTATCCTGTATCCAGTATCCAGTATCGCCTTCCCTCTTTCGAAGTGACTGATGAATAATTAAACCGATTTATTCCCTCGTTGAGTCGCCGGACTGATCTGCACACACACACACACACAGAGCAAGAATTTGCTCTGCAGAGAGCTGCTACCCTCTGCACTCGAGACTCTGAAAGAGGATTTCCCTCTCGGCTTCACATTTTTGTGGGGATGCATTTCAGTTGGGAAGTCTTGTCAGTCCAATTTCCGACCCTTTTGTGAGTTAATGACCCATGTACTTCTGTCCGAGTCTTTCGGGGCAGATTAGCTCATACTGGCGAATTTCAGCCTCCGTCACTTGCAAATTATGTTTAAGAAACTAAAAAACCTCCAAGTCTGTTTGACTTAGAGGGGTCCTTTGTACATGAATATATATATGTAACACGGTAATAGTCTGACGGGTCTTTAGGGAGGGCGTGAAGAAAGTTCTCTTTGAGTCTTAATTTATTCAGAAGGAAGGAACTTTGGCTGTTGCAGTATTAGTATTAGACCAACTGAGGCCAGCCTCGAAGTTGGAGTGCTTTGGTCCCTGCCCCTTGTCATGTTAATTGTAATGCCTTTTTGTCTGGGCTTGGGTTGTTCTTTTGATCTTAAGAAATTGAAGCCAAACTCTTTTCTTCCCTTGTATACACAGCCAAACTCAATTACACCACTTTTGATGAAAGGACATGAGAAAGAGTACATTCATTTGTCAAGTTGATTCACCCAAGGACAGCCTTGCAAAGCCTTTGACGAAGTCCCACTTTTCAATTGAAATAGAAATGAGGTTGGTCGGGTGTTGATGACACAAGGCCTTTTTTTCTGAATCAACAATCAAAGCACACGTAAACTTAGTTGAGCAAACAAGCAAGCATTATTTCATTAAAGCGCCCTTGGAACCGCTGACTGTCGCTCCATATTAAAAAAGTGGCAACATGTCGCCCATTTTTTTGGTTCGTGCCCGTTTAGCTCGATTTATGGCATTTAATAGACTCTCCAAACCCACGAGATTCTTCCCAACCAATGACATCATGTTATGTTGGCTAGATCATTGGGTTTTTGGATCTCTCTGGATGTTTTTGGGTAGACAGCATTTACATGGGAGGACGAGCCTCAGGTTTGCGTCAATACTAATGGAGTTATCTAACGTACATGCCCAGGCTTTGGAAGGGAAGAGAGCCTCCCCTCGCTCCTTGGAAGGGGATTGCGTGGTTCAAAGCTCCTGGGCGATCAGGACCCTTTACTCTCTCTTTTCCCTGGTAATGCTTCCAGCCTCTTAGGAATCAACTCAGCAATTTTGCAGATGGCTCAAAAGCATGAGGAGCATTTCACAGATATTTTCCCAAGATATGGCTTGATATTTCAGACGTTGCTGCCTATGGAACTATATGAAAAGGCGAATCTCATGGTCCTTCATATCTTCGTTTGGTTCATATGCTTTGCCAAAGATTTGAAAATCACGCTGAAGTTGACTTCCTGCTGTCTTCTTCTAGTCCACAGACCATATAATGACTAGACCTCGCATAGCGCAAGGAAAAATGCGAACGCTTGCCTTCATCAACTGGTACATAAATTTTGGTGTACAGTGACTCATGCTTTTTCATCCGCCAGCGTGGCCAGATTCAGAGTGAGCTTGTCACTGATAGCGTTTGTTGAAGGCCCAGCGATTGTAGGTCGTTACTACTGATCAGGCAGTCACCCTCCTCTTTTTTGGTGTACAGAGTTGTTGACTTAAAATCCACTTTCCTCTGCACTGAGGTCGGGCCAATGCGACATCTAGTCGTTATATGATCTGTGTTCTAGTCATGTGCATGTGAATATGCACCGAAATCAGCTGAATAACCACGTGGACCTTGACGAGTTGAACGGGTAAGGAAGTTTTGGCAAAGAAAAGAACATATATATACTAAAAGAACACTTACATCCTGATAGCTTTAGGCAAAACCAATATGAGAACGTGGGCGCAAAGTCCCGTTGTTCAAGTTTCCCAATTTGTGAACTTCCGACAAAAAGGTGAAAGATAACGTATCTTAGCTAAAACAGACACGAGCGGTGGAAAACAGCCTTCAGCGGGAGCCAGACTTTTTGCGCTCGCTCCTCCTCGTTTGCCTTTGATCTTTATTCGCTAAAACGCTGTAGAAAGATTGGCGAGTTGACTCCGGCTCGAGTAATGATATCAGTTCATTCAAAAGGGACCACCAATATGTTCCAAGACTACAGGGTGGCCAGAAATAAGGACAACAAATGAACTTGCTATTTGCGAACAAAGTCTAACACTCGTGACAACATCATTAAAATAAAGTGGTAGTACAACTCAATGTGGCCTTCATTTGCGACCCCCTCAACCTCCAAGAGGACAGGAGGACACGTTTCACTAACTTATTTGTCTTGACTGTTTTAAATTTCCTGGAGCAGTGGCGACTTATAGTGAGCTTGAGAAATTCATCCCTGTCTCCATGATACTTGAAATCGAATATAATTCGCTTGTAGAGAACCTAGACTGATAGTCAAGCTTCAAATATTTATGCTTGAAAGATTGGTTTAAATGACTCGTTTATATTGCCGTTATTTCCGGCAACCCTGTGGTTCCAAAATATTGGATCAATTCCCTTCAAGAGGCGAATCACTGGAGCGTGAAGTCGCCGTAGATTTATACAGCTTCACTGCAAGATGGAAGGTCGGTGAACAATGTTTTTGAATAATCACGATCAAACATAAAATGAATTTCTTCAGCGGTAACCAAGTTCTATAAGGAAGGAAAACTCCAATTTGGATGTTCATATTTTCTTGTCTTATCTCCCATACGTGTTCATTCGTTATGGAAAAGGCGAGGCAAATCCCGAAATAAACGTAGGAGACGTTTCATTCACATTTGTGTGGAGTATGATGTGTCCACGAAAATACGAGAACTAAATAATGAAATTGATAGCTAGTTGTAAGAAGACAACATGACATATTTCTGGATCATCTTCTTCTGGAATAATCATCGTTTTGAGGTCTGGCCAATTTGGTCTTTAAAGAACTCATGTTTTTGGCTGAAATTGAAAGTGAGTAGAAATCTCAACTTGAGAGAAGAAATGCTCAATTATCATTTCATAAAGATCATGTCGCCACATCTGTACTCTATCGATACTCAAGGCTCTTACATGTATCACTCAACCCAAGCTCGTTTTCTAGTGTATCTTTACCGAGTGGAGCAAACCATAAGCCAAGGTCATTGGGGACAACTTGGAACACTTTGTATGGTCGTTTGCGACAACTGAGCGATGTCCACATGTCGTAAAGTTTGACTTTGCCCAATTTTTTGGTTACTCTTAACAACGACCAAGGGATCAAAAGCCAGTAAAGCCAACTTTTTGTGACTTTGTGTGCAGCTATCGCCCTATGCATTTTTGGCACCACAATGTTTTGGCACCCGAAACTCTTGGGCTTCGATTAGTGCTCTAAAAGGATGATTATTCAAGTACTTGTTACGTACCAGATCCATCCATCAATCCATCCATCGATATCAGGTATTTATCATTCTGTGTCATCTACAGTTCTAGTTGAAGAGCAAAATCGGTTAAAACGTACGCATGTCGATCTTTCCCACGCTTGACATTGAGCAAATTGGTTAATGACTATTAAAGCATTGCTCATGTATAGAAAGTCTAATTTGACTAATCGACGGAACGGCAATTGTTAAAATGATGGTGCTTCGAGATTAAACGAGGGAAAATTGGTTTTAAATCCGATTCCTCGGATCGTCAGACACGAATATTGTAAAACATGAGAAACTCACATCAGGGTTAAGAATTTATTCAGGAACCTGGGAATAATTCCTCTATACATTAAAGACTAGAATCGATCGATTGGACCTACATGTTTTTTTTTAAACACAAAAAAAGTGATCTGCTTAGTGTAACGAAACAAAACGAAAAATATAACCATTTTGTCAAATAATTTTAGGGCACGTATACAACTAGGGTAAATAGAAGCAAAAGAATAGTGTAGAAAGCCTCTCCAAAAATGAAATTGCTCATGCTCTCTCATTGTAAATGTTTAATGTAGTCATGTATTTAAATGTGTACTAGTCAGCAATAAAGTCAGTTGTCAAGTCCATCCAGCTCCTTGTGGGTCAGCTCCACGCACAAGTTTTTTTTGACGAGTTTTCTCCAAAATTTCTCCAAAATCAAGTAAAAGACTCGAGTGTACTCCGGACTCGCCCCAGCACTAGTAGGGACCCTTAAGACATCTAGTGCGTGACTCTAGGTTACATTAGATGAGATTAGGATCCCTTCCCAAAGAGCCAAAATATCAGCTGACCAAAAAACGGGAAATGTTTAACGGCTATATACTTAACCAGGTAACGATGATAAAAACTTCAAGGAGGTGAAAAGGAAAAGTCGAAATCAGGGCAAGCTATTGCTTATGAACGATTTCAAGTGCACATAATTAGTTACGATGGACAAGTTAGACTTTTTAGAGACAATATGCCGCCATTCAATGGACCGTTTTGTTCCAATGTTCCATTTGGGTTCGTCTATGCAAATGGAAATGCAATTCCTGCAGCGTAAGCAATCAATAATGAGGCCTGGCTCTCTGAAAACTTTTGCGCATTGGCCTTGACGAACTGTTTATTCATATTCGGATTGATTGGCATTCCGGGGCCATTCAAAGTTCCAGGTGTTCCATATGGACAATAAAAAAGCTAACACGTTTCCAGTGAATTTTCCTAGCAAGCTTCTTCAGTATTGAATGGAGGTTATCAATATACAAAATGGTCCCTCTGAAGTTGCACCACATTTTTTTAGGATAGCTAACTGCTAAAAAGAGTGCATTCATGAGACTTCTACTTGAGATATTCGCAAGCTTAATGGATCTTACGAATCGGTGCAGGCGGTTAATTAAAACATGAAAGAATTGATACCAAAGTGTAGAACATAATCGTTTTCAATAGCCATCAGTTGTCCCTTTTTTTGAGGCTGCAGATCCAGTGAATGCACAACCGGATCCAAGTACAATGGAAACGACACAATCCAATGATATTCTTTGACACGTTTGTGAAGAGTGGCGACTTTTGAGCCCAACCTTGTCAGTTCAAATGCTGTGCAACATTACCAAAACGGGTGGTGTCCATGATATTGGATATTGCAAGCAGCATTGCTGAGCCATCAAAAGTGGATACAGGAGAACTTGGAAGACCGTCAAAGATTCAGCCATCCCCCTCCAAATTCTGGCCCCACGCACGTTCACACTCACAATACAATCGATCACAAAAGTGTTCATACACTTCCAATTTGCGCGTTTTCAAATTGTCGTTATCCACTGATATGCTATTCATGGCAAAGTGATACCATATGGGTATGAATGGAATTATTTAAATGTATCTTTTTATTTGCTTGATTATTTGGATGAGGGAAAATTATTGGTTTCATATTTTCCCCGTCTTAAGCCAATATTAAATGTCCTCCCTTTGGGTTATAAAAGGTTTATTTTCCCCTCTTTGAACTTTCAAGCTTTCAAATCAGTTTCTCAAAATACGGTAAAGTGAGCAAAAATACCATCGTCTTGCACTTCAAAGATTTGATAGTTGAATGCTTCCCAATAAACATTAATGGTCATGGATACTTTTCCATTTTAGTCATTTTTTAACGTTTTTGTTGGTGTTCCGAACCCCTATCAACCATTCATCCATGACGTTTTGCCTGTTAAAATATCATCCCTGAGCCATTTCTTTATTCCTGAAATGACGTTCAACTGATGCGAATTTACTCAAACCTTTCTTTTGAAAAGTCAAATTTTCCCTTTTTTATCATTACAAGCGCGACCAACTTTAGAGGTCGGTCTAGCTATCAAAGGTCGCTTAGACTACGCAGTCCCTGGACCCTTTATCTGCTTGGCATCCTGGGTCGCCTTCTTCTGTTTGCATGTCCAATGACTTGCTCCCAAACAGTGCCTTCATGAATTTTAGATGCTATTGACCATGCCAGGTTCTCTTAGTCCCTGGTTCAGCGCACTTCATCTCTCTATCACCGAGATCAAACGCGTCTTCAGTCAAGGGGAACAACATCTTTCAACCAAAAGTCCGCATTTGCGCCAGTGTAATCGTCTGATTAGGTTGAGATAGCTTTAATGGAATCAATTGCCATGGTTTTGAATGGATCCATAGATGGCACTTCATGAGAGTAGGGCTGGATGTAGGAATGTAAATGGTTGGTAGTTTTGAATTATTCAATCGAGGTTAACCTGTCGAACTCTTCCGTCTCGAATGCTTTTCCAACATCCATGTTTTCGGATCAGATCTTTTGAAGTGCCAGTTCAAAGAGCAATTTTTCTCTCATTTTGATGTTGTTTTGGCGTGAACTCTCCATTAAACAAATTGAAATACATATGACGTTTGGAAGGGGAAACTTGGTGTTCCTCGGGAGTACAAAAGTCGGAGAATTGCAAACATTTTGCCAGATCTTTTCAACCCATTCGTCATGGGACATCTTGGGACAAGATCTAGTCGTATATAACCAATTGCAATCTGCGAACAAATCAAGTTTCCATTTACGAAAGGCCGTTCGTTGTACAACTAACTCGTTCGCCTAAAATTGGATTACGGGAGAAGCCTCGCGAAAACTTCAATTGGACAATAAAGACGCTCGCAACTGAGTTTGCCAACCATCTTCTCACCAAATAAACGGAATTAAGTTCTGGCTTGAAAACCTCAGACACATGGATCCCATTATTTGTTTGTTGGAAAATGTCATGTTCCAAGATTCCAAGCTAGTTCCGACGTTGAACCACCGTGGAACACAAAACGTCCTAAAGCGTCCAGATGGTCGGTCCTTTTGGAACACTTTGCACGTATTTATGATTTTGGATCACGATCCTTGGATCCAAATGGTGTCTCTCAATTGTTCCCTGAAGAGCATTCTTTGCATTTCCTTTGAGAGTTAGCCAACAGTCATGAACACGAATGCTTCAATCAGTGTTGTGTCCTCATTCAAGAATGCTGCTTCGACTTCTTTCTACAGGCAAGAAACATTTTAAAACTATCCTCAGACATGCGACTAAAACTTTGCTTTCAAGACAGATGCCTTTCCAGAGAGAGAGAGAGAGAGAGAGTTTCAAGCCTTTCCTCAATATTTGTTGAGACTTGTCATATCTTTTCTGTCAGGTTTCAGACAAAATATGCACAGTTTTTTGGGGATCTTTTCCGGCTTTTCTTATAAAACAAGCCGATCGTCCATTGTCATGGCCCATTGCATTGCAAATATGGCAACCTTGGATGTATTCTCACCTTTATCTCAAACCTTCAAAAAGATGTTTGTGTCCTTTTTTGCCTTTGAAGACATGAGCTTATTGGGCCGCTTCACTCGTATGATTTGGCAGCTCCTGTCTTCAATGTAAAAGTTCATATTAAGTGTCGTCAAAGTTTCATGTTTTCAGAAGAACCGGGGGTTACAAATCTCAAGAGATCCTTTGGTGAGATCTGAGGCTTTGCCAAAACACACACACTGTCCTTTGTCCTTGATTTATTCATACCATGATGAATAGGTAAACTTCCAAGAGAATCCCTCATGAGATGGCTTAGTACTAAGCAGACCTCTCGTGGTCGGAGTGGGTGAAAGCCTGCCATTTCTATGCAACGACACGCTATTTGTATGCTTGATTGATTACTCAATGGTGGAGTAGCAGCAGTAGTGTTCCAAAACTAATGCATTCACCACTTCACCTCGTGCTTGAGATCGAGAAACGCCTAACTCTGAAATTTTCAAAGAACAAGTCTCACTTTGAAGTTGTACCGATTACGTACAACAGGGTGAACTTTTGCCGTGGCCAAATACAAAAAGGTTGATGCCATTGATGCCACCCACGCCTCCTTTTTGACCCAAACGGAAGACGATGATGAACGTTATTTTTCTAAATACACGTCTTGTGACCGGTCAGGAAAGCAAAAAAAAAAACTGTTAGCCGTGAACAGAAAATAGTTTAAAAAAAAACTGACAAATCTGCCAAACTTGACTTAACTTGACTTGTCTGCCTACTCTAATTTGCTAGTCGATCAAATAATATATGAAAATAAAAAGTTTGTAAAATGATTAAATTTTTCATCTTGAACAATTGGGATTCCAGTCCCAGTAATTGTGGGGAAGTCTGAAAAAAAAAACCACTTTTCTTGTGTGCGAAATATATGAATTACGTTTTGCTAAAGGTAAAACCACTTAAAGCAGTTGTAAAGCACTTTATAAAAAAGGCGAAATTTGCCTTCTGAAAGAGATTCTGGTCAACCTGGTCAAAGATTTACTTCACGGACGAACATGGAACTCTATAGAGCTCTGCATGAAAACACGCCATTAAATTGGTATTATGAAGGTCTTTGTCCAACAACCCCAATAAGCCCGAAAAATCCCGGGCACTTTTGCCTTTTTCTTAATGCAATCAATCTGAAGGATCCTAAGGTCATGACTTGGGTCCTTGTTCAGTGAGTGAACTTGATGGATGTTTTGTGTAATTGTTGACCTTGCGGTGGCCATGGTTAGCCAGTTGGAAAGGTATGATATTGACTGGAATAATTAAAACGTCCATACGCACAGACAAAAAAGCTTCACTGAAACTAATGGCCATTTTGTAAAGTATCAAATATACTTGTCGATCAATGTCTTGTCCAAAAGGGAAGCTACCGTGATCAGACATGCTATCAATCAGAATCTCGTACTTTGGAAGTCACTTTTAATGGATAGGTAATTCATTCATGTCATTAACACGTTATCGTGGGTTGAAAAGAAGGTCACTCAAAAAGAAAAAAGTGTTCCATTGAAGGCATTACGATGACTTTTGTTTGTTTGAAGGACAACATTTGGGGAGATAGCGAAATAAGAGGAAATTGCTGGCTGGCTTTTTGCCGAGATTGTGCATTCTTATCCTTTCAAATTAGCACCATTATCCTGTACCAGACGCTCTCTACTTTTCAACTTTTGAGTGCTTACTCTTTCTTTGTGCAAACTTTCAAGAAGTAGGAGGCCTTTGAATAAGAATGGCAAGTTTGTTCAACCAGACACTAAAGATTGTTCTGGGAGAGATTGAAAACAGAAATGAACCATGTTGCAACTCATTGGCAAAAACTAATCCGATTACAGGCTTACTAATGGGCGCTAATTACCCTAACCGTGTTTTTCTTTAATTCTAAACCTTTTTGTTAGCTTTAGAGCTCTATGAAGAGATATGACATATCAGTTGTATAAATCTAGGTACAGATTTGCCACTCTGGTTATTAACATCTTCCGTCGCTCTTAGTTGGGTCTATAAAAGGATACCTTTAACAGGAGGATTGGACATAGCAACTGGCGAAGGTAGACCACTTTGTGAAAACAATATTTCAGCTCCCAAAAAGTCACAAGGGATACTACCATATTTTATGGAAAAGCGATTTATAAGAAAAAAATCGTGGATTTTTGACAAAATGTTATTTTACTTTAAATGAAAATATCGAAAGTTTCTGGTTTATGCAGTTAAAAGTCTAGAGTTTTAAGAGTAGTTAATTATGAATGCAATAAAAGATGTGCAGTTTGGTGTCAAATGCCAGTACCTTATTGCCTGTTTCCAGTTCTGACTCGTTCAAAGAGCTGTGACAAAAAAAAGAAAAATCGGCCTAGCTCCGCTGATGTCCACTCCTCTAGTTAAAACTCTCTCTGCTTTATATTAGGGACCCTGAATACAACGTTGCACGCGTTTGAGCACATACACTTTACATAATTGTGGAATAACGGGCCAAAGGTTCAGAAAAAGCACAGCAGCTAACCAGTTCGGATTTGAGATGGTTTATAAATCATGATAGGTATGATGGACCACTGTTTTCCCTAGAGATCTGGTCACTCCGTCTTCTTGCTTTACCATATGGTTGTTCAACGTTTCTACTTGATTTCATTTTTAGGTGATTACGGCTCGTGTCTGTTTCAGTGTCTCTTTTGAACATCCGCAACACGAAAGAAGCTTCAAAACTATACGGATTTAAAGCTAAGAAAAGCTTTACAAAAGGGGCTTCATCCAA
Organism: Tigriopus californicus; assembly: GCF_007210705.1. Classification (NCBI taxonomy): domain Eukaryota; kingdom Metazoa; phylum Arthropoda; class Copepoda; order Harpacticoida; family Harpacticidae; genus Tigriopus; species Tigriopus californicus. The sequence goes on along the minus strand of NC_081445.1, from coordinate 13,983,083 downwards.
GGTTTCTCACCCCTTTCGTTATGAAAAAAATCATCCTGTTTTTTCTCGTCACACTCCACTGATTTATCGAAGATGATCAATTGATGTATAAGACGACAAGATTCTACCCCATAGTCTTGACCTCTGAAGGAACGCCAGGCGTCGACCTCAAATCTGGAGGACTCTTCTCTCAAGTGTGCTTGGATCTCCGAAGCCAAAGCAATGCCAGACTTGGCGGGGCTTCAAGGACATCCAAATTTGCGACATCGAAATGAGGAATCTCATTCGGAAATAGATCGTCTGTCGTGAATTCGGGACGGGGTGCCAAAGCCCAGAACCTCCCTGACATCTTACTTGGAAAAGATTCATTTTTTCTAACGTCATTAAAATCGGGCCAAGGTCGATTCTTCACCTTCTCGTACATATTTCAGATAGTGTTCCTTTTGTGCGCGGAAGGGCCTAACGAGCCATTTCCCTCTCCAAGTCTGCCAAAGGTTGATGGATTTTCAAAACCTTTGCCTTGAAAGATCCCAGGATAAACTCCATTATCTCGTGGGAACAGGCGCAGATTTTTGTTTCGCTCCGAAAGTGGGCTTCGCGTTGGCTCATTAAATTTGCCAAATCATGATCTCATATGCATTTATATATCCCACTTGAGGTGAAGAAAGTTGTTAACTTTTAATTCTGGAAATATGAGGAAACGGTATTCCTTGTACTGGATATGGAGCCAAATTCGAGGCCTTACAATATGTCAGGGCCCCTCGCCATGGAACTAAACGAGACAAAGACCCCAAATTCCGGCCAAGAAAAAGTCTTTCATGACTGAAGATAAAAGAAGAATGAGATCGCCAGTGACGGAACAAGGCGCACCATAAATCGGAAGCGGAGATAATATTGGAATATGATGAATTAAGTGTTAAAATTGGGCCTAGTATATTTGTTTTAGGCTTCAAACAATAAAATTAATTATAGTGATGATATATCTTACTTCTTTTTGGGGCATTAAAATTTTTACATTTATACAGGATAGAATCCGAATAGATCCGTTGAATTTGATGTGTTCCAAATTCTGTCGCCTAATTCATTGTTGTCTTGAAAAACCTTTTTCGTAATGCTTTTGAAATAAACCACTTAATCTCCTTCACTTTTAGTGTTGCATATTGTCAAATTCAACCATGAAGAAGGGTTACATTGTTGTAACATATGAGATTATAAATAGATATACCATACTCTATTTTTCTTTAAAAAAATAATCAATCAGTGAGCATCGTTACAATCTCAATGTCAACAGATTTCATTTTCGTTAGAACTCAACCTATAACCGAACATATTGACCACCCTTATACTGTTCCAAAAGAAGTGAAGTCGAGGAAGTGCTCTAAGCGAAACCTGCATGGTAGCTTAAGGATCGTTTAAATAGCATCAATCACTTTGGTGGGTAGATGGATCTTTGGGGGGGGGGGGTACTGAGTTTTAGGAGTATATCACTCTTTATTTGGCTCCTAACCAATTGGAGCGGAAGACTGGCACGAGAAAGGAAGAAGAATGACAAAGATTGAACCCACCATCCACCCCATACATTATATATACTGTTCAAGCTCAATTCTATTTTGGATCGATATGGATCGATAGGCCTTCCCTCCGAAAAAATATAAGTGGGATAATTTTGTAATGCACTTGAAGTGTGCAGAGCAGAGAGGCTTTTTAGCAAAAATATGGGAGTACTAAGTTTAAAAGGAGAAAGGAGAGGGGAAAGTAGACCAGCCGTGAAAAAGTTGGAAGCATCTTGCAAGTTCTTGGAATATTTGGTAATATTAATTGCTCTCGAGCGCTTCTCGAGGGTGTTCTTGACATCAATGAAGGCGATGTAAGTCAGCCTCTTGTATGAGTTTTGTCGGTGGCTGATGCTTTATGTTGTGTCCTTTTTCCACAGACATTTCTTAAGTGAATGATAAACCTTCCGTCTAAAGCAGTTCTCACATGGAAGCGACATTTATTGAGATTAGTGTGTGAATATGTAGCCAAAGTCGGTTCCACTCCCTCGAGTTCAAAGGAGAGCCACTATAATATAATAATGGCTCTAGTACAGGCCATATCAACTCAAATCGAGCTTATGATGCTAAAAACTTGCATTGAGGATAGCAAAAAAGATTACAATGCCCATTTAACAACGTCTTTCTTTGAGGTCAAATTTCGATGGCCTTGAAACTTCAAACAATTTTCTTGAAACCCCTTTCTTCGAGGTAACAGATACGTAAATCGAAGCATGTTATCAAGGGGAAGGTGGACATTATTCCTCTCTTCCGATTTTCTTCGTGCTTGTAATCGGTAAGACCCCGTGAAAATGATTATGAATGAGGGAATCTTTTCCCTTTTTGAGGACTCATCACTCTTCTGGCTACAAATATATGGGTATTAGGCACGTGGAGCGATCGTTTAATAACCACAGGAGAACACTTTTCACCCAGGCAGATATTCCCGAAGGCCTCTCAAAGACTTCAGCTGTTTCCCGATTCACGACACAAAGAACACGAAGAAAATAATTACCTCTAGAATCTGTTATCACGATGAAGCACTAGGTCGTCCGGAGGATCTGAAAAAAAATCCTGCACTAATCAATCTTCCACTGAGTTTTTTTTTCTTGCTCTGGAATGTGTTGTTTTTCTTCTTGTTCCCCCTGGGTTATCTCATGATGGAAGACGACAAGACCACCTGGGGCTTAGGTAAGGCCATCATCATCTTCATTCTGATTCGGACAAGAACGATGATAATCCAGGATCTCTTGAAGACTGCCATGTTGAGAGGGAAGAGCTCTGATTTGGTCAGGTGAATCAGGCCTGATCATGAAGGCTAGGCCGCCCACCCCGTCTCTCTATGGCGTCAGGACTGCTGGGCCTTCGATCTTGGTATGAGACAAGGCCAGGTCAGGAGGGAGCGTATGATCATCACCACGACCGTAAGTGGGCCTTCAAAAGACCCATGAACTTGAGACGTTCCTCCGACGAAAGTGAAAAAAGGCGGGAGAGCGGCGAGGGAATGAGGGAGAGATCCCACGGATAGTGAAGGCCGAATTAGAAGTAACCTTTAAAGGACATGAAAGGCGACGGAGGTATCTGGGTTTTAATGGAATGAACCAGTTCCACCTGGTAGGAACAGGCACACAGAGGTAAAAAGAGAGAGAAGTGCAGCGATTACCTGCCGTATACTTACGTACGTAGATGGACCGGGGACCACCGTCTCGTGGGAGACCATTTGAAACGATTTGGCGAAGACTGGCAACCAAGGAGGGGGTCCATAAACACTTGCGTCGATTCGGGAAAGTAGATCAGGATTCCAAGGTTCGACTGGGACCAGGCTGATGTTGAATCGAAAACCTCGGTCGGCTTCGGTCTCTTGTGTGCAGTGGATCCATGAAACGCAGTTTTGTCCATGTTCTCGAGATCGTTATGTGTTGTATTATTAGTCCAAAACCGAGCGGGGTGACCCGACTAATTCTAAAATCATTATCTAGAATTCGAGTAAGGTCTTGAATGAAAGAAAATATCAAAGCAAAAACCGGTCAAATAGATTCTTTTCCGCCTCGCATTTTGTCTCTCAAAT